>NC_082612.1:17951733-18251733 GCF_030936135.1 Gavia stellata | reverse complement strand
CACAGCACCGGTGGCTCTTCTAAGCACCAAACGTAGCTAATTTGGTGAAATATGACATTACTGTGAGAGCATACATACTTAAAATAAGAACACCATAGTATGCAATTACCAGATCCTTTGAATATTTAGCTAATCCAGTCTCTCTGAGAGTCCAGAACATCTCAAAGGCTGCAACGAGTTATGGTTGCCCACAAGGGAGCATCTTAGCTATGGAGCCACGTGGGCATAAGTCTCTGTGCCTTTGCACCAAAGGCATACGCTGCCGAAGGTCTTTGCACTGGAGATAATTTAGCCTCACAAGGAGAGATCTTGAGAATTCGTTCCTACCTTTCATTAAATACGTACAGTCAAGGAGAGTGATGGTGTGCTTATGGTGTGTTTTCCTAGGCTATATTTTGTTTGTACTGAGCTCCGGTTAAATTGACTTTCATAAACTCTAGCGTGTTACTGGTCTTCTGTTTAACAGCTGCCTGTTCTTGCCAAGTTTGGCTCCCCATAATGCACCTACAAATAATGCTGTTACAACAGGACTTATTGATGGTGCGGTTGTCAGCGGAATTGGAACTGGTAAGTACTCGAGTATGACTGTTAGCAGCGTTTTGTATCTGATGTTTAGTTCTCTTATATTTCTTTGTTAGCCATGAAGTGATAGAATAGTGTTGGACATTGTACTCTCGTAATTGAGAACTTCTTGTGTCTTTTTTTGTGTGTGTGTTCCTGTTGCTTTTTGCCCCCAAGTCAATGAAAAGCAATACAAAATACAAATGTGTGATTGCTTTAAAATGCAAGGCTTTCAGCAGAAGGTTAAGTTGTAATCAAGAGAAGCATATGAATGATGAACGTGGATGCATTAAGAACAAGTTGAGGTAGTAGTGTGAAGAGCATAGGAAACGTGGAATGAATTGTAAAGCTGTACTTGTGAATTTGTTCTGCTGAATTCTTGACTGAATTTATTATGGGTGTAGTTACACACATAATCACAAAAATCCCGCCTAAATTGTTTGCTATCCCTTATACCTGTTCACTGTAGGCTGTTCACCCTACAGGAACCTGGTGTGCTGCGGGGCTAATTGAACATGATCGCTTAGTTAAGAAAGGTGTTAAGTCTAAAAACTAAGTTGAAGGTTTACTGCAGTAAGACGGAATTAGCGTTAGACAGTACTTGAAGTCTGTGAGCTCTTTGTTGTTCTGTGGGAGCACCCCAGGAGATGAAATGGAGTCAGGTGTATGTGGTGGAGAGACCTTCAATAAAGGCTTCTTCAAGTGAGTCGCACCTATGGAAGAAGCATCTCATTATGATATTAGCAGTTTCTGAGGGCCTGATCCATTTCTACTATTTTGTCTAGGGAACTGAAACTGGGTTATTCTGAACAAGCACAGCGTCAGGGTTGGTTTTTGGTTTTAGAATAGCAGGGAATAGCGTGCAATTCTTGCTTTACTTTTTGTTTTGGAAGAAAGCCCTCTGAGCTAGCTTTATGTGGCTTTTCCTCCAAGGTTGAGTCAAAAATGTAAGAAGTAACATTGAAGTCCATGAAGGAAAAGTTTGAGAAAGCACAGCTGTTATCAATGGAGCTGATATGAAAAACAGAACAGGAGTAAGTAGGTATCCTAAGTACTAGTTACTGCTACATAATGGGCTTTCATTTTTGTTTTTAGGTGAAAGATTTTTCCCACCGCCATCTGGTTTAAGCTACTCAACTTGGTTTTGTATTGAACATTTTAGTACGCCTCCTAATAACCATCCTGTGAGACTTCTTACTGTAGTGCGGCGTGCAAACTCCTCGGAGCAGCATTATGTATGCCTGGCCATTGTCCTCTCAGCAAAAGACCGGTCACTGATTGTTTCAACTAAGGAAGAATTGCTTCAAAATTATGGTAAGAGTTGCGTCGTGTCATCAGCTAATCCTGACGATATTATGGGGATGCGACAGCAAGTTTATTTTGAACCTAGTATCTAGAAGAATTGTGTGTGATGGAGCTTTAGTTGCAGCTTCACCAGCTCCTAATAGGTTTTGACAATGGAAAAATGCAAAATGTAAACGTTCATGTAGAGATTAAGGATCTTTCATAACTTCCAAAGAAGATTCGATACCTTCATATAAGGAAAAATTTTGCCAAAACCCCAAGTATTATAGATTTGAAGGAGGGATTACCTCATTGTTTTTTGGAAGGTTTTTGCCTTTTAGTTGTCTTGAATCGTTCGTTTTAGACATCATCTCTTGAGGTGCAAATGTTAACTATCTTTGCTTTGAAGAAGTTTGGAAATAGTGAACTAACAGGTTGTGAAGGCTTTTTCAATCTGGATAGTCCCAATGCTGGAGGGCTATTTGCAATCAGTCATTCACTTCATGTTTTAATGCTGTGACCGGATTTCAGAAAGAGTTTGTAGCTTTGTTCAGTATCTGTGATCAAAGGTGGAATTACAGGAGATGCAGTGAAGATCTAAGTGAAACTGGTGAGGTCAGTGAATTTGCTAGAGCAAGCTATCGGTGCGGTCGGGGGCTTCAGGCTTAGCCATGTCCTGTCTCCTGCCTTGTCCTCCATCAGAGCCTCCAAAAATGGTCGGCTTTGACAGGCCATTTATGCACCGTGGCTGTGGAGGAGCTCAGAGGAGTAGGGCAGCCTTCTGCCCATGTTTCAGGCTTAGCTCTTTACCAGACCAACACACTGGGTTACAAGTGGTTATCAAAAATTTGTTCCTGCTTCTGTTCTTTCCTTTTGAGTAGCAGGCACTAATAAAGAATTTATACAACTGCTGTTATTTAAAAAAAGACAAACAGCAGAGCAGACTGTTACAGACTATTCCTTATTTTCATAAGCAGACATTCATCATTAACTGCAGTAGTTTCTCTTAGTAGAAGTCAGGTTCAAAACCTAAAACTTGAGAGCTGAAGACCCATAGTATGAGGGAAGGACTAAACCTCTTAAATTACGAAGATACTGACTGTTTTCTTTCTCAGAAGACCGAATTCTTGTAAGAGAGAATTAAATACGTTTATCTTCGTATTAATTGCTTTAGTCTGCTCTGGAGCTGTATAGATCATATGTTTTTAGTTTGTAAGCACCTATTATCTAACTCTTTAAAAGAGATTGGATTTGAAGAGGCTTCAGAGAAGATCTGAAGGTCTCAGACTACAAAGACTCTTTTTTAATTGAACGAGATGCTTTGCTTTACTGGAGTGCCACCCTGTTGTGGCTGAGTCATAGCTGGTGGTGTACCGTCAAGTGCTGAGCAGGTAAGTACATGAAGAACTGAGATGGCAGGCCCACCAGCGCAGGGACTGGAAGTGCTGACGGTCTATTGTATGAATAAAGGGGATGGTTTAAGGATCCTTCTTGTGAGCGAGAATTGTGCTCAAAGGTGTTTGGCTGAGAAAAAGAACTTGAGATTATTTCTGTATATGAAAGTTACTTCCAAGTACTCTGCTTTTATCGTTTTCCTTGTGCTATTTCTAAAGAAATGAGTGTTCTCCCTGTGCAGGCAGCTGTTGAGGTAAGAGAATTAGTGCTTTCTTTTCCTTTGGTATGTGAGAATGAAGAGAGATCTGAAAAGTTCCTTTCTGTTGAAGCTTTCTGTTGAAGCTTTCTGTTGAAGCTTTCTGTTGAAGCTTTCTGTTGAAGCTTTCTGTTGAAGCTTTCTGTTGAAGCTTTCTGTTGAAGCTTTCTGTTGAAGCTTTCTGTTGAAGCTTTCTGTTGAAGCTTTCTGTTGAAGCGTTCCCTGGTGGAGAGTTTTCAAGCTTTGTCTTTTTATTGGGGGGTGTGCTTTCAAGTAGAGTGTGGGTCATTCTGTGTTGCGATGGAGAAGCTAATGCATCTGCAAACTGATCATGCCCTCTGGTATGAAGTCAAAGGATGCCTTTTAGAGAAATTAAAAAATGGTGTGCTGAGAACTAGAGTGGATTTCAACATTCAGGAGAAGAGAACTCAGCACCCGTTAGTGAAGAAAGACCTGGAAAAAGCTTGAAGAGTATAGATGGGTGAATTGGGGATGGGTGGTCAGCAGCTTGTGGTTTGCAGCCCCTGCGGGGAGGCTGGGAGGGGGTTCCTCTGGCCGTGTGTCTGGAAGGCAGGCGTCCGTCTCCGCCTCCCCTCGCTGTTGGTGCGAGGGTGGCCGATGGAGCCAGGGGTGCAGCTCGCCTCACCCCGCAGCAGCTGCCACTCGTGTCGGGTCAGCGGCCTTACGACCCAGGCACCATTGCTGAGGCGAAGGGAAGGCAAGGGCGACTCGCTGCGGTTACACTTCTGAACTGGAACGGAGGAGACGTCGTGAAGTCTTCGTTTTGACTTGGGCAGAAACGTCTCTGGGCTATCCCTTCAGTAGAAGCGCTTCAGAAAATTAATTTGCCTTTGAACTGCAAAAAGGGAAGAAGAGAAGCCACTGCGCTGAGGCTTGAGTTACGAGTACCCCCGCTCTGTGCTTGATGTGTGTCTCGCTAGCCAGACGTCATATTTGCGGCTTTTATTGAGGGAAAAAAAGCCTCACGCTTTGAACCTCATCTTTAACTTCACTTACGCCTTGTAATTTAGCGCGATTCTGACGCAGACGCTTTGAAAGGCAATCCTTTTACTTGTATCTTCTTTTGTGTGTGACCTAATTGTTTAAGCAAGACAGTGGCGAGTGTATACTGGGTGCCTGTGGCCAGGTGCTGGGGGGAAGAGGCTTCTGTGGGAAGAGGCCGGGGCTGCCCTGTGCCAGACGTGGCCGGTTCCAGCCGGTTCCTCAGCAGACCCCCCTCAGGGCACGGCTGAGCCCGGCAGCCAGGCTGGTGCGCCTCTGGGAAAACACATGTAAGAGAGGGCGAAAGGCTGTCATGGAGTGAGGAGTGAGGGAAAAAAATGTGAGAGGAAGCGCCCTGAGGACAGGAAGGAGAGAGCAGAGGGAGGGGGTGCTCCAGGCGCCGGAGCAGAGATCCCCAGCCGCCCCTGGGGAAGACCACGCCGGAGCAGGTAGTGGGGCCTGTGGGGGAGAGCACGGAGGAGCAGGGAAAAGTGTGAGGAGAAAGTCCGGGAAGTATGGATATCTTCCGCTCCACAGTGTGAGAAAGGTGAAAAATAGCTCTGTAGGTTTGGAGAGACGTCTGTTATTTCTTGCTGACTACTGCTGTAAAAACTTTTTTAGAAAAACAGCAAAAACATCTTTCTGCATAGTGGCATGAGAAAGTTAGTAAAACTTGAGCAAACTAGTCATTCCAGCTAAAATTTCAAAGGGAGGGGAGAAGTAAAACCTGATCGTTAAAGGTCTAAAAGTATCCTGGGAATTTTCTTAGAGAAGAATTAAGGCAAAGGAAGAAGAGAGACATTGTTGATACTACCAAAACTACACTGGTTTGTTAATGTGCAAGTATCTAAGGACGTTCAGCCTGTCAAATTGTGACGATTTGATCTGAGTACTTTCTCAAAAATTCTCATTCCATTCTTGCAGTTCTTGCATTTGAAAATCTAAAGTTGTATCTTGTTAATCATACGACTTCATTCATATCTTGTTAATTGTATTTTTGGACACACTGTTAACTACATGTTTGCTAAAATTTTGGCTTTAATGTATTGCTGTAGATTGTTTTGCATAAAGTCTAATGACATAAGAAGCTTAAACCAGACAAATAACATTTCTACCGGTGCTCACTAACTGGTACTTTTCCTTTAGTTGATGACTTCAGTGAGGAATCGTCATTTTATGAAATTCTTCCTTGTTGTGCCCGTTTTCGCTGTGGTGACCTCATTGTGGAAGGCCAGTGGCATCACCTAGTTCTGGTCATGAGTAAAGGCATGCTAAAGAACAGCACAGCTGCGCTCTACCTTGATGGACAGCTTGTTAACACTGTTAAGGTAAAATAAGTATTTAAATCCTCATTTTTACTGGTTGGAGTGATTTCTCGCTCTCTGCGCATATGTATGTGTAAAAAACCATGCAAAAGAACAACAACAAAAACCCCCACAAAAAAACCCCATAAAACAAAACCAAACACCAAACCCGAAATGAGGAGCCTTGCAAAAAGGGGCCTTTGCTCACTACACAGCTCAGACGCGGTCCTGGTTCTGTTAAGAGGAGAAGATAAGGAATACTTTCTCAGGCGTGAGCGATAGTACCGCTAAAGTGAAGTGGACAAGTTGAATTGAATGTGAGGCAAGAGTGGCACGGCTACGCTGCTGACTAGATTAATTAGAAGGATGATAAAAAGCCGAAGAAGACTTATCCCAGGACTACGTAGCAGATCTAACTTTGAATAATGGGGAGATTACAGGGTAAGACAGCTTTGCCATGGTTTTCCATGGTTTTCCTTTCCCAACCCTCTTGCCACCCCAGAAATAGCATTCCCTTGTCCGTGATAGCCGCTGAGATGTCCAGTGTCATTATTACTTGATTGTAGATGAAACGCATTTAGTTTTAAGGTCAATGTTTTGTTGTTGGGTGGAAGAAACGAGGAGGCCAAGACCGGAGAACAGTGAAGAGCACTGTGGACCTGTCCACTGAGCACAAAGTATTCCTGGCCTGTAACTGATAAACAAAGAGCATATGGCACCTGGCAGGCGTGGGCCTTAGGGGAGTAAACTAATCCCGGTGTGGGGTGCAAATTAGCTAGCATTACTGTACTGCTATAGGTAAAAGAATATTTTGACTTTCAAAGTTTACCTTTCAGCATTCCTTTTGCAGAAGGAGGACGATGTAACTTTATACTTGTTACGCTAATAGCTGTAATACATGAGTATCTATCTGGCCATACGTGACTACATTCAATAGCTGGTAACAGAATTTTTACAAGGTAGATAGAAAATGCCTGTGAGATTCTTACTGCCATTATATATAGGCCAGGATCTTCTCCGTGTATTTGTTTTATTGCCATCTGAAAATCTTATCAAATTGAGTTCATCACATTTGCACTTCAGCTCGGAACAGTGTAATTACCAAAGGCATGTTTTTCACCGGCTGAACGAGGAGGAGAAAGAACACTAGGTTATGAGATTGTCTTACTGCTTTTGCAAAAAATAATGACCATCATAAAGCACCATGTTTTTAGAAGCAAGATACACGTCTGATCTTTAGCGTTTTTAAGCACAGAACTCGCATGTTCTCATCCTGTGTTCCCATAAACACCTTCATCTTTTGAAAGCCACTTAACTTCTGATCTTTGCGTTTACCTTCCGGTTAATGTTCTTCACTGACTTTTGCTGTATGGTATCAGAATACCGTGCCTTACATAGCAATCATTTGGTACGTCCTCTGGTAATTCCTGATCCGTCTACTTTCTTTTCACGGTACCCGCACTCTCTCAATAACTTCACCGTGTTTTTTCTCCCTTACAGCTTCACTATATTCACAGTAGCCCTAGTGGGTCTGGTTCTGCCAATCCACCTGTAGTCAGCACTGTTTACGCCTATATTGGCACGCCACCCGCACAGCGCCAGCTCTCGTCGTTAGTGTGGCGTTTGGGCCCTACGCATTTTCTGGAGGAAGTTTTGCCTGCCCCAGGTGTTAGCACCATTTATGAGCTGGGACCAAATTACGTCGGAAGCTTTCAAGCAGTATACGTGCCATGTAAGTACAGTTCAAATGGCAGCTAGTAACTCAGCCCGGGTGTAGTGGAATCTTTTGTGTGCATACTGGCAGAAGAGGTGAGAAAGGAGAGTATGCAGTAACAGAGAGGAAAAGCTAGCTGTTCACAGGAATAAGACTAGTAGCTGCTATTGAAGAGGATGATAGAAATCCAAATTACTGTTTTAACATACTTCTGGTACTTCTTGTACTGAGATAATGATAGAAATGCTTGTATTCCTCACTTTGGTTTTAAACCAGTTAGAAATGCTTGAAGCTGTCATTATTCGTACTGTATATTATATTTATCTGTAGAAAGTGAAACTGGAAAGGCATTTTAACTTGTCAGTTTCTGGTGATAGCACTCATTGGCAAATCTGCAACATGTTCTGTACCTTAAACACAGCTGTCTTGAAATGTCATTGTTTATAGGGCCTAAATAGGTCAACTGAGGAAAATAATACAGGGAGGGACTGTGATGCAGCAGGTAGTCTTTAAGCATTGGTTGTGAACAAATATGGGCAATTCTGTTACTTTTTTTTAAGTGTTCTTGTTTGAAATTGAAGGGAGTGCAAAACAAAAAGGTGTGAATAACCTTGTTAGAAATGTGTGTCTGTAACCCTGTTTTTAACTATTCAGGCAACAGATTCTTCATTAGCTCTGGTCAGATGATCTGTCACTAGCGAGATTTGCCTGTTCAGTAGAGCTCCCGGTCTTCCTGTGCAGTTAGAGCACCTCCTTACTAACATCAGTATTATGTCAGAAGATGCTCATTGCTTTACCTGGCTCTCACGGGGCTTTTCAGTGAAACATAAGTAAAAATGGGGAACGTATCAAGTCGTCTTGTTCTTGCATTGTCTTTCCCATGAGGACCATAATGCTCTCTAGCTCTTCTGGAGAGAAACTGCCACCATCTCAAGGAAGGAGACAGTGAGTGACGAGAGTGGTAGGAAAACCGAAGTATGTACAGGGAGTGCACAGAGTCTTACTCTTCATGGTGAAAGCTTTCCCTAGAGTGGTGACAGACATACACCCCCCGTGCCACCCCAAATGTAGATGATGTTCAGGCTGTGAAAGAATGAAGTATCATGAGAAAGAAGGTAGCTTTCCTTGCTCATCTTGAGTGAAAAAACTTTAGGGAGTTCAGTTTTGTCATCTACAGGTCTGTGTCACTTAGGTAGACTTGGGTATCTGCTAGTCAATTATAATTTCTCCTGGAAGGCATTTTGACTGGCGCTGTGCAAGTTTTAAATACTGAATTAGTCAAAGCAGATTCCATGAATGTGAATTTGTTCATTCACTTCGGAGAATTAAAGCTCTTCCTGCCTTCATGCTAAGGCCATGTTTACCAGGAAGCCCACAGTAAAGTAAAAGAATTCATTTCTTAACATACTGACTTTTTCCAGTGTGGCGGTGTATTTCTCCCGCACAAGCATTGCTCAGTTGTATTTCAGGAGTGGCCTGCTCCAGAACAAAGGGCGTGTTTCTATTTGGGGCTAATCTTCTGTTCGCGTCACGTGCACTGTGCCAAACCCTAAGGAGTTTGATAGAGGGTGCAGTATGAAGCTCTGTATCTTACCCTTTTATCTTGGCCTCTCTTTCCAAAATGTTTGTTTTTCCTTAGTGCGATGATTATTTGTGGGAGTCCTGAAGAAGGGAAGAGTTCTGAAGAAGGGAAGAGCCCTTACAGTCTTCCGCTGTTGTCCTTCACAGGGAATTCGTGTCTGACTTGCCGTTTGCCCATGCAATGCTTCTTTCAGAAGTTTTTTCCCTGTTTTCAGTGAGCAAGATTGCCATCTTCTGAGAGTTTGTCCCGTGTTTAAACAAAATCAAAACCCTGATACTCTTTAAGTCTTGGGAAGACCCTGCAGAGAGCAGTTCAGTTCAGGAGAAGGAATTCCTTCTTCTGTTCACTGAAGTGGAGGAATGTTCTGAGGACATCCACGTGAGCAGAGGATCCAATTTCATTTATGGGGAAACCAAGACTTCTGAAACTCTCTCCTAAGCGTGACTTGACAGAGACTTGACCCTGGTTCAAAAAATGATGTAGACACCCAGCTTCCCATTTGTTTCAGTGTTAGATGAGGAGCCTTCTTGCTTTTTTAATTCCGTTCATGTGTTTCACTGGAGTTGCAGACACCTTTTGACCTGGAATGAAGATGCAGAAGTGAATCTCTGTGCCGAGCTTTCAGGTGCTGAGTTTTGCACACTTCCTCTGAGCGTTGTAGACAGCTGTCAGTCATAGTGTTTGCAGTGCCTCACAAGAAGCATCCACTTTCGGAGCAGTGGATACAAAATATTAAAGATGCGGTTATATATCCTCTTTGATGCCTGGGCCTTTTGGTCTTTATTCAGTCTTGCATCTCTTGTACCGTTCTCTAAGGCGGTTTTCCTAGCAAACCATTGTAAAAAGCCTGTTGTCACAGGCAAAGATGCAGATGTACCAAATGCTTCTCCGTTTTCTGATTACTTTGTTTTTCTTCAGGTGGGAAGGGAAGTGAAACAGCCCTTAGGCTGAATGCAAATCGAGTACAGGAGTAATGCTGCCTTCGAAAAATTCCGATGAGGAAGCAGCACATCTTCTGTTGCTTGGCCAAGCCATGGGCTGCCAGTTGCCATTACGGGTTAATACTGTAGACCTTCTTGAAAGCAAATCTTTGCTGTGTATTGCCCTTTTATCTTAAACAGCAGATTTATTCCACGACTCGTATGCTATCAAGCTACTCTTCGGTACAGCAAGCAAGTATGCAAAGACAGTATCCAATCTCATCTTCTGTACCTATTCTGCAATATAATTTGCTTAAGATTTTACACCTGAAACTGAAAAGTAAAACAGTGCTATTACTGAAATGAACTTTTATTTTGTCTTTCAGGCAAAGATTCAAAGTCTGAAGGAATCAACCCATCTCCAGTGTCTTTGGTACCAGAAGAGAAGGTCTCTTTTGGCCTCTCTGCGCTGTCAGTTTCTTCATTTACAGTGGCGAAAATAAGGAAGGTTTACAACAAGTTGGATAGTAAAGCTATTGCCAAACAGGTATGTTGGGAAAGGAGTTGGTTAACGTGTACTACTTGTTTGTTCCTTTCTTTTAACTTTTTTCAAGGCAATTTGCTCAATGCAACCAGGAACAATAATGCACTTGTCAGAAGAGTTGCCCACAATCACTTTCATGGGAGATTATACTCCTAGATTTATTTGTGTTCTTGAAATTACTAGTGGCTATGTATCTTAGTACCTTTTGGAGATATTTTGGCTTTTTAATGTAGATGGCAGTTGTAATCCCGTTGAAAAACAGTTAAGATTATGTCATTGAACAATATTTCTACTGTTGCATATGAACAAAGCTGATAGCTTAGTTCTCTGACCATGATTCAGATTTGGAAACCAGAATATCGGTTTACATTTTCTTCAAGTACGTTAAAAGTCAGTGAATTATTTGTACAAAGGACCATCTATGAAGAAAGGCCAAGAGAGTTGGGGTTGTTCAGCCTGAAGAAGAGAAGGCTTTGAGGAGACCTTATTGCAGCCTTTCAATACATACGGGGGGCTTATAAGAACAATGGAGACTTTTTACCAGAGTGTGTAGTGACAGGACCAGGGGCAAGGGTTTTAAACTGAAAGAGGGTGGATTTAGATTGGGCATAAGGATGAAACTTTTTACGACGAGGGTGGTGAGACACCGAAAGAGGTTGCCTAGAGAAGCTGTGAATGCGCCCCATCCCTGGAGTGTTCGAGGTCATGTTGGATGGTGCTTTGAGCAACCTGATTTAGTGGAAGATGTCCCTGCCCACAGGCAGAGGATTGGACTAGATGATCTTTAAATGTCCCTTTCAATTATCTTTAAAGTTAGATTCATCTTCCTTAAACTTTGGAGACTGGAGATTTCTCTTTACTTTAGATAATGTCCTAATGACTCTAGCATAGTTCTGTTTTGTTATATGTTACTCACTCTTTATCATAGGAGGAAAATACACAAGTTATGTTCAGGCTCACATGAAAAAACCTCTTCCCTTTAGCCCTTGCTGTTTTTCTTGTTTTGTTCAGCTGGCGATTTCTTCTCATGAAAATGCCACACCTGTGAAGCTGCTACATAACTCGGCGGGGCATTTGAATGGACCAGCGCGCTCCATTGGTGCAGCTTTGATAGGATATTTGGGTGAGTTGAGTACTTGAGAATTATTATGTTTAAATGTGATTAATTACTTGTCAATAATAACTTTGGTCTAAAAGATAAATCATGTAATTGATGAATGTTAATGGTACATTGTTAAATTTATTTAACATTTTTACATTTTATGGGCATACTATTATCTCTTTTTTTTACTAACATGGGATGCTTGTTTCAGTTTTAATGAGTTATCATTATGAAAATATACTTAATTACTTCACCTTAAGTCATAAACTATTTTCCAGTGCAATATTTTCTTCACCTCCTCTTCTGAGGTGTCATAGTTCTTGGAGTGATATTGTTTTCATAATTCAAGCAATGCTAGAATGCAAATTACTTGCATGTATTCACAGTGATTTCCTACAAGAATTAGATTTGATTTGATTTTAATTTATTTTCTCTGCCTATGCTCAGGAGTAAGAACATTCGTCCCCAAGCCTGTTGCCACTACACTGCAGTACATTGGTGGAGCTGCTGCTATTTTGGGACTTGTAGCCATGGCATCGGATGTAGAAGGGTTGTATGCAGCTGTGAAGGCCTTGGTCTGTGTGGTAAAGAGCAATCCACTAGCCAGCAAAGAAATGGAAAGAATCAGAGGTTATCAGGTATGTAAGAAATGTCTTAAAACAGACCAGGCTGACTGAATTTCACTCTTTGTCCTAGCAGTTCCCATGAAAATTCCTTGTTGTGTTGTGGTAACCTGAGTTTCCGCTCTTCAGTTTACTGAGCCCTTAGCTAATTAGCACAGATGAGTTATTTAGGATGGCTTTTAAAGGAGAGGGTGGAAAGTTTTGCTAAGCAGTTGTGCCTGTTTAGCTGCTTTGCTGAAACTTAACCATTAATAGCAAGGAAGAGCACAACTATGGCACTTAGATGATTATTCTCCCGTGATTGTGCATCCTCCCCTGCAAGCCCGGGAGCTTCTATCTCCGGGATCTGCCAGCAAGAGAGGAGAATAGGGACATAACGAAGAAAACCGAACAAGTGGACTCTTAGCATCATCATTCTGAGAAGACTGCACAGAGTTTACAGTTCGTGATGCTGTTTGCTTTCAAGCTGAAGACTTCTTAATTCTCCATCGGCGTGGGGAAAGTGCGATCCGTTATGCAGAAGGATTGATTGACTGACCTGAAAAGATCTTCACGTGACCAACGCATTTTACGTTTCTCATGAAGACTGCATTATTGAAACGGAAAGTTCATGCTGTGGTTTGGGCGCTGTATTTACAAAACTTGTAATGCTAATGGCTAGTATAGTTATGTCGAAACATATTATTCCATGTACCCTGTTGCAGACGTTGGCTTACTTTGACCAAACAAATCTAGACAGTGTGCTCCTTGCACCGTAAGCAGTCACTGGATCATCACGTATGACCTTACATTCCTCTTGTATTGACCTCAGCAAATCGCATGGTTTGCGAGAGATTCCCTGAAATCCGTATTTCTCTAGTAATGTTTCAAGGAGGATGGTGAAGCTGAACAGGCGAGTATGTCGAGAGTTTAACAAGTTTGCATCAGAAGACGAAAAAAGGCAATAGTACCTCTGGCAATTTGTTCTTTCCCAACCCAGATTATAAGAGGTTAGAGCACAAATGAGGACTGAAAGGACGACATCTACGGTCATGCCTAGGGCAACAAAGGGTAGCAAGAAAAAGAAAGTCAGGCTCACTCAGATTTATGTTGTCATGACTACTTTTCTTCAGTGCCAGAATACCTCCCATTTGTGCACGCGGTACTCTAGGGGTGCTCTATTTTAAAGTCTGTCGTGTCCACGGTTGCTGTCCAGGAACACAACTACCTGAGAATGTATCATGTGCTGTCTTAAACTGTGACTGACTACCAGAGAGCTGAGACGTGTGTCTGTGTGTGCCTAATCCCCAGGGCCCAGATGCTGTCTGCAGTGTGGAGCAGATGTTTTATGAGCGGGAGGGTGTCCTGGATATGCCCCTTTTCTAATCAACCGTAATGCCAAAAGGGACATTTCATCCATGCTTCTTTGTGCTTGGACATCGTTGCTGTGTGTCTGTAGGCTACTAATTCCTTTTCTGTTTACTTGTTCAAGTTGCTGGCAATGCTGTTAAAGAAGAAACGATCCCTTCTGAACAGCCACATACTCCATCTGACCTTTTCCTTAGTGGGAACTGTCGATAGCGGGCACGAGACCTCCATTATTCCAAATTCTGCTGCCTTCCAGGATCTGCTCTGTGATTTTGAAGTATGTAAAGCCGCACAGAAAAGTGATGATGATACTAGACAGTGACTAAGTCAGGTGCTGACAGCATACCTTAAATATTGAACAACAGCAAACTAGGTTGTTATCCTGAGAACCTGCTATTTCATGTATAGTACAGTAAAGTAGCTGAGCAGCAAGATTATTGGTAACTTTTCCTGCTGAAATGGCCTGAATCGCTGTAGAAACAATGAATGGGTACCACAGATGTTTGTTCTTTTTGTTGTTCTAGAAGATACGTTTTGTTGTTTTCTGTTCCGCAGCAATTTCTTTTAACCTGTGTGTTCTACTGTGGTACATGTATCATGAAAAATGTACCGAAAATAACAGTAGGAGGTCAGCTTTCAACATAGCACATAGGAATCACTTTATCATACATCTCCTGCAAAGTTAATAGTAGGGCAGTTAAAATTCTGCTTGCGCGACCTATGAAATATTTAAGTCTTGTTGTGCTAAACTAAGAAAAATAGAAAAGTTCAGGAAGAAGCGCTAATGTAGTGTAATAAACAATGTTATACGATGCGTAGAACTCATCATTTAGTATTTACTCCTTTTGGCATTATCTCTACCTGATACAGACAGAGTAAAAGTATTCTGATTCACATATACTAAAATAAATAAAGAAATAAATATACTACTGCCACTACTAATCCAGCTATAAGCTACTGCCTTACTAGCGCAAGTCCGTCTTGCACAAATGGCTATATGGAGTTACCCATTTCCTTTTTTCGATGTCTATTTGAGTATTTCAAAGCACTCCTGGAAACTTTATTTAAGGGTCTTGTCTGTGGAAAAAAACTCCTGCTGCTTACTATAGCCTTTATTTTAATAAAATCAGCTGACCTTTTTAACTTCTTTTTTTGAAAGCTTAAAGGTCTTTAATTCACCCAACCAGCCCCCGTTGCCAAGATCAACAATGCACTATAATTATGGCACAAAAAAAAGAGGACATGAAAAGGCCAGACCAGAGCCTCTTTTTTTTTTTTTTTAACCTTAGTGGGGATCTAATACAGAGGAAATTTGTCACCCACCAAAGTTTCCTCTTTTTTTTTTTTGAGGCGTGATATTAAAACCAGAAGTAAGTTTGTGCCATGTCTAAACTTAAATTCTTCAGTATCATGTAACTTATTCTTTAAGAAACCTTTTAAATGACAGTAATGCTTCCTTTGCTCTCACAAGATTAAACATAGGCTTAGTAGAAGTTACTACATCCACAAGAGGTAATATTTGTAGTAGAGGTCTTAAGGTAGATGTACTGTTTAGCAGGGAAGAGTGTGAATGAATCACAGCCCAGCTCCTTTTACAGTGAGGCATGAATTCCGCTGAAGAATACTCTTCCCTTCCCCGCCCGCACCCCCACCCCACCCCCGCACCCCCCCCCCCACCCCCCCCCACCCCCCCCCACCCCCCGGCCAAAGGAACCAGCTGAGAAATTTCATCAATGGTCTATAGTCACTCAGACAGCAACTACTGTATGAAAGATCCGATTTCATATTGTTTAGTTCATGTCTGTCTTTTTTGTTCCCTGAAGAACAAGAACAACTGGAGAATGAGTGCACTTACGAGACTAAAAAAAAAAAACAAAATATGCAAGTAATAGGTCTCTGAGTCACTAAGAAGAAACTTTCCAAAAGCCTCAGGTTTTGGGCTTTTAAAAAATTATTTATTTTATTTCTGTATTCAGAAATCAGTGACCTGAACATTTCACTTAAATTGGATAAATTGGATGTTCTTACTCTTACGCTAAACAGGGAAATGAAAAGATTTGTTCTGATCATTTTAGATGATAAGATTAGAAGAAAAGCAGAAGCTAGAGAGCTTCTGTTACTTCTATTGATTGAACACTTGGGTTTTATTTTTTTTGTAGAGGATCTAAATAATTTAAAAAGGTGTGCAGGAATGCTGGGTAAAGATTAAAAAAAAATATCAGGGAAGACCTTGAGTTCAATCTTGGCAGAAGACAGTAAGTTAATTTTACAAAGAGAAAATCCTCACTTAAGCCAAATAAACTTAACATGGAGCTTTGCATCAGCCTTGTAAACCCCAATAACTCCTTTGGAGTCATTGCACCATCTGTTTAAAGAGACAATCCAGATAGTGTGTAACTCTTCCATCTAGAACTCTTTAAAAGTTTTCAGCATGGTGTGCTGACAGAGAATATGTTTGGTACCAATGTGTGTTCCTTAAGTCTTCGCTAGTATATTTAATACTTCTCTGAAGTTGAAGAATAAACAGTTGAGAAGCTTGCAGTGAGCTTTTGAGCACAATGGCCAGGTAAACAGTCATGTAGGCAAACAGTTTTAATCTCTTCAAGCCTGTCATAACCTTTGATATGCTAATGTCAGTTTTTAATCTTTAAGTGAATTTGTGTACAAAACCTATCATTGTTTATTCTGTATTTCAGGTCTGGCTTCATGCACCCTATGAGCTTCATCTGTCATTATTTGAGCACTTCATAGAACTTCTCACTGAGTCCAGGTATGACCTGCTGCCAGCCTAGTAATGAGACTTACAGGATTAGGTGATATGTAGAGGATGCTCCAATTTTAAACTGCCACTTCCTCTCTTTCCTTCTTCCAGTGAAGCAGCAAAGAACGCTAAGTTAATGAGGGAATTCCAGCTCATCCCAAGACTGCTCTTGACTCTTCGAGATATGTCTCTGTCCCAGCCTACTATTGCTGCGATTAGTAATGTCCTGAGCTTTCTGCTTCAAGGCTTCCCTAGCAGCTATGACTTGCTCAGGTAGCCCATGCCTATGATAATTCTGGCTTTTGTGTTTTTATTACGTTGGTGATCTTGGTCAAAAATACATAATGGTAATACTGCTGTGGAGTAAGTAACGTGAAATGCTCATGTACTGAATTTTTTCCTCTAAGAAGTAACTGAACTAGACATAGGCAATAATTTAGTTAATGCCTTGATTTGCATATTAAATTCAGCTCGTATCTAAACAGGTACAACTGAGTGATTGAACTAGCTTAATGTTCTGCAGGCGAAAAGCGAAGGTGCTGTATCGCAGCTCCCTTGTTCATGTGAAGCACGCTTTTCTTAAATACCATTGAGTATTACTTAAGACAGACTATAATGATACTTCTGGTTAAAATGCAGCTATGATTACTTTCCCCCATGAAAGGTTTAGTTCAAGATTTTTTCTTAATCAACACTTCTGATTTTCTTAATCAACACATAGAAAAATATTTAAGGCTGTCAGATATAGTACTATTAATTCTGACTGATGAAAGTTACATAAATAGTTGCAGTTCATACGTGCAGGAGTATTTGAAATGCTTTTAAATGAGTTCAACTCCTTGAAAACTTAATTTTTTTCGTCTCCCGTTTCATAATGGAAGTCGATAAGATATTGCAGGTCCTGGGGATTTCAGCTTCTCAATTTAAGTACAATTAAAGGTGTCAGAAGCATCAGCCTGAACATCTTAGCTGTCTGTGTTTTAATTACACAGGACAAAAAATTATTTCAGAATAAACCCGTTGATTTTATGTTTAAATGGTTACGGAACAGATTGTAGAATGCCTATCTGAGTGTTTCTTATTCTCCTTCCTGGAAATAAAAATTAAAAAGATCGTATAACTTGGGAAGAGTTACACGAGCTAGGCACCATTTCAGGTAGTTCCAGAAGAGAGAGGAATATATTGCATCTCCTTTCTTTAAGTAGCACATCATCGTCTTCTCTTAGAAAACCATGACCTTGTGTTAGATCACCTCAAGCTATAGGCGTAAATGTTATACCAGAGTCGAGTAGTCACTGTTTTTGATGAAATACTTGTTCAGCTGTAATGGTTTGAGAATAATGTTTTGTTCTCCTGTCTTTAACTTGTGGTGTTCCTTGTACTAGGATGTGGTGGTATCTCCCAGTTTCCTTTCTTGAATCCTAGCATTTTCAGGGTCTCTTACCTGCAGACTTGTCTGCAAAGATTCCATTAAGTACTACCCGTTAATTTGGTTTTCGGCCAGTAACTTTAGATGGAGACCTTTTTCCTCAATCTTTAGATATGAGAAAGTTGACGTTTTTGGGTATCGCCCTCTCACTGGTGTTACGGTTTTATATTAAAGGTGAATTATTGATAGATGAGAGTGCATCTGTTGTATCAATGAATGATGTATTTTTCTGTATACATCAAGGTTTGGACAGTTCATCTCTTCCACTTTACCTACATTTGCAGTCTGTGAGAAGTTTGTGGTCATGGAAATAAACAATGAAGAAAAACTTGATAGTGGTAAGTGATGGCATGGCTTAGAAGCAGTAGAAGATACATACTTTGTGATCTCTTCTGTGCTTAAATACTTAAAATGTAGAAATAGCGTCATTAGCAATATTGTAATTTGTTACAACCTGGCTGCCGGTTAGTTGTGGCACTTCAGTTTTCAGTATTGCCTGCAAAGCAGTGCAAAACCCATGTACTCTTGTTTTGTCTTCATTTAACACCGCATGGTTTTGTTCTGCTTCCTCCACTCGTTCCTTCAAATCAGCTGTGCATCTCTGCTTCTTTGTGGGAAGAGAAGACAGACAAAAACAGGTTACTAGGTGTATCTGCCTTCTAGGTGTGGAGGAAGTGAAATAATTAACTAAGACAGTCTAGTTGTTGTTTTAGGAAAAAAAAAAGAAGTTGCTTTACTGTCCTTCAAGAATGCTTATATTGAATTGGTTTGAGACCATTTCTACCGTTGTTTTCCTAAAGAAAAAAGGCTTATGCAATTGGATTTTCGATCACCCTCCCTGAACAGAAACGTTTTAGCCCCACAGTGGATGTCACCCAAATAACTAGAAGGGGGTACCCAAAGATCCTGTGTTTCTGCATCTCTTGGGAACATGCTGTTGCACAGGGACAAGTGAGAGAGAAGCGTTTCTGCTTTACAGTTAGCTTTATTAATCTGATTTCCTAAAGAACAAGGTTTAGGCGGTCTGCACATTCATCGTTATCCCCTTGTGCCTCTCCTGTTCCTGCTGAATACTTTTGCTTATTGTGGTCTCAAAGATTATTAAATTTGAGCTTTTTAGTGAAAACGAGGGAGTGGGTGTTGGAGAGAGATACAGATTGGTGTTCTCACTGCAGGCCAGCTGTGGTTTTTTCCCAGGCTAACCACAGGCTGAGCTGCTTTTTGCCTACCTGGGGGACTGAAGAACCTTGGGGAGAAATTCAGGCTGTGGCAGGAATGGAAAGAAGAGCTTTTGAGGCAAAGGACATGACATTTTTAGGTTACTGGTCTTCACCACTTCTACTGTATTTCTGCCATAGAAGATGCTTTGTGTTCGTGTCTGTGACTTGTGCACAAAAGCTTGGCCCAGAAGGTGTCCATTTATCGGTCTTCATTTTTGCATACGTTGCTTCAAGTTGTGATTTTCTTTTTTATAAATAATGTAAAAACATAGTCCTCCTTTGGCAGCATAAGGTACAGTAAGAGGGATTCACAAAATAATTGTAAAGCTAGTCCTGACCTGCATGTATTGGCTTGTTTTGCAGTAAGTGTCTTTTTCAACTGATGATGAGTTTGGGGATCCGTTGAAAGAAAAGGAAACTAATTTTTCTCCCCATTTCTTAGATTTGGAGGGAGTTGGGAAGTACCAGGTTTTCTTCTTGGGATTTCCCCCACCCCCTGGATTGCATAATGCAAAGTGTTTATCCAACTACCCTGTTGGGGGAGGGAGTGTTTGATTGTTTTTATGTCTCTTCTTGCCGGGAATGACTAGCTTAGCTAATTTGGATCATCCCAGTTTAGATTATTGTCTGAGAAGCTGCGATTCCCTTTTACCCATTCTTCAGACTGACGAAACGCTGTGTGATCGTGATAATGGGGCACGAAGCATTTCTCAGCAGTGTATAGCAGGCTGCCTGCACTTTAGCACGGCTGCCTCGTGACCTGAGTGGGGTCAGGTTGTGTTTGCTTATGTATGGAATTTATGAATAGCCTCTAAAATGTCTGAGGTCCAAAAGCCTAATTTTGCTTTATTGTTTTTAATTTTGCTTGATGTTTAGGAACAGAAGATGATTTTGGAGGACTAGTTTCAGCTAATCTTATTCTACTGCGGAACAGGCTTTTAGATATCCTTCTGAAACTTCTATATACATCTAAAGAAAAGACAACTGTTAATTTGCAGTAAGTACAAAAATCTTGAGACAGAGAAAGGATATAATTTTTTATCTCAAGGGGGAGAATTATACAGCCCCCATTTGATTCACTAGTTGAATTGCATGATCTTATAGGAACTACTGAATGATGTAGGTATGCTAGCAGAAATGCAATGCATGATTACTGAGTTGTATGCTGTCAGTTGTGGTAGCAAGAATGATAGTACTAAGCAGATGCCAGTGTAGCTAACACATATCATTCACCTATTGCGTTAACTGGTTTTTGTTTTGAGTCTTTAAAAAAAAATAAAGTTTAAGACCATGGTTGACAGCATTAGTAGAAACTTGTGCTTCAAGTTAGGAACAGCAGAAGTAAATGTCAGCAGGAAAGGAAGATACATAGTAGATCTGGGGGGAGGTTGCTTGCTTCATACTGTTACTTCATGGAAAAAAGTAGCGTTTGTAAAATTGTTAATTTTAAAATTTTGAGGGGCAGAGGATCACGAGCGAGTAGGATGCAGTGAGAACAAGTGTGGATGTCTGGCTACTATGATTTTTTTAAGTTTTGTTATCTGGAGAAGCCAGTTCTTTAACCCTCTGCTCTTCTCACATACTTCTTGCTGCTGTTTTCGTATAACTTCATATGTGGCTATAGAGAAAATAAAATCTGTCAAAAGAGAAAACTTGTGTTTTTAGAGAAGTGGGATGGTCAACTTCTCATTTGGTTAAGATCAGATTACTTCAGTAGGGTTTATCGTTGGGATCATTGACCCTAGAATGCCCCTTATTTCCTTAAAATTGCATGTGTGGGAACATGATATTACAGTTTAGTGAGGCACTAGAGTCATATGGTGAGTTGGGGAAGAGACTTTGAAACACTGTCAAGTTAAACCTTGACAAAATACAACTTTCAAGCAACTGGCCAGTAGGCTGTATTGAGTCTGTTGGAGGCATTTTGTTGGGTGTATGGCATATGTGGATTATGTAGTGATTTGACTGAGCATTGGTTGACATACAACCCAAACTAGTTTGAGCTTTTCAGTAATACTGCTTCAAAAAAACCCAAAAGGAATAAAAATGACCACACTCATTCAAATAGTCCCAAGCAACTCTTAATAAAAAAGAAAAAAAAAAAAGAAATAGCCTTCATTTTTTAATACCAGTTTATTTAAAAGGCTTGTGAAAACTCTCTACCTATGTATGGCTCAACAAAAAGTATTTGGAAATTATAATTTGTGGACAAATGTTTCCAGTTCAGTGTTCCACACTTGTTATCAAAAGCAGCAACTGGAGAAATCTTATGCAGTGGAATAGTCCCAGGAGCTGTATTTAGTCTTCCCTTTCTGCTAAACAAATACACTGTAAGTGTTCCATTTAACAAGATTTGGTGAGCAACATTTCTTGTTGTGTAGTAAACTTACCGAAGAATTCAGTTAACTCTTAGATAGATCTGAGTTTTCTCCAATCTTGACGTTTGCCCTGTAGTGGAGGACACTGATTTTTGCTATGTAGTAGGAGACTAAATGCTGTAAAATGTGACTGTTTTTTTTCTTCCCCCCCCCCCCCCTCTTTAATTAGGGCTTGTGAAGAACTGGTCAAGACACTGGGTTTTGATTGGATTATGATGTTTATGGAAGAACATCTGCATTCCACCACGGTCACAGCAGCCATGCGGATTCTTGTGGTCCTGTTGAGTAATCAGTCCATCCTTATCAAATTTAAGGAGGGTCTCAGTGGTGGAGGCTGGCTCGATCAGACAGATTCTGTCTTGACCAATAAGATCGGTACTGTGCTAGGTATGGCATCTCAGCCCCCTCCCGACCGAAGGATTGCGTGGGAGCGAGTGTGTGTACGTGTCGAGGCGGGGGTTATTGTATGAATACTGTCTGGCAGATGCATGCTGTTGTCTGTGCTGTGATCAGATGCCTCTGCACTTCGTTTTTCTTACAGCTGAGAGTTAGATTTCCTAGGCAAAATGGAGCGGTTTTACAGAACTGCCCTTCAGTTGACATTATACAGATTTCATTGTAGTTCAGTATTACCTCATCATCTGCACGAAGCCTGTGTAGCTAATCAGTTTTTCCTGTTACCAGCAAGGTAAGGTTAAGTATGTCCCGTGGGGAGGCACATCTGAGCTAGATGCAAAGGTGGCATAGAGTAGCACCTTATATACATAGCTAATAAAGATTCAGTAAAATTTACTCATTTGTTTCTGGTTATTAGTTAGAGCATCACACGGTGTTAATACCTGAGCTGCTTTGTCTAGTGGGTTCTGTGCCAATTAGATTTACCAGTTTGGATTTTTGCTATCTTGGGAATTTCTGTGTTCTCAGTATCATCTCAGCCTTTCTTTTCCTCTCCTTCTCCTGCATTATTCTGCACGCACGCAGGCTTGTGCTCTCTCTCTTTTTAAAGACTTTCTTCGCAGGTTCTTAAAACCTCATTTATCCGGGTTGTCAGACCTTTCCATTACCCTGTGTGATGTAGAATTCAGTGTATAAGGTTTTAGTGCTACAGGACCCATTTTTGAGCATCTCTAAGCTGTCTGAAGTGCATCTCCAAGTATCCAGAATAACGGATGTCAAGTCTGTGTAGACAGGTGTAGTGGTGATTTCCCATGGACCTGTTTTTTTTTAGTCAAAATAAGACAGTGCTTTTCAGAGGAATGTCCATTCAGTCCTTGATGCAAACCCATTGACATTAAATGGGAGTCTTTCCTGCGCTTGAGAAGGCTTTAGATCAGGGCAGTGGTATTAACAGTACTTTCAACTTAACTGTTGTTTCTAAAATGACTGTGCAAGGAGCCACCTCTGTGTTGCAGCAGTATATGATCTGTTTCTGCACTGAAGATTTACGAATTGGTTTATTATAAGGAAATAATTGTGAAGTGTTGTTGAAGTGATCTTACTTCAGGAAGAGGGCTTTTGCTGAAATGAAAATATAAAGTCCTTTTTTTTTTTTTTTTTCTTTGTCTCTTTGGACTCTATCGAAGTATCTTATGCTATCTTGTTATTTTTTGCATAAATAAAACTGTCTATTAAGTCTGTCTATTTACAGTGGTTTCCCATAATATATCCCTCAGGATATTCAACTAGGAACACAGGATGCTTCTTTGTGTTATTAATAAATTAGGAAGGTTAAGGAAAACAGTTTTTCTGAAATCATTGCTTATAAATAGATCTTTTTTATTCAGTATCCACGTTGAATATCCAAAAACATAAAAATTTTCTTCAGTCACAAAATCCTTCTAAATAACACTTTGATTTACAATCACATTTGGAGAACAATTGTAGAGTTTTCCTATTTTTATTACAGTATCACTTCAGTTGAATCCAAGCTAGACTGTGTCTGAACAGATATTTTTAAACTTGTGTCTCATCAAATGCTAGTGACAGATTATCTAATTTTCATACCCTGTGTTTTTTAATAAATTACAACACATTGGCTCGAAGATTTCTCATGAAACCAAATACGAAACATTTTTGTTCAAGATCACTGATGGAATTCCTGCAACTTTGTAGCAAAGATTTCATCAGTCTGATTCCTGGTAGATGTTTTCTGTTGAAAAAGTAAATTTCTGGTGGAAACAGTATCTGTAATAGAGCCTCAGAAAAACAACCTCATCTCTGGCAGCGTCAGAAGAATGGCTCCCTATCTGTGCTGATGTGCGGAGATTGAACGGTCTTCCTGCCTCCTTCCTCACTTGAAAATAAGTGCTTCTGCCATCCCGGGGTATTTTTTTTTTTTTCTTTTTAATAGGAGAATGAAATACCTAGCTAGAAGCAGGGTCACAAAAGGTGAGTTTTGTGCCTCTGGCAGCACTTAACATAAAATAAGAGCATTTAATGCTTCATACCAGCTGATTAATCAGTAAGAAAATAGCTGAAACAAGATGCCCCTGAGCATGGGCTCAAATGCTCCCGTGGGCTTAAATGGCCATGGGGTTGCTGCTTGGTAATACAAATCTGTACCTGAGATTAAGGTGATACTTCCCTCTCAGCCAGCGAAATATCTTTTTTCAGAAGCTTGGGTGTTTTAAAAGTCTGAAATTGTGGGCACGGTCAGAAAATGGATCTGTGTGTATATGCAGTAGCGTTAGGCAGTCTGTATGGAGCAGTCATCTATGTGGTGCTGGAAGGCAATAATTTTCTTTTTTTTGTTGATTAAAAAAATCAGACATCTGAAGCAGAATTGCATAATATGTGTGTGATAGTCTGTATGCACGCATTCATGTTTTACAGCATTCATTTCTGAGGAGGTAGCCTCTCAAGTTCACTACTTGAGTAAGAGTGAGCCCCACAGGCGTTTCCCTATTAATATTGTTGGCTTTTTGTATTTTTTTTCATTTTAGGGTTCAATGTCGGCAGGAGCGCTGGTGGCAGATCGACGGTCCGGGAGATTAACCGGGATGCTTGTCACTTCCCAGGCTTTCCCGTTCTGCAGTCCCTTCTCCCGAAGCACACTAACGTACCCGCACTCTATTTCCTCCTCATGGCCCTTTTTCTGCAGCAGCCAGTCACTGAACTGCCTGAGAACCTGCAGGTCAGTGTACCTGTCATCAGCAGCCGATGTAATCAGGGTTGCCAGGTAGGGATTATCTAGTAAGATGTAAGTGTAATTCTGTCTGTCATAAAAGAAAATAATAGATTAACCAGGCCCTCTCCTTCCTCTCTGCCGCTGACGCGCAGTCATGATGTGGTGTTTAGTGCTGAGCTGTCTGGGATGGGAGGACGAGTTACCGTGGGAATATGTGGAAGCCACCTTGTTATGGCATGGCTGTCGCTGGTGCCTTTCGGGGCTGTTTTGGGGTCAAATGAGAAGCAGATCCCTGGTTCAAGCTGGCATGGTGTGGGCACTGAAGGGGGCATAATTTTTTGCTTGCTTTCTTTGCTGTTTTCTTGTTGGTTTTCTTTTTTTTTTTTTTAGAGTGGGGAGTTGCTGTGTTAAAGAGAGTTCACTAGGTTACAGACAAAGCAAGGTGGCTTTTATTTCAGAAAGTCTCTGTGGCTTTGTAGGGAGGCGTCTTAGTTGTTGCAGGAAAAAGTTTGTTGTTCTTATTCCAAACAGGTGTATTTTGGACTTTTTTTAATTGTATGTAAATGAGTAGATATTACATGGTGTGCAACAGTCCTAGGAAGCCTCAGTATAGTGCTTTATGGAGAAAAGCCACACTCCAGATAGGCAAGGTGCCTGTTTAGAATGGATGCAGTGCTAACTTTTATTTATCAGTGGGAACTTTAAAGTAAAAATTTCAGACCAGAAGGTATTCTGCCTGCCTGTTTTCTCAAGAGGAATACTTGACAGGACATTCAGCACTGTGCTACAGTGAAGTAGAGGCATGAAGCTCACCTCCTGCTTACAGCATTGAAGTATGGCACTGTTAAATTGAAACTAAATTCAGCCACTTAAAATATTTAGCAGTAGCACTGTTAATGGTAGAGGTGGGCACTTTGTCCTTTTTTATTTTTTAATTGATTTAATTTTTTGGACTTGCTGGAAAATGCAACTCAGTTTGTTTGTTTTGTTTTTTTTTTTTTTTTTTTTTTCTGTGGGATACCATGTGGATTTTACTGCTAGATGTGAGTGAAGTAAACTGAGGTGACTGTGCAGCACTTGCGCTGACAGGTCTCTTCTTTTTTCAAAACACTTAAATACTTCGAGAAGGTGAGAGTTGCAGTTACATTAGCCCATGGATAGAAGGAGTTTTCTTCAGTAACACGTGACCTTCATATGAAGCTTTTGGAGATAAAGTTTGGAGGATGTGAAACAACTCATTTTTTAGACACTGCCAAATGAGCGTATTGTAGGTGTAATAAAAAGCAGTATCAAATTGCACAGGAGAAAGGGATTATTTAATGTCTTCTTTCTTCTCTTTCACCTCTTACAGTTTGATTTAGACTCTATTTGGACATTCATATTCGGAGTTCCTGCCTCCTGTGGCACCGTTACCTCTTCAATACATAGTGTTTGCACAGAAGCTGCCTTCTTGTTATTGGGAATGCTGAGGAGCATGCTGAATTCTGTAAGCATAAAAAATTTTGCTTGTATTTGAACATAGAGAATTGTTTGAGTTTGCCAAGTGGTCAAAAGCCAAATCAGAAAAGTTGAGGTTTTGTTAGTGTCATGACAAACCCAACTGTGAGTTAGGCTCATAATACTTGGGTGAAAACCGTCACTGTCAGTGGCTTATTCTATCTTACTTTATTTTTCAGTATCTATAGAAATATTAGCGGCCACAAAATTCACGCCGCTTTTTCACAAAAAGGCCGGGCTTTGTGTTCTGCTGCAATTAAAACAAGAAAGCGGAAGGATAGAATGCTCTTGGCAGAGATCATTGAATTTTTTTCCTGATTAACATCATGGGGGAATGTTTGAGACTCTATATCCCATCTGCTCAGAGCTATGCGAGTTGCAGATTTTGTTCATGAACCTTCCACATGCAGAGAAGTCCTCTGACTATGAATAGCCACATGCTGGAGGAAACAAATTTACTGCCAGAAAAATGTGTTGTCTTCTCATCTTTGAATGTAATGTCAAGAGTAGTGAAAGTTGGTTTCTCAGTGGGAAAATTTTGTATTTCCTTGGAGCCAGAGTGTGTTATCTCCTGAAAATTACCTTGTGAAATGTTTGAAACGCAGCACCTGTTTGGTTGTCGCCTGTCTGGTCGTCATGTGATTGCAATATGCTCGGAGAAGCATTGCTTGCATGTCTCTCCCATGTTAACATGTTCAGAAGTGTCTTCTGGACATGTGTACTGGTTACGTGTCCGTGACCTGCTGCGGTACCCATTCCTGTTGTCACATGTCCTGTCTCTTGCTGGTGACCTGTTCTGTCACGTGTTTGGTCCTTGCCTGTTCGGATGCATTTGTGACACGCTCAGAGACATGCGCTGTCTCTTGCCTTGCTGTCTTGTGCTGTGTCATCAGGTGTATGTTCAGATGTGCCATGACATTTTGGGTTGGCAGGAGTCAGGTCATGTTTACCAACCAGGTCATGTTTTGAATCATTACATGTTAGGACACATGTTTTGCTTATGGTCAGTCATGTGTTGTAAACATGGTCAGTCTCCTGTTCGTGACGTGCTCGAACACATGCCTAGGCATAGGTTACTGCCATGTGTTAGCCTGCCGTGTGTTATTGCTCTGGGTTTGTCATATGTTCAGTCGTGTCTGGTTGCATTTCATCACGTGGTTGCAACTTGTTCAGCCTATTTTATCATGACATGTCCTGTTGTAATGTTTGTCATGTTCAGCTACGTGTTTCTCATGCATTTATGACATGGTGACATGCTGCCATGTGTTCAGTCACATGTTTGTGATGGCTTGGACACATGTTCTTTTATCACATGTTCTGTTGTCACCTGTTGCAGGCACATGGTTTGGACATGTGGTTTATGTGTGTGTGTTAGAAGTTGGTGGCTTGTTCAATTGTCACACGTTCTGGAGGCAAGATTAGCCGTGTGTTTGGTCAGGTGTTCGTCATATGGTGGCATACTCAGAGACGTGTTCTGTCATATTGCGTCACGTTTGTCACATGTTGGTGATGTGCTCGAACACATTTTCTGTCACTTGTTTGATCAGATATTAGGTCTCGTGTTCGGACACTGTGTCTTCAGTCATGTGTTCTAGACATGTGTTTGGTCATGTGTTCTGACAAGTGCTCCAACACACATTTGACATGTTCTAGATGTGTTTTTCACACTTCGTCATGTGCTTGACCACATGGTCAGTCACTTATTTCTGCTTGTCCACGTGGTTGATCACATTTGGCCCCATCTTTGATCAGGTGTTTCATTGCATGCTTGACAATGTGTTTGATTGCATATTTGACCCTACAGCTCCTCTTCCTGTAGCTCCTTTCTGAAATGAGCATTCTTTAATTAGTGCCATCTGTGCTAATGTGCTGTTTGTTTTTCAACCCAGCCTTGGCAGTCAGAGGAAGAAGGCTCTTGGCTTCGAGAATATCCAGTCACCTTGATGCAGTTCTTTCGGTATTTGTATCACAACGTGCCGGACCTCATTTCCTTGTGGATGAGTCCAGAGTTCCTGTGTGCGCTGGCAGCAACAGTGTTTCCTTTCAACATACGACCATACTCTGAGATGGTAGGAAATCCAACTAGTTAGCGTTTTTGTTTTTCCCCTGAATGTGACTTTTGAGGATTTATCAATTAACGGGCATACAAAGATAAAGCTGTACTTACCCTGCAGAAAGAGGTCGTTATAAAGGCTGAGCTGAACGTTCTGTACTTGGGTGTTGGAACTGAGAGAAGTGCATGTTCAACTGAAGGGCAATTGCTGTGCAGTGACATCTGAAACTGCATTTTAGGGGGCATGTACATGGTTTATTTGTTTTCTAGTGGACCATTATTTTCAATCATATGAACAATGTTAGCCCAGACTTAGAAAAGCAAAAGAGACTGAGTCAGTCTATGCTTTCAGCCCTCTGCTTTGGACGATGTGATAAAATCTAAAACTTCTTTTTCCTCCCACTTCCCATTTCTTCTTTTGTGGCTTAACCACAAAACAAGTGTTCTTCTATTACCTGGAACTACTGAGTTCAGGCCAGGAGAGGGTGTGAATTCAACTTTGCTTGCATTGCTGCCTGAAGTATTCTTTGCGCTTAGTATTCTTTGCGCTTAGTGTCATTGACAAATGATACTATTTCTAGAATATGAATGGAAAGGAAACAAACAGTTATTGTTAGCCAACATGTAAAAGTAATTTTACTAAGAACGTGGAAGGATAGTTAGGCTGCAGGTTGGCAAATGCTAGAACTAAGGAGGGTATGATAAAATACTTCAGGAAATACTTGCTGGTGGGATGCTGTCTTTTTGTTGTCAATAAAACTGGGAGATCAATTTTTAAAGGTGCATGCTGATGAGTCTCTCATAGTTTATTTTGCTTTTAAGTTAAACTCACACTTGAGAGCGAGCTCCTAGCATCTACTTCTCTCAAAAAAAAAAAGTGCCACTTACAAACTGGTAATGCTGATTTGGCATTCACCTGCATAGAGATTTTAGAGGAGCCTTGTGTCTCTGAGCAGGTTTTACTTTAACTACTTAGTCCCTCGAAACTTTGTGTAGCTGCCTGACTGCTTGAGCTCTTCGCTCTTTGAGGACTCTGTCGGCTCCAAGTTGATTTACTCCTCCAGCATTTCCCTCTGCCCAAATGTGTAGAACTAATCACTCCCTTGTGAAATAGATGAATAACAGCCAGGTTCCTGCAACAAAATACTATAACCCAAATTCAGCCTTGAGAGAGAATTCTTAACTGATCTTTCAGCCTTTCTGACATTGCCATTAAAACCAGAAAGAGTACACGTTCGGGCTTCTCTTAGTTCCTTGGGAAAACTCTCCTACTGAAGCAGACCAAATGTTCAAAACACTTGGTTATTTCACATGTAAGCTGGTGATGCGATAAGCCTGTTGAGGGAAATTCTATTGTCTCCTCTTGCATTTGGAGGAGAGCGTTACATGAAAACAGTCTTTCAGATTTGACAGCTTTCATTACTATTTGTGTTTTTGTTACAGTCCTCTGCAAGAGCTAGCCCCTCAAAGGTTCTTGTTTGTCAGGAACAGGAACGCTCTAGAGACTTTTTTTTTTTTGAGAGATTTTGGGGAAACTGGCTTACCCAAACTGCACTCTGAAAATATTATATTAAAAAGAGAAAAGACTCAGTTCCCTTTTTGTTTTCTGTCATGTAAGCTTGATAGCCTTTTTTAATTGGCTTCTGTCTTGATTTTATTTTAACTGCTTTAGTTAATAACTTTTTCAAAACTTTTCTTTTTTGAAATGAGAAAAATTTATTTTTGCAAAGTGTCTAGAAGTTGCCCAAGTACTTCTTATTGGTAAGTGAATGTGAAATGTGATCTCTAGCTCATGTAGCTCAAATCAGTGTTCACCGATTATTGTTTGCCCTGGGAATCTGAAACTAGAATTTGGATGTTTTTCCTGTTGTGTGTTAGGGAACTGATCCCGAACATAATAATCTTGTAAAAAGGCTTCTTAAGAAGCAAAATGTGAAGTGAATAGCCTTAGACAAATAAAGAACAGAGTAGCGAAAAGACTGCTGTTAATTTGCTGGTCTCTAGAGTTTTAACATGCTGTTTTTCACAGGTCACTGATCTTGATGATGAAGTTGGGTCCCCAGCTGAAGAATTTAAAGCCTTTGCAGCTGATTCTGGCATGAACAGGAGCCAGTCAGAATACTGCAATGTTGGCACCAAGACATACCTAACCAACCATCCTGCCAAGAAGTTTGTGTTTGACTTCATGCGTGTGCTGATAATTGATAACTTATGTCTCACACCAGCCAGCAAACAGACTCCACTGGTAGATCTTCTGCTAGAGGTACAGTTTCTTTGGTTTTTGTCTTCTGTTTTGTTTTTATTAATTGAACTTCTTGTGACACTTCCCTAAAATGTTTTCCTCTACTTACCTTTTGACGTTAGAGGACTGATGACCTGGGATTCAGTAGAATCCTGTAAATTGTCATGAAATAAGAGGGGGAAAACCAAAAAGGAACACTAGTGTCTCATAAGTAGTAGTTTGCTCACCTTTCTTTAACAGCTTGGAAAACCTAAGAAAGCAAATGCAGAGGGTTTATCTCTGCCTTCCTTGAGAATGTTTTCTGGACTTCTCCCTGCTCCTCCCAGCATTTATGTATATTCGTGACCATCTCAGGTGCTTGAGCTGTCAGTCTGCGTGCTGGTTACTTGGCTTTTATCTTGCTGTGCTCTGTTCTCCGCTCCACACCACAGCCCTACTACCGCTTTTGTTTGTGGGCTCCTTAACTTTCATTTGGCCATTCAAATGGCTCTGTTAGTTCCTGAGCATGCCGTGTCAATGCTTTATTTCTATTTTGTCCTCACTTTAGAGCAGCCGTAATCTTGTTTTGGCATCTTAGCCAATACCTCCTTTTGTCTGGAAACACAGGTGGTGGATCACAACACTAGATGTTCAACAGTGCAGCATAAGAAGTTGCAGCTTGCTTCAAGTTTTATTTTTGTGGAGCATGATTCATTTATTAAACACCTTTCAGACCGTGACCAGCTGTATTGGCTTTGTTGAAAATACAAAATCCCTGCAGAAATATTAAGGTTTCTGTTTTATTCATATTAGATAAAAAGAGGTGGCAGGACATATGGTGCCATATGCTATAAAAATTCACAAAATAACTGTGTTATCTTCCTGTAAATTGTCTTTTAAAGTCCGTGACACTTGGAGAAAGCATCCTTCTGTTAACGGTGAGGCAGGGAATGAGGAGTTTGGCTACTGTTTAACTGCCCACACCTCCTTCAGACAATGTATTTTGAAATGTTTGCGTCAATTCACATTCTCCCTTGACCTACCTATTTGTTACCTCATCTGTGTTGCTGAGTCTCTGTGATTTTTTTTTTTTTTTTTTTTTGATAGCTGCAGGAATTTTGGACAGTGCTTGTATATTTCCTAACAAATTTCCTGAGGCAGTTGAATATCTCTTTGCTGTCACAAAGCAAAAAATGAATTGTCAAGAGAAGCAGTTATATGCAAACATCAGGAAGCATATTTGAAGCCATGTTCAATTGGTTACAGTTGCTTTACTGCTGTTTTAATCTGTTATCACTTGTCAGTGTTAATTACTGGTCTCTTAGCATAAACAGAGGACCGGGTATGTGCATACTGCTAAACTGTTACAGGGCAAGACAAAGCAGGTTCCCTTAATGTTATATTGCTTTCTAGGACAGTTTAAGTGGATCATTCAGTTAGGTATGATTATGTATGCACTGAACAACACAAGGTGATAAAGTGGTTTTCCCCTTTAAGTGCAAAGGAAATTAGAAAGGTTTAGCACATCCATCTATTATACGACTATACTAAGGCTGCTGTAGTAATATGCAGAACCCCACGTAGAAGTGATGATCAACTTAACATGTTTGATCTGTCCCATTTACTTGTTTTTTACTGAAGGAGGTGACTGTGTGAACTGAGGAGATCACAGTTTAACCGTATGTTTAGGTAGACATTGGTGCACCTTTTTGGAATGTGTTCTTTTCCAGTTCGTATTATGGCAGAAGATAAATTTACTGGATTTAAATAGGAATAATGCCTACTCTGTAAGACTGCATACAGCAAATGTATACTTAGCATGTATTCGTAAATTTTTAGATAAAACCAAGACTGTTTACTCGGGACAGAATGTTAAGAGAAAAAAAAGATTGTTCACAAGAGCTGAGAAAAGAGAAATTCACCTAGAACACCCTCCCCCTCCCTCTTTTTGCTCACTCAGAGATATTCATTATCTTAACATTGTATTTCTTTTATCAGGCTTCCCCTGAAAGATCAACACGAACACAGCAAAAGGAGTTTCAGACATACGTTTTGGATGGAGTGATGGACCACCTACTTGCAGCTGATGTTTTATTGGGTAATATAGCAAAGTTGAATTATCAATCTATTGATTTGAGCAAAAGGTTTTGATTATTTAACTTTTTCTTTGTTAGTGCCCTCTTTTGTTACAACTTGATTGTCTTTATTTTCTTTTCCCTGCCCTTGCCTTTCCTTTTCTTTGATGTGTAAATGGTGTTGCTGTGCTTGCATGTTCCCTCACTATCTTGATTGTGCCAAAGCTGTAAAACAGGTTATTAAAAAAAACCCTATATGGCATGAATGTTTTGCATATGTGAGCCATCAAAAAGAACTGAAACTGGATCTTGCATCGTCTCTCTTGTTCTTCCTGCCTTGGTAGAGGATCTGGAGCTATTGTCAATTTATCATGGGTGGGCCTTTGGTTTTTAAAAGTTAGCTTTGTTCCCATTTCCTCCTACTGTAGTTCTATTATGAATGCAGCACCCCAGAAAAAATCCTCTGAGATTAGCAGTCCATTGATCCACTTAATAAACGGACAGGAAGAGAATTAGCAGCTTGTGACTTGGATGTCAGTAGGGCAGGCGGTCCCACCAGAGCATGGGTTTAGACGATTGTGAAGTGGCCTGTGCGAATATCGCTGCTCAGGTGCCCAGTCAGATTTCACGGTGGTCTGTTGGACTTCCCAGGAGCTCTCAGTTTGCTCTGTCTTCATCCTAGATGTCATGGGGCAGCATAAGTTTCTGTTCAAAACTGTTAGAAAGTGCTTGTAAGGCTCCCCCTTTCTTGCCACAGCAATGATTTGTCTTTCTCTGGGTGCAGTGCATTAATAAAATAAATCCAGAATTATGTTACATGAAGCTTTGGGTCACGTTCTTGGAAGAGTCTCTTGCCCTTACAAGTACTTTGGTGCAGCTCAGGAGCGGGACTTTGGTTTCCCCAGGTGTTCCTTCTTGAAGATTTTGCCAGCATCCCCCAGGTGTGATGCTATCAGTTGCTTTATGTGCAGATGAGGCAATAAGTGAATAAATGTAGCTGAACTTCCAGCAAAATCAACACCACTGACGAAGATTATTTTTTTTATGGAAGCACTTGCACTTTTCAAGCTTCTCTTAATATAGCTGGGCTGACATTTATGTACACACAGACACATGCAGCTGATGCCCATTGACTGTCAGTTTTATTGAGCGAAGCACAATGAGGGAGAAGTGATGCCAGCTGATACCACTTGTCATCTCAGGGGTTTTGAAAAGGTTCTTTTCTTCTTGAAAAAGCAAAAGGATAATTTAAAAAAGTCACAGGTGGTTCTGCACACATACAGCTCCAGTTGAAAAAGAGGACCATACATAAATATGATGCCTCAGGATCACAGGAGTACGATTTCTTCTGGACTCTTCCTGCCCCAGCCTCCCTGTTTTGGCCTTTGTCACTGTCGCTTTCAAACGTTTGCTTACTGTCAAAGATTACTGTAGGGAAGCCATGAGGTTTTAGCTTTTTCTTTGATCAAGTCTTCTTCTCTTTTACAAAAGTCTAGAAAGCACAGACTAATATGAATGTATTTATGCAGATGTGGTTTTTTGATAAATGAAGAAAGCTTTGGCTTTTTTTGTTACCTAGGTGAAGATGCATCTCTGCCTATAACGAGTGGAGGAAGCTACCAAGTGCTGGTGAACAATGTGTTTTATTTTACACAGCGTGTGGTAGATAAGCTTTGGCAGGGCATGTTCAACAAAGAATCCAAACTTCTTGTGGACTTCATAATCCAGCTCATTGCACAGGTAACAGCGTTCTTCTATTAGCCTGCTGGCGAAAACATTTTCACAGGTTACGTTAAAATCCGTGGAGTGATGTCACTAAGCAACCTGCTAGTGACGCATATCAGATCAGCATAGAAGTACGCTTTTCGTCCCCAGGCTTTCTCTCTCTTTACTAAGCTTTCCTAGTACATCTTGACAGTATGGAGTGCTTTAATATGGGGCAGTTGAGTAAAAACTGCTTTCAGATGACATTATTTTTTAGAAATCCCCCCAAATAAACAACGAAATTTACCTCATGTGAATTTTGGGTAGCTTCCTAAGTTTACCTTGGCATTTTTGGGAAGCTTCCTCATGCACTTTTATTGGAGATTGTTAGAAGACATTTACTGTGAGAAATCAGCAGCGTCTTTATAGATGTTAAAATTTTAAGTGTATCATCATGTATTAATGTCATTTTGGTTCTTGAAATTCGTGGAATTGACGCTTCTAGTAAAATACTGATTTTGAAAAATGAGCATGGGTCAATTCAGGGGAAGTTTGTGTGCCAGTAAATTGATTTTCTGCTACTATCTGATCATGGTTTTTTGCTTTGCATCAGTCAAAAAGAAGATCTCAGGGACTATCGCTGGATGCTATTTATCACTGCTTGAACAGGACCATATTGTACCAGTTCTCAAGGGCGCACAAAACTGTTCCTCAGCAAGTGGCTCTCCTTGATTCCCTAAGGGTCCTTACTGTGAACAGAAACTTAATTTTGGGACCTGGAAATCACGATCAAGAGTTCATCAGCTGCCTAGCTCACTGCTTGATCAATCTGCACATGGGAAGGTAAATATCTCGAATGGAAGTTCGTTCCGCAACCAGGGCTGTAAAGTATTAAAATGACCTGTTTTCTCTCAGCAATGACACTCACCTTGTGAATAAGTCAGCAAATTCTGGATAACTGTTTATAACTTTCCAGCCAGTGAAATGGAAGCAAGCTTAAGTGATTCATTTTGAAACAAAATTAGGTTTGAAGAGCCCAGGTATAGAGTACACTCTTACCTCCTTTTACAGAGGTTTTTTAAAATACTGACAGAAGTGCTTGTCTAACCATTTTGTTGTTATGCTTTGATAATTTGAAATGTTTTCAAGGTAGAAAGAAACACTGGTGCTAAGTAATTAATAGTCAAAGGAATCTGTCACTAGATATATTGTCTATTGAATCATTTCATACAAATTCCGTATCATAGTACTTGGATGTATAGCATTCAATTAAGTCCAGTCAGGCATTAAATCAGATGCCCGTGACAAATGCTGTAGACACCCACTTTCCTGTGTTGCTGCAAATGCCTGGCTGGCATTTTCATTTTTGCTTTCCAAAAAGATGTACAACTTGTGTTTCATCCAAAGACACTTGGGAAGCATCATCAGCAGAAACCCTGATGTTCTCCATTTGTGGCCTTGTCTGTTTCGTGTTCTATCAAATATTACCGTCTTCCTTCAGTGACATCAGTGTCCATGGCATGTCATTTTTCATAAACCTTCAGTTCAGCTGGTGACCACAGATTATCAGAAGTCAAGTGGACAGAAGTGAAGATACGTTGCTGTAGTAGCATGTATTAATCTTTGTGATACTGTCACAGGGAATCAAATGCTTTAGCTTGTATTTTTTTTTCTGGTGGTTGTTAATTCATTGTGTATTTGTAGCAACGTTGATGGGTTTGGACTGGAAGCAGAAGCCAGGATGACAACTTGGCACATTATGATCCCCTCTGATATAGAACCAGATGGAGTCTACAATCAAGATGTCAGCGAAGGTAATCTGAGAGTGACAAAGCCACAGATGTCTGCTAATGCCACTTCTGTATTGTCATCACTAATCTTTTACCCCAGTTACTCTTAGGGCTGTGTGGGTGTGTGTATAAAAATATATAAAAAATAGATTAAAAAACATTTAGAAATACTAAGGCAGACATATCCAGGATAAGTTACTGTTCTGTTGAGATAGCAAGAGCTCTTCGTTGTTTTCTGGACACGTACCAGGATTAGAAATACTGCTTTATATGCACTGACTTGAATGCAATAGAAATGGGTCATTTTAAGCGTGCACCATGGTTTTGGATCAGCTGGATCTTACATGAGCATAGGGGAGAAATAATTGATATAAGCTGTAAAATTATTATTCAGTGGCATCCTCGGGATCTTTCACTTGAAGAATATTTATGAAGTAGCTGTGGAAGAAAGGATTCAGTGATTTTTTTTTTTTTCTTACATGTATGTATTTGATATTTATGCAGGTGTGTACTTGTGCACACAGTCATATGTAAAAATATTAAGGCATGATATATGTATGGAGTTACAGATATGTATATAGACATATACTTCTATAACGTTGTTTTGAATCTCATTTTGTTAATAGGTGGATGTGGGACAAGAATCACAACTAATCAGAGCTGGTGTTTCAGAGTCACAGAGAGAAAATTGCCAAAATTAACTGTTAAATACTTTCTGATAGCATATAAATGGCAAAAAAAAGACAGTCTGGCCAAAGGCATTTCACAAGTCATGCAAGAGGGCAAGAAACTAGAGTATAATTGCAGAAATTATTCAGTTTGCTACTGTAAAAATACCAATTCTGTAAGCACCATAGAGAGCTTGCTGTTTATGATCTTGTACGTATGCAGGTCGCCAGCTTCTTTTAAAAGCCATAAACAGAGTGTGGACAGAGCTGATCCATAGTAAAAAACAGGTTTTAGAAGAAGTTTTCAAAGTGACGCTACCTGTCAATGATCGTGGCCAAGTGGATATAGCTGTTGCAAGACCTTTTATTGAGGAAGCAAGTTTGAAGTGTTGGCAAAATCATTTGGGTAAGTGTAACTTAGGATTTATCTGTCCTGAATGGTACATTTCCCTGAAGTGAACCATATGCACTGGATGTTTTAATATGGGCTTAGCTTTTGTTTAGTGGTAAGTACTCTAAACTATCACCGTTTAACATCTCTCATTCAGAAACTGTACTGTGTGTAGGGTATCTTTACGCTCCACTGCAAACAGGGCCTTTGTTCAACACTGTCGGTGGTCTCAACAACGTCCTGTGTTTGTGAGTCAGCACACACCATATAGCGTATTGTGTATTACGGTGATGAAGTCACTTAGCGCCTTGCCCTGGACACTTGGATTGGGGTGACCTGTGTTACCAGTCTCAGGACTGGATGTGCCAGGCAGGGAGCCGGACCCCTCTTGAACATGTCTGGGTGCAGCCTGCAAGCTCTTGGTCTGGTGATATGATTAGAAATGTGTGACTGAGCAGTCCTTCTCTAGCAGCAGTGATACTATGACTACTTCTTGGCTGGGAAATTTGTTCAGCATAGGAAGCAGCTTTGCAGGAAAAGGACCCGGGAATCCTGGTGGACGTTAGGCGCAAGTTGGCTCTGCATCCATGTGATAAAGAAGGCCAACTGTTGCTGGACTGAATTAGTGAGAGTTTAGACAGCAGATACAAAAGTTCTATAGACATGGCTCCTTTGATGATTACATGGCTCTAAAGTAATTGAGGTTAACCTGGATGTACAGAAAGCATTTTTGGAAACTTGGAATACTTGTTTTTGCAGGCTGTGTATTTCTAGATGTGCTTTGTACCTGGCCGATGTTTGTTCAAGTTTCCAGTATCTCACTGATAGTCAGTATATTTGCAGAAATGTTTTGAGTGGGGTGAAGGATCTTTGGAGAAATTAGTGCTCTAAGAAAGTAGTAGTGGTTTTAAAAGAAGAATAAGAAAGCTCGGAGGTGGAGTGAATTAAAGAAATAGTGAGGAACATGAGCATGTACTTTCCAAATCAAAGGTAACTGATACACAGTACGGTCCATTAGCTGAATATCGGGAGAGCTTTAAACTGTTGAGAGAGTTGAACTAAGCTGTAATTTTTTTTAATTTTATTTTTTTTACTTCAGTTTTAAAGTGAACACACCAGTCTCGTGGACTTGACTATCAGCTGGGATGGCTGTATGTGCACAAAAAGGTGCAGTAGGCCCACGTAGCTTCTCTGCTCAATACAGCGTACTTTTGCTGCCAGATTGGTTAGTGGGGTCATGTTGTAGCTCCTTTTTGGGTAGAGGTACAGTGCTCAGCTGCATTTTTTTTTTTTTCGCTAGTATCTACTGTTTTTAACATAAATGATAGAAATTCTGTTATCTTTGTAACTGTTTTGAGAAAAAAATATTTCTGCAGACGCTGTCCCCCTTCTTTGGAATGCCCACTTGTTCTTTAAGGGGATATAAATCAGCAAAATTAAAGGTGGCGGAGATAGAGGGAGGCTAGGTGATGATTTTTTTTAATACATAGCTGGTTTTCACCTCTTCAGATGAGGACAGAATTCATAGCTCATGGACCCCAATTTTGATAATCGATAAAAGGAGTAACAAATCTGTCATACTTCATTTCAAAATGCAAGCAATTCCCAGATTTCACCTGGGGATCTTTCCTCATACAAGTCATGAATGTTTGACATGAATGTGAGTGCTTCTGGGCACTCTTAAACAAACAACAACAAAAACCCCCAAGCAAACAAAAAAGCCCCCACACACACCCCCAAAAAACCCCCTCTAATCCCCAAAACATCCACCTTTTTAAAGCACCAGAAGAGGTTATTCTAGTTAAAAAACCCAACTATAATGGGGGGAGGGAAAAAAAAACCCTAAAAAGTGCTCCCAACACTTTCTCTTTCTTTTTCAGCCCATGAGAAAAAATGCATCAGTAGAGGGGAGGCTTTGGTTCCAACCACACAGTCCAAACTTTCACGAGTTAGCAGTGGGTTCGGCCTCTCTAAACTAACTGGTTCCAGGAGAAACCGCAAGGAGAGTGGGCTCAATAAACACAACCTCTCTACACAGGTAATTTCTGTCTATTAATAACATGCAATCTAAAATCCAGCAACATATGTTGAGGGTTTGTGGTAAATATCCCAATGTAAGGAATCCTGCGGAGTGTGACGGGATGTCTGGTGCTTGGTTTTCCCCTTTTTGAATATCCAGACTGGGCATCTTGCTTCTGAGTGTCCTCATCTGGTTAGGTGCATCTGCGTATCTGTAACATTAAGTTAAACTGTTTGTTGTTGGTGAGACTGCTCAGCTGCTTCTGGTAACATATATGGTTTATTGCTTTGCTAGTTTGGGTCTTAAATTCAGCTTGCAATACCGCTCTGGAAGGGAAGCTGTGAGATAGATGCTTGTCCTTTTTTCCATCCTGCCCCCAAGATTACGTGGTTTAGGAAAATCCTTATATGAATATGTGTGTATCATGACTAAACAAATGCTGCTTTGCACTGGTTTTATTGTACTACAGAGAAGAGTTTGGTAAAACAATATGTGATGGTAGAACTGGACTTGCTTGCTTAAAAGAAAAAAAAAAAGTTAGACCAGTAGCACAGCAGTGGTGCTTGCAGTAGGACAGCACCTGGTGGGGCATTGCAAGGAGTTAATATAAAGTATTTGAGACATTGAAAACAAAGGAAAGAGAGGAGTTTGAAAGTTCTGGAGGATTGAGTTCTTACTGTATTTAGCACTTGAAACACTGGGGAGATGTTGGATCAAGGGAAGCAGGTGTATTCCTGCCACAAGGAAATTTATAACTCCTGTTGACTTAATCAGGAGTTATTTGTGTCCAGTGAAAAAAATACGTTGCCAGTTCTCTTGCTGATCTGAAAATTATTCAGTGGCTTTGATAAAATAAAGAATTCTCAGTGCTCTCGGTCCTTTTCCTGGTGAGCAGGCATACACATTAAAATGAAAAGAAACTCATAAACTGAGCTGACAGGAACCGTTGCTGGCTGTATCAGTAGAGGGAGCAATAAGTGAAAACAGGTATATTGCAATACCTAGTAAGGAGTGCTGGGTGTCTTGAGGATTTCCAACAAACTAGGCAGCATCCACAAACTGTTACTTAAAAGGAAGTAGGGAAAAGTAGTAATATTTGTCAGTGCTAATCTTTGGCTATTTGGGAATGTTCTGTCATATATTTGGAATATTTTCCAAATGTTTGCCAGTTTTTTTAAAAGGGTATTCCTATAGATGAATTTACTGCCTTTTTAAAAAACAAAAGAAGAAAACACCAAACAAAACAAAACCTTAAATACTGTTGCATGCAGTAGATTGAAATTCATCAAGTCTTTTTTTTTTTTTTTTTAAGAAACTATCCTTTGTGAGCAAGTTTAGCGAAGTGATGTATTCATAGGCTTTTCATTCAAATAAAACCTGCTTTTATAAAATGTCTTTCTGTCCTCTTACCTTTGTCTTAGGAAATTTCCCAGTGGATGTTTACTCACATTGCAGTGGTTCGGGACCTGGTTGATATGCAGTATAAGGAGTATCAGGAGGTATGGTTCAGAGGATTAATTACCTGACACGGATACTTTGACCTGTTAGGTTTTACTGATCCTGTTTCTCAGTATGGCGCTTGTAAAATATTAGGTTGTCACTGATGAAATGCTTGAATGTTTAGATACAGTTGTTACTTTAAAGGGTGTTTTTAAATGCAATCAAATAAACTAATTTTGATCTTGTTGTAGATGAAAACTCTTGTAGCAATATTACGTAAGTTAAATCTTAATTTTTTTTCAAGAAGCTTAAGTAGTCTTTCCTTAGAAGTGTAAATAAAAGAAAAAGAGAGAGGTTGGAAATATGCTAGAATATGCTGTCTTTCTAAAACATTGTACAAAAACTTAGGAGGAGATGTGGAGAACCATTGTGTACAAACACTACTTTAATAGTAACACAAAGAAAATGTTATGGTAACTTTCCCAAATCATGCAGCGATAGACAGTGGCTGCTCTGTGCCTTCCAGAATGAAATCATTGCACTCTGGGGTTTCTTCCAAACATCCCCAAAGACATTTGGTTCAAACTAGTTGCTGAGCTGCGTGCTATAAATCTTAAGAAATCAGCTTCTGAGAGAAACAAGTCATTGAGAGCAATTAGTTAAAAAAAGCAACCACCAAACTTTGCTCCATTTAACTTCTCTCTCCAGTACAAGTACAAGCAGGGAAGGCCTCCAAAACAATTTTTGTTTTCATTCTTAAAATCCTTTTTCAAAATCAGTGGATTAGTGTTACATTTCTTTCATATTTGCCATTTAGAAATATATTCAGTTGACGATACACACCAAAAGCAGAGCTTTTACCTTCTTTTTTTCTTTTTTGTTGAGAAGATTGCAATATGAACCCTGCTTTTATGGTAACTGACACTGGAAAGCTCATTAATGCATACTAGGAAATGCTACTAGAATTACAAATTGTTACATGTTTTTCTGTAATGTAGTGAAAATGTCTCTGCTCACATCAGAGGCAGGCTTAAAAGCATCACTCCTGATGCATCTACAAATGTCTTTGTATTCAGCGTCAGCAGAATGCATTAAAATACGTGACAGAAGAGTGGTCTCAAATTGAATACGAGTTACTACGAGAGCGAGGTTTGTGGGGTCCCCCCATTGGCTCCCATCTTGACAAGTGGATGTTGGAGATGACTGAGGGTCCCTGCAGAATGAGGAAGAAGATGGTGCGAAATGACGTGTTTTATATTCAGTATCCCTACATGCCTGAAGCTGAACAAGAAACAAACTTGCTGGTAAGTATTCAGGACTTTGTGATGAGTAATTTTATGCCCTGTTGTAAAATCTGTATTGTTTTATAAGTTTTTCTTAAGAAATGTGTTTTATTCTCTTGGTATGACCTGGTGGTCTGGCTGTATGTCCTCAATGGTTGGTAAGGTCCAGCTGTTCCTCATAGTATATTTAGGGAAGGGACTGAATCACTCAGCTCAAAACTAAGTGAACTCAAAGACTAGCAATTGCAACATAAGATGAGGTGTGCTTGCATCAGCTAAGTGATTGTGCCAGTGAACAGCAGAGGCATCTTCACAAGCCTCTAGAGGCAATATAGCATAAGTATGGGAGGTTTCAGTCTGAGTTCTCAGCCTTATGCTAGATAACGTGGTAAACAGTGATCTGAAAAAAAAAAAAAAGAGAGAAAAAAATAAACAGGCTATGGGCCTTGGTTTGGGTGCGTTTGTGAAATGTACTTTCATCCATCTGCGAATATTAATGTGGACTGCGTAGCAGGAATGCACGTGGCCTTTGAAAGCTTGGCAGTTAGTTCCTCTTGATTTTGGAACACCGTTTTTAAGAAACGGAGCAGTCTTTGTTCTGTCTTTTTAGGCCTGCATGTCTGCATGCAGGATTTTTTTTCCTCAAATTAAGCCTGAATGTCAAAGTACTTAAACCAAGCAAACAAAAATAGTATTCAACCAGTTTTAAACCATTAGGTGTATTTGTCTGCTTGCAATCTGACATGCAATAGCTGTAGCGACAGTCTAATTCACGCGAAGTGGAGAACATGCCATCATACATTCTTCTCAAAAGTGTTCTTTCTCTGATGCTTATATAATTGATGCCCTGTTTCCAGTCTGACTTCTCAAGTAGACTTCCTGAGACATCTGATGATACCATTCCTCAAAAGGTAAAGAAACAACTACACTGACTGAAAGAATGTAAAATAAATACAACTTTTTTTCCTCCTGCATGTTAGGCAATCTTAACAAGGCTTCTATATTTGGCTTTCAACTTGCTCTTTCAGTAAATATTTCCAGGCCTAAAGATTTTTTCAGTAATCCCGTTAGAAGATGTTACTGTGCTCTCCTCAACCTTCACCTAATAAAACTTCCTGTAGATCTTACCTTCTCTGCTGCACACTAACAGGCTGTGTTGGGCTATGCTATCACTGTTCGCACTGTGTGAAGTGTTGTGGCTTTGGGATCAGAACTAATGGTCAGTGGAACATGTTTAGTAATGGGCAACATGATCGCTTGGAAGCACTTGCTGGGAAAGCAAGTGTTTCTTTCTGAGAGAGGATCTGGTGAGCAGTTTTTCTCCTTTTTGGCCATAATGGGCTGTAACAGGCCTACTTTTGTTAGAGCACAGATTAATTTTGTCTTAGCTGACTCTGCTCCTCATTTTTACTATTCATGAAATATACACATTTGTTCAAAAAATAGGAATCCTGCCTTGAAAATAACAGACTTGTTTGGAAGTGGCTGCTCTGCGAGCATTCAGTATTATGCTGCTTCTCTGTTAATTACATTTGCAGTCTTGCCCATCACTAAGTACGATGTGTAATGTGCGTTGACTCATTTTGAATTACATTCAACAATAAACTAATACATATAAATGAAAGTAATTCTGTTATACAGAATATCTAATATAAATTGTTACTGTTTTCCTTCCTTGATGTTAGCAGTGCTAGTTAGGATTTCTCTTTGTAGGCTACACATAAGTTGTTTTCACAGAGGTTTTAAGCATCATTTAAGTGGCATTTTTGTGGTGATAAGGAGTGAAGACTTAGTTGAACATATGTGAGCAAATCAGATCACAGTGCCTTAAATTTCTGATTTTGGGGGCAGCCAATTTGACCTGAAATAACAAATCTCCATCTTGCTGATCTTAATCTCTTCATCATCCCGAGCATCCACTTGTAATAAAGCTAGTTCGATTTTACGGGTCATTTAGTTTCCCACTATACTATCATACAGATGAAGCAAAAAAAAACCCCCATGTTTTATCTATTTCCAGTTATTATTGCAAAAGTGGACAAGGGAAAATCATGACTGAAATGGCAGTAATATTCTACAATTCTGCATAATGTAAAGCATTGAACTGGATTTATAGTAATAATATTTGTAATTATCCCAACCTAATTTTGAAGTTCATGGGAAATAATGCTACAAAGCGAAAAAAAAAAAAAAATACTTGTGACGGAGAACTGAACACATTCACAAAGCTTTCTAGGGTTTGAGAGTGGGGTTTAACAGTAGTCGGAGAAGAAAATTTTCCACTGCAGTATAAAATCAATGGGGTTTCATCCATCCATGTGCATCAGCGTGTTTTAATTTCAGAAAGGCTCTTGGCTCTTTAATGCCTCTTTTGTCTTCTCCTGTGATCATTCTGATATATTTATTGTCCTCATTTAGTTCTTACTTCCACTTCGAATGTTACCTCCGTAATCAAGTGAGGAACATTAGAATTAGCCTGTGGTGCGGGACAGGATGGACAAAGGGGGGGAAAAAAAAAAAGAAACAAACCCGAAAACCCACAAAAAAAACCCTTTAACAAAACCAACCCCAAACAAAACCAAAAAAAACAAAACCGAAAACCAAAAAACACCACACCACCACCATAATGAAATGTAACATAATCGATTGTTGTCACCCAAAGGTACAAACGGTGCTCAAAGAGTTACTTTGGTTAAATGGATGCTCTTGTGCCGGCCTCTTGCCCACAAACCATCAGAATCTTTACTAAAAAAGAAACAACTGAATTAATTAAGAATTTCTGAGCCTTTAAAGCTGGTCCCTGGCTGCTTTTAGTTCATATCAACTTCCACATATCTGTATCTTTCCTTGAGGCAATTTTTTATTCAAACTATTGCCTAGCAAAGAAGTCAGCTGGCTAATGAATAAGCTGCATATGTTGTAGGGAGTTATGAAAGATGATAAAATGGCCATCTGATCTATCAATGTTAAGCACAAGTATCCCAGCCTTTTGTGACAGTTCATAACATACTGGCCACACTTCTTATTTCCCATGTTTTAGGTTTATCTGCAGGCATTTCTGCAACCCCATTATTACCTGAGTGGCTGAATAGATCCCTTGCAAATTAGCTGACAGATTAGATCTACTGAAGAGTCTCTGTTTCTGTACATGTTGGCGTATGACTGAGCACGCACAAAACACTTGCTGGGCATGCAGTGTGCTGCACACAGTATTCCTGAAACACGTTCGCTGAAGTGAGTGAGGAGTTGACTGACCAAGCAATTTCTTCCATTATTTCTAAGAAACCTGCTCGTTACCGAAGAGCTATAAGTTATGACAGTAAGGAGTACTACATGCGCCTGGCTTCTGGAAACCCTGCAGTCTTTCAGGATGCTATAGAAGAGAATACAGTAGGTGAAACAACTCAGCAGGAGCCAGAACACGGGGAGGACACTATTGCAAGAGTCAAAGGTTAGATCATTGGTTCTGTCCTGAACTGTTTTCTTTAAATTTATCTGCCTTTATATCTTCTCATGCATTTGCATTAAGATAAGCATAAAGATCCTGGAGGACTCTATCTCTGTTCTTCTTTTCCAGGCCTGGTGAAGCCTCCCCTGAAACGATCTCGCTCCGCTCCTGACGGAGGAGATGATGAGAACCAGGACCAATCGCAGGATCAAATTGTTGAGGGGAGTTCGATTGATGAAGAGGAGAAGACTGACAATACAACTTTGCTTCGCCTTCTCGAAGAAGGAGAGAAGGTACTGTGTACTTCAAACACACTAAGGACTTACTGTATGGGATTTCTGCATTACATGTCGCAAGCATGAATAGGTGTCCTAAATACTGTCCCTGATCTACAGCTGAATTTGTTTAATATTTCGTCAGCTTCTTCCTTGAAACCAAATGTGTGCTCTGGTTCAAAGAGATTCTGTACTGGAGCATTCTTTTTCTTCCCTTCGGCCTGTTAGGGAAAAAAGAACCTGTCCTGAAATGAAAGCTGCGAGCTATCCCATGCTTGGGGGGTTATCCTGTCAGCTTAATGAGTCCAGGCAGAAAATAGGTGTTGAAAATATAAATGCTGAACTTGGCAGACTGTCTATGATAAATTGTTCCCTTCATTAGAATGAAAAACCTTGATAACTAGTATTTTATCTCCAAGAACAGTGTTGAGCTACCATGCTGCGTATTTGTTATTTCAGACTCTGTCTGTCTGAAGTATGCCAGTAAATACATTTGTGATCATTGTGCAGTGGGCTGTGGGTTCTAAAATATGCTCAAGAAGCATGGTGCGAGTGGATAAGTTGGTAAATATATAAATCTATATCATACAGAGGAGGCTTTATTTAACTCTCTTCCCAATTGCTAATTGCAGGTGTTAGGTATATCTCTGATTAAGGGGGAAAATAGCAGAATTTTTGCTGTATCTACAAGTGATAAAGCAGTGTCTGGGGCTTGTTCTAACAAAGCAATGGTCTGAGGCAGAGCTCGTTAACCTGCTTTTGCTAAGTGTCTGCTTTTCATTACAGATTCAGCATATGTATCGCTGTGCTCGGGTTCAGGGCCTTGACACCAGCGAAGGGCTGCTTCTCTTTGGGAAAGAGCACTTCTATGTCATTGACGGATTTACCATGACAGCCACCAGAGAAATACGGGATATTGAGACACTGCCTCCAAAGTGAGTAGATTAATAAAGAGTTTCCTCAGTCTTTAATAGCTGAACAAGAAGTATTTAATGAGATTTTTGAGGAGTCAACTCCAAAATGATGTCAGATTCAGAAAGACCTCAGGAGCAGTTTCCTCTCTGCTCACAAATTGCTCAATGTAGTATGAGATATTGTGAAAATCAGCTGTTTCTATAACTGGACTTTCATATGAGTAAAGAGAATAATTCTTTTAATTTATCTTCTTTTTAATCACTTTTGTCTTGCCTGTTTATGCACATTTACAGGATGCATGAGCCAATCATACCTAGGGGAGCAAGGCAAGGTCCAAGTCAACTCAAAAGAACATGCAGCATTTTTGCATATGAAGATATCAAAGAAGTACATAAAAGGAGATACCTTTTGCAGGTAACTTGGACACCGTGTTTGGATTGAGGAGCCAACTTTGGAATTTTTTGACAATGTCATTTTTAAAAAGTAAAATAAATACATAACTGGTCAGTATTTGGAAAGTGAAGCTATTCACTGTCTTGAAATTGTTTGAACATTTGGCTTACCGTGGTTTAGTTTATTGGGTGTAGTAGTGAATGTTAACGTTCCGAAAATTAAACATCTGGCCGCACTGAGCAAAGTCTGCTTCACCATGATTTGGTGTCAGATGTAGTACAGTATGACTAAACTGGTCTGCACCTGACCTTCAGAGGTAACGAGCAAATGTGTTTGTTAGTGTTGACATGGGTTTGTCGTCTTTGTTTTCAGCCAATTGCAATTGAAGTCTTCTCAGGAGACGGACGGAACTATCTTCTAGCTTTCCAAAAAGGGGTTAGAAACAAAGTTTATCAAAGGTATCGTAAAATAAGTTAGAACATTTAATCTGATTATTTGCAAATATCTGTGTTGAGCCATATTTGAGCCTACAGTGACCTAACAACCAGAAGCAGATTGCAAGAGTGATGGGTGTTAGGCAGCAGATAACCTGATAGCAACTTAGTGCTGCACGAAAGAACCACTGGAAGCCCTGATGCCTGCATGCGAAACTTGCAGTATGGATCTAGTGAGAAAAGGGTCATTCCAATTTTCTTGAAGACGTTACGTAGCTGCTCAAAACGAAGTCTGTAACTGTACTAAACGCACTCTGTTTCTGAGGAGAAGGCATACCGAGGACAGAAACACTAATCTTAATCTCCTTCTAACTGCTGATGCAGGTTTTTGGCTGTGGTGCCATCTTTAACTGACAGTTCGGAGTCAGTGTCTGGGCAGAGACCAAACACCAGCGTAGAGCAAGGGTAGGTGATTCTGTTCCTCACAAGCTCTATAGCTCATCAGTTTCAAATAAATGATGCTTGCATTAAGGTCAGGATTTGCTGGAGAGTACTGCAACCTCTATTTAAAATTGAGCATTACCAAAATGAATAACTAGTGATGTGCTCCATTTGTTTTAAATGTACTAATATCATTGGCAGCATTGATATATCTTCTTACTAATTAATATATGCTATCAGGATTAACATTACCAGTATACAGATACATTCTGAAAGGAATTGGAGTACCAAAGCCCTTAGCTTTGTCCAAGCTGTTAAAGATATTTTCCTGTTCGGCAGCCTGTTAGATACATTTGCACTTGCACTGAATTGCATAATTAATGTGCATAATTTTAACACTCTGTGTCTAGAAATAAAAACAGGCACTGCTAAAGCGATCAGGAACAAAGCCCTGTTTTTCTAATTGTTACAATTTACACGTTTTAATCTTAAAATTTTAAAACTTTGGATTGTCTTGTGAAGATGTAACCCAGATCTTACTGCTAAGTCAGAAAATGCACTTCCTTCTTCCCATTAGGTCTGGCTTGCTTAGCACTTTAGTGGGAGAAAAATCTGTTACTCAGAGATGGGAAGTAAGTATGAAAATTTTGGGGGTTTTTTGTATTAAATTCCACATTTTGTAGTGATACATAATTAATCAGTGTACATAAGTGGCATCCTCTTATTCGAACAGGTGGAATATCCTACTATAGAAAGTGTATATCAGCATTTTAGTTTGTAGTATTTCATGATACCATCATCAAACAGCATATGGTTGTACCATTGAAAATGCAAGGAGAGGGACTGTAGTAAAAATAGAGTGAGCATTGTAATATTGAATTAAGTTTTATATGTTTGGGGAGAGCTGAATGCTTTGACAGTCTGGCAGCGTAGACATTTGATTGTTGTAAAGTGAACACTTTACAGTGCTGTTATCTGTCTTCCTTAAGAGAGGAGAAATCAGTAACTTCCAGTACCTGATGCACTTAAACACTCTGGCGGGCAGATCCTATAATGATCTCATGCAGTACCCTGTCTTTCCCTGGATCCTCGCAGACTATGATTCAGAGGTAAATAAAATATCTTGTCTGCCTTGTCAAGTAATCTTTTATGTGTTGGAGGTTTTGCAGATATTACAGCTGGCTCATACTGCCTTGGTAAAACCGAGGCTTATCTTTATCACCAGTTGTTTGATTTCATCTATTTTGTAATGTTCCTCCCACTTATCAGGGGGTAGGATATTAGAGATTCTCGGCTGTCCCATGTGGGTAGGTGCTTGCCTGCGCTGATTTTACAGATGTTACTGGACTGTGCACAGGTGAGGGCTGGGATACATAGCTTGTTCTAAGGCAGTTGCCTCTCTAGGTTGCAGCAGTTCCTGTAAGTCTTTGCATTAGCTTTCTACTGAATATCCTGAAGGACGTTATGCCCACAGAGAAAGCATGCTTGTCCAGAAGACTCTGGAAGGGGCTGCTGTGAAATCTGGTCCCATGGTGAAGAATTTGCTTTTGAAAAAGATGAAACATCCTATTAATGCTTTTGTGGGCAGCTCTTGCTATCAGCCAGACCATAACATAAAATATTGTTAGGGCGCATGTCAAGTATTCAAGAACAGAATTAGGGGGAATTGGGGAACGGGGTGAGGGGAGCAGGGCAAAAATTACCCGGAGCCCAGATGTGACTTAAAATAAAAAACAGACTCGCTTAGATCAGACTGAAGGACTGTTTTAAGCATATCCAACATTGCACCTACTGTGTGTGTAGAAAACAAAGATGACAGCCTTAGGAAGTATGTGGTGTTAAATATGGTCATCTACAGTGTAGAAAGGGTTTGTTTGGTTTTTGGCTTTTTTCATAAAATTGGTGTCTTTTATTTTTAAAGGAACTGGATCTTACAAATCCCAAGACATTCAGAAACCTGGCCAAGCCCATGGGAGCTCAAACAGAAGACAGGCTAGCCCAGTACAAGAAGCGATACAAAGATTGGGAAGATCCCAATGGTAAGTAACGATACATCCTGCAGGAAGAGCAGAGGGACATGTGCCTGTCACATGATGGGAGGGAGTAATGGATTTTTATATTATGGGTCAAGAGGTCTGGATGTGGATATGCAGAACTCTACTGTGGTTTTTAGTGATTCTTCAACAAATACTGAATTAGAGCAAAGGGACGTTGGTTTTCTTGCTGTGTTGTTTGTTTTAAATCCAAACGATGGCTTTTGTTTATATGTAAAAATAAAGCCAAAACAGTTGCACATTCAGAACAGTTTAACATTGTCTAAAGGCTAGAATGGGCAGGCATGTGAAGCACACAACCAGCTGTCTGTACTAAGACAGTTTGAGTGCTGCTGCAAGAAAAGAAGTTGTACAAAGGAATGGGAATACTTCTGCATTAGTGGTACTCTAGCTTTTTCATTTCTTAATGCATGTTTTTTTGGTAAGGAAACAGTGCTTTCTTAGCTAAAAAAAACCCCTCAGAATGAGATGCGATTAAGTTACATATTCTTGATTTTAGAGCTTCTTTATATATTGAAAATAAAACTTGTGTGTTTGGTAAGGCAGCTATTATATGATACTATACGATAATAAATGATACTGTATGATATGATTCTTCTTGTGTGCTTTTATTGAAGGCACAAGCCTGTTTAACTACTGCAGTGCTGTTCTGTATCTAACAACAGCAGGTGGCAAAGACGTTCATTTCTAGAAATGAATCAGTATGTTCTAAGTGTATTTATGCAGACTTTTTGCCAGGAAATTAAGAAAGTAAAAGCTGTACAAAATCTGTAGCCAACAATTCTGAGTTGTATTTCTGCCCAAGCCTTTAATTCCAGAGTAACCAATAAAACTAAAAGTAAAAAAAAAAAAAAAAGTTTCTGCAGCAGAAATCACCATAGCTGCGCTGTAACATTTCAATTAGTTAAAATAAAAAATGACTAGCCATTCAGTATCGCTCTGCAGAAGCGCATTGAATTAGGGCTGCTGGACTGCAGCCAAACCTCAAGTAGTGGCCATGACAAAACATAAAGCTTTCAGATTCTCAAGAATGAAAATTACAAATGCCAATTTAAAATGTGTCTGAGGTCACAGAGTAATTAAAATGCCGCACTAATTTAATTTTTTTTTCAGTTAGTACTGATTCTGTCACCTACCTGCTTTATTTGTTCTATGTTTATGATTTCTAATCTTCTGCAGGGGAAACTCCAGCTTATCACTATGGGACGCATTATTCATCAGCCATGATAGTGGCTTCCTATCTTGTCCGGATGGAGCCTTTTACTCAGATTTTCTTACGGTTACAGGTAAAAATTACATCGCTTCACTTTGTGTTTCTTTCCTGCTGTATGTTTGAGACCTAAGTGAAAAATACGATCAGTCAGCTTTGTTTTCATCAAATATGGTAGAATAAATATTTTTAGTCTGGGCGTTTTTGATGTTTCTTTGTAAAAGATGTCATAGAACTTGCATTTTCTCTTTCTTGTGGTTTGAACATTTTTCTGAATGTATGTGGAACAAAATATCAGTAGACAAAAACCAAAGCAAGTTTTATCATGAAAAATACTTTGCTCATCATGCTTTATTTGTCTGTCATTGAAAGAATCATATGCCAGTTGTTTAGTTCTGTGCTGGAGGTGTTGAAAGATTGTAATTTTAAACGAATATGTCTATCTAAAGAGCCATTTTAGTACTGAGTGTTAAAATAAACAAACGTTCGTAAAGCCTGGAATTGTTTGCCAGTTTGATGGGTTTGTAACATTACATGTCAAATATTTTCCTAGACAGAAGCCATCAGGCAAAAAGATTTATGTTTCTCTGGAAGTGACTAAACTTTGAAATAGGACTAGATTACTCTCCTCTTAAAATTCTGTATGTCTGTATCTCAGTGCTTTATGTGTGCTGTTATTGTGTACCAAAAAGTAACACAGCTGTTTAAATCAGTTGTGTTAAAGGAAGAAATGTGCTACATTCTGTAGTGTCTTTATTAGGCAGAGGATGTTCTGGTTTGCTGCCTTGGCAAAATCTGCTGTGCTGCAAGATACTCTGATGCTGACATGCTTCTCGCTCTGTCCCACAGGGTGGTCACTTTGACCTGGCTGACCGAATGTTTCACAGTGTACGGGAGGCTTGGTATTCAGCGTCGAAGCACAACATGGCAGATGTGAAGGAGCTCATCCCAGAGTTCTTCTACCTCCCTGAGTTCCTGCTCAATTCCAACAATTTTGACCTAGGTAGGCAGAAAGAGCTTGATAGCATTGCTGCGGGTGCGAGAGCAGCGCCGGACAGTCCGACATGAGAAAACTGTCTCGTAATAGGGGCAGAAAAAGATCTGTTTAACTGCATGGAAAAATGATAGATGACTTGCACGTTCTGACATGGAAGCATAAGCGGGACTACTTCTGGCATTTCCTGATACTACATGTTTATTCAACATTATGTTTGAAAGTCTGAGTGATTCAGATCTCATGATTTTGAGAAGAGTGTAGCAGGAATTCTTATTTCCGCTGTGATACCTCAGATTATTTTTTTTCAGATTTATCAGACTTACGGTATTTTCTCAAGCAGTGAGCATTCATTTTAAGCAGTTAACGTGAAGTTTGTTCTGAGAATTGCTGAACAAGACACTGAAATACCCAAAGAGGATTTTTGTTTGGAGTGGCGTGTTTTAGTTGATTTTTGGGGTTTTTTTACCAGTTCAAAACACACAGAGAGTCATGTTTTACCTGGAGTTTCTCTGGTTTGCATTTTTCTCCATGTAACTTGCTACTCCGTGATGGTGTTCACTATCTTTTTTGCATATTTTCTTAAGCTTTGCAAAATCTGTTTGACAGTCTTCACTTTTAGAGCTGCTTCTTAAAAGTATTCCTATAGATTTTGTTGTAATGTCGCAGTTAGCTTTAGTGAGAGTGGTTATTCAACAGGAGTCAAATTTCACACCTTTTGGCCATGGGAAATGCGTGTTCCTTAGTATTTATGTCACTCTTATCAGTGGCATTAAGCTCTTATTTTCTGAGCTCTGTGCTGTGAATCTAATAGCAATACTAAAGGTGCATCAAGTCGTAGGTTTTAACGGTCTCAAATCCTTTATTCAAAATGTATTGTAAGAGATTGGAAGCACACCCTTACAAAAACAAAAGCAATACAAAAAGAACAGCCCGCAAAACCTCTCCCAAGTGTATTTCACGCAGAAGGGTATGGCCATTACCGGAAAAATGTTGAGGTCTTGTCTACTTAGCTCTGTCTGATGATCTTGGACTGTGACCATCAGAAATTCTTCATTGAGCATTTGGAACAACAGCAGAAAAGGTTTTGTTATGAATGACTGTCAAGCACTGTGTAATACTTTTGGTTGTGTTAATTCGTAGCAATCCTGCTCCCCTCCTCCCCAGATAAAGAGAGGAAGATGCAAGCAATGTTTCTGTTGGAGCAAAGTACTTGGTACTTGTGCACCCCTGTAAACCTGGAAATATGTTGGTGTTCCTCTGAGCTACTAGGAAGCGTGGAATTGTCTCTTGGCAACAAGCGACAAAACAAGAACGTAACTGGGAAGCCTTAACAAATACGTTTTTAGTAATCGCAGTGTGCCACCATTTACTGTTCAGAGTGGGAAGGGAGCTATCCGGGACCCAGATGAATGTATGTGGCCAGACCATGCCCGGGGGAATCACCAGTGTCCTCGGGTATGAAGCTTGTGGAGGATACCAGTTAGCTCTTCACTGCTAGGAAATTACTATTTAGCCTGTACTCCTATGATGTGTAGCCATTCTCATGGGTAAAACAATAATTCCATTCCTTGATATAGAATGTTTGTATTGTGAAGAAAATAAACCCTGGGATGAAATACTGTTCCACCAAGGCTTCTCCGTACAGTTTGCTGTTACACTGTCTTGTACTGGGATTTATTTTCTTCAAAATATACTCGGTTGTCATGCCATTGCTGTATACATACTAAACAGACACCAAATACAGGAAATTACATCCTCTCTTAAATTGGGGCTGGCATGTTTATTGCAGTTTTCCTCATAGAATCAGAACAAGGAAGTCAAAAAGAGATCAGAAAATGAACCTTGCTATGCTGATTCCTCTGGGTGCAAAATGGACAGCTGCTATGGTAGCAGTTCCCAGTAGCAGGGTTGGCCGCTTAGGTGCGAGCCAAACTAACAGAACAAGGTTCTGGTGTGCAGTGATTGCAGAAGGCTGTTGTTTTCATTAACTTTCATGCACTGCAGTGGGTCTTTCCCAGGACAGGGAGAGAAAAGCAGAAATTTACTTAAATGGAAAAATAAAGACAAAATAATCATGTTCCCAGAGCACTTGATGGGGAAACATAAAGGTTTGGAGTTCAGACTGTACATTATGAAGTTGTGAAGACTGAGGAGGACTAATCTATTCAATGCCTCTAGCTAGAAGGGTAATGTTTGTTTTGAAGACCGTATGCTGAAACGCTATCATCATTTTCAAAAGTCTTAGCAAGGATTATTTGAATTCTTCCTCCTGCAAGCAATCTTACATGAACAACGGAGGCAGAATTTTTCGTGTTTTATTGCCTAACATTTAAAAATGACACAGTATTTTAAAGAAAAGACTGAAATGGCTTCCTTTATAAAGGAAAGGTGTTACAATTTGATTTTTTTTTAATAAATTTTTTTCACCATTGCTGTTGCAGTGCAGTTTCAGTGCTTCTCTCCAAATTTTTCTTTTTTTTTTTAATAGGTTGCAAACAAAATGGCACTAAACTTGGTGATGTAATACTCCCCCCATGGGCAAAAGGAGATCCTCGTGAATTTATCAGAGTTCATCGGGAGGTAATTTGCATTTTAATAATGACAATAGAAGACATCAGTTGGGATTTTCCACTGCATATTAATCTAAGCTCAGTTCGTGCAGTCACAGCTACTAGCCAGTCCATGAGTTCTGGGTTGATGGCTAATTGTTGCAGAGGTCTGTAGAACCGATGTTTCCTCCCCTTCCTTTTTGGCTAGGGAGTACGCTGAGGCAAGACTTGCTTCAGTGAAAAGCTTTATCAAAACATAACAAGTATATGTCAAAATATAGTCTGTGTTTTTCTTTGTGGCAGGTGGAGTAGACAACTGATGACCGATATGGCTCGTTTTAATGCAAGCTTTTTGAATTTCAGGCTCTGGAATGTGACTTTGTGAGTGCACATCTGCATGAGTGGATTGACTTGATCTTTGGCTATAAACAGCAAGGTCCTGCTGCTGTAGAAGCTGTAAATGTCTTTCACCATCTCTTCTATGAGGGGCAAGTGGACATATATAACATCAATGATCCATTAAAAGAGACAGCTACCATAGGATTCATTAATAACTTTGGACAGATACCAAAGCAGGTATACCCTTCGTAGAATTCTTATTTGCCAGATGACACTCAAATTGAAATGCGTTAATATAGAATGGCAAAGTGTTTTAGGAGTGGAACTTCCTGGGAGTGTTTTTCCATAAATAATCTTCCAGTGATGTGAAGTTATTTACATTTCCATCATAAATGCAATGAAGATCAACTTTGGGCTTTGCTTGTGAGATTAGAGATGTGTTTTGTTTTTTGTTTTTTTTTTTTCCTTGGTACCCTTAAAATAAAGGCGAAATGAGTTATGGTTCAACTCTAAAAATCAGCATCAAAAAAATAAGCATATTACTGCTGCAAAGTCAGAGGGGAGTAGTGAAAGTTCAGCTTCAAAGTCATGCCTAGTGTTTAAGTATTTTAAGTTATCCTGTAATAAAATAATTTCTATAAGAACTGATGCTTCCTTTTTTTCACGCCAGTCTCTTGGCATTTTGCAGGGCTTGGCCACATCTTTTATTTGAAGAATCTGTTGAAAAAAACCCTCAAAATTTAAATTAAGAAGATTGGCTCTTGTAGGACACCTATAGTTAAGGAGCTATACAGACACATTTTTGGTGCAGCTTTAAAGTTCGTGTTCTCTTTAAGAGATTACATTAAATTATGAAATGTAATATTAAATCTAAAGTTTTACTCTGTGGGTTTTTAGGTTTTTTTTTGGGGGGTGACGTTTTCTTTCTCCCTCTTTTTTTTTTTTTTTTTTTTTAAATAGGCATTTCTGTAGGGGTTTTTTTTGCTGTCCAGTGAAACTTTAAAAAACTTTCCTGCATGGAGATGTAACATGAGGACTACATCTTCTTTATCCCATCTGTTCCATCAGTAACGCCCCTAGTACTTCTGTTTCCCATTTAAAAAAGTTGTACTGCAAAACGTTGCAGAGCTGGTGCTGCATTTGGAAGAGGGCTCTCGCAGACTCTGCGAGGGTTCTGAGATGCCGCAGCCTGGGGGGGCAGAACAGAATGAATAAGCAAGAGGAATGGTTGCTCAAAGGAGAAAGGAGTTTGTTTTTTTTTCTTGCTGGAACTGGCATTTTTTGAGATCAGTCTTCCGTGTGAACGCTGTGTGATGTGCCTTCTCTCTCCATCTTCTCATAGCCCAGCCAGACGGGAGGCATGCTGTAGTTCAGGGAGAGCTGTGGCACGTAGGCCTCTTGTTACCCTTCGTACCCAGAGTGTAGGTGCGAGCAGTAGAAACGTGTGTGCATGCTTGTAGCTCAGCTACCTTGGGCTTATGCATGTTCCCTCTGCTTTGGATAGGCAAACAGGTAACACATCTTGAAGGGCTGTGAGGAAAAGAACTTTCAGCCTTGGAATTTCAGTTCTCCTTTCAGGGTTGTAATAGCCTCTCTGCGAAAGAGTAATCGAAATCTTACAAACCACCACGCAATGTTTATATTTGTCATTTACATATTATAATACATAGCATCTACCATCCAAGAAGTTTATTATGAATTTTTCACGTGATAAACCTTAGTGTGTGTCATTGATGATCGCGGCTTATTAGAAGCGATGATTGGCTTGTTTAACGCTGTCTGAGATACTAGGAATGGTCACTGAAGCAGTAAAATGGAAATTCAGTCACTCGTCATGAAAAGCTAGGTGGAAGATAATCAGGTGCTAAGATGCGTTTCTTCTGTGTGATTGTCATATGCGGTCTGATTACGTGCCCACCCTTGCTGTCACTCTGTTCTTTGGTAGCCTGGCTGCCTCCAAGTGCGTGAGCTGCTGTTCGTGGGACAGAGTTTGTTTCAAAACCAAAACTTAGCTTTCAGTTTGTCCCAGGTTAGAATTTAACACCGCGTTACGCATCAGCTTTGGGATTTTTGCTTGCTTTACTTCAACTGCTTTTGCAACTTGGAGGTAGCTTTAAAAATACTTGCTCGTTATGTCCTTGTTGGATTTCATATTATCTGTTGAAGTCTTCTTGAAGTGGTTGCCATAGGTTATTAGTGAGTACTGAGAACAGTTAAGTAACATTTGCTGACCTGCAGAATTTTTAGAAGGTAAATTGGATGTACTGATGATCCTTTGTAAGCTTGTGCTCTTGTAAACCTGTAATCTTTGATGATAATTAATTTCTTGATGAATTTCAGCTCTTTAAAAAACCACACCCACCAAAGCGTGTTAGAAGCCGACTGAATGGAGAGGCTGTGGGAACCTCTGTGCCCCCTGGTTCCACAAGTGACAAGATTTTTTTCCATCATTTGGACAACCTGCGGCCATCTCTTGCCCCAGTGAAAGGTAAACTGTAGAACCACGGTAATTATTCCTGTTTCTTTGCCAGAGCGTATAGAGTTTTAGCGAGATTGTCCTTTTCCATGTTTTGCTTAGTTCTAATGTTCTTAACGCCTGTACTTCTGTGAGAAAGACAAATTTAAAATACCCTAACGCTGTAAGATTATGTTCTTAGTTACCTTAAAGTGTACTTGGGAAGCAACAAATCTGTGCCGGTTTAATATAACTTTTTTAAAATAGAGGGATAAAACTGGGCCCAAGCGCCTCTTTAAAGTTTTGATTTAACAAACAATATTCAGGGTACATTGAGGCTATCGCAGGCTCAGAAGCAATTTTTGTGATTGTCGTAGCAGAAGGATTCTTTATCGTAGTGCCAAGAAATACTGAGAAATGTTGGCAGGAAAGGGTGGTGTTGGTAGCTGCACTGAGACGAAAAGAGGTGGGTTTTGACTTAATATCTGACATTGGACTGAACAAAAGTTAATTGTCTGAGGCAGGTAAATGCTACCAAGTGATTTCTTTCCTAGTTGATTAAATGAATCTGTGCCTGCCTGCTGTAAAGAGAGAAGGACGTTCTATTACATAGCAGGGCTACACTCTAAGACAGGAAATTAGAAAGCACTCATCTATATTTGCAAAGCTTGGGGAAAAACAGGTAGTATACCACGGGCTGTAGTCAGGAATGTGGCCTGTGGGAACTCTTGGCCAAGATGTTGGAATCGATACCAAAACCTTTTTTTTACTTGTGCCAAAAACGGTACGATCGCTTTTAATGACCACAGACATCTTGTCTGAAGAACGCTTTGTGCAGCATCGCAGATGGGATCAGAGCTATCTGTGATCCTCGGCGTATTCTCGCCACTACTGATGGTGCTTAGCCCTGCATTTGTAAGGAATAAAGCAAGAGTTGCAATTGTTGCAGTTGAAACAAAGATTTGTATAACATAGCCAACACAGAGATCCTGCTTTTGCAGAGCAGCAGATATTTAATGGGATCAGATAGTATTTGTCTGTGCTAGCAATAAAACATAACACCATTTTCTTTTTTTAGAGCTCAAGGAGCCTGTGGGACAGATCGTGTGTACTGATAAAGGCATTCTGGCAGTAGAACAGAATAAGGTTCTCATCCCGCCTACGTGGAATAAAACTTTTGCCTGGGGCTATGCAGACCTCAGCTGTAGACTGGGTACCTATGAGTCGGACAAGGTTTGTAATCTGAAATCTGTCTCGGTGCTGAATGTACCAAAAGCAATTAGTACTCAATAGTGAAAAAATCTAACAATGGAAATTTATTTCACGTGTGAATGAAGTAATGTACTGCATATGTTTTATTGCTCCCTATCCTGATGGTTTTCATCAGAATGCTGGCAGAATGACATAAACCAATTAATAATAATTTTTTACCAGGTCTGCAAAACATGAATGAATTAAATCTATGCAGTTACAGCTCATGTCTCATGTTCTCTTGGGAGGCATCTTATGGCAGAGGCTGGAATTGCTTCTGTTTGAGGAAAAACTGCATAAGGGGTAGCAGTGATAGAATAGTTACTTAATGGTCCAGTGTGCAGGGTGGCACTCAGGTTTTTATTTTTGTTCTATGGCACACTATCCTGCAAGTAATTCTTCTTTGTTTTCTTTATTTTTAGGCAGTAATTGTTTATGAATGTTTGTCAGAATGGGGTCAGATACTGTGTGCCATTTGCCCCAACCCCAAACTAGTTATCACTGGAGGAACAAGCACAGCGGTGTGTGTGTGGGAAATGGGCATCTCCAAAGAAAAAGCTAAAGCCCTCACACTGAAACAGGTAAAATACAATAAAGATGCCTTTTACGTAAATTGTATTACAGGATCAAAGGAATTATGAAAGGGGTATTGCTCACATAATAAGCTTTGAAACCGTGAGTCCAGCAGACCTTTGGAGACCTGAGTAGTCGAGGTACTGATCTGCATTGGAAGTGGGCAAAATGTGTCTTTAAAATTGCATCGTTTTTAAGGAGAGTTGATCACCAGAAGCTTTTTGGAGAGATGGGGAATTTAGCAGCGATGTTAACAAAATTATACAGGTGTGTTTTGTGAAATCATCTGCTATATTGTAGTGTTGTATGCAAAACAGCCCTATCTGAAAACTGTGTCAGGGAGGGCAGTGAAGGAGACTCTCTTAAAGGTTCATTTTCCTTTTCTAATTTTTTTAAATTACTTTTTTCTGTAAAAATATGTCTATTTAAATTCCGCTGCTGCACAAAACTTTGCTCTTTCTGGCAGTGATGTTTGTGGAGCAGAGTATACTTGTTCAGGATGACCTTAAGTTGTTCTTGCTTTGTTAATTCAAAACATCAACTTTGACTCTAACAAACGAGCACCCGTGCTTTAAAGTCAGTTGCAGCTAAGTGCAGAGTAAGTCTTGTGTGTTTACTTACAAAAAAAAAGAAACCACAAAAAAACCACAAAACCCACCCACAAACAACAACAAAAAAATCCCAACTACCTCAAAATATCCTAGAAGCTGTGTATCATTGTTATAGGTAGCTAGGTTTTTAAGTGTTACTGTTCCTGTTAGCATCTTAATAGCAGGACTCTTTCCGGAGGAAAGCTTCCACTCAAACTTAAGGGAAGAAATTTAGGGAATGATTTAATAACTTCCCTGGCGCGGTCTCCAACAACTGTCCAAAGCTGTGTTTCCAAAGTGTTTTACTTCATAGTGTTTAATCTTGCACTGTTCTTATCTTGAATTTCAGGGCAGCATGTTGAAGGTGGTTTACTGTAATTCAGCCAATGATTTTTAACTGAGTAAGCTGCAATAATCTGACTGTATTCCAGACTCCTCTTCCAATGGTTAGGTTAAGCCTGAAACATAAAAGCAGAGTCTAATACAAGTAGATTCTTGTAGTTTTCTCCTCCTTCCAATTGACTTTGCCTTTTTGGTTGCAACTCTTTCTTGTCTCTTTTATCTTTCCTCAGACACCAACAGAAGTTTATATAGGAGTCCTTTCATACTTACAAAGAATTTCTATTTTCAGAATGTAATTTCGGGTGCAGCCTGGAACACATACTGACCCTGTAAACAGGCTATTGAGGCAGATGGAGGATGTAGAATGGCTGGGAAATTTATTTTTGGTTTATTTTTCAGTAGAAGGCTATATAACATTACATCCTTGAAATTTGGTTTTGTGAGAGTACTTTTTAAATGGAAAAAAATATTACTGCTATCATTTTCAATTGTGAAAATAGTTGCCAACTGATTACTTGTAAGTCAGGTGCGTCTTCTGATAGGATATTCGTGTTTACATTATCTGAATCTTTTCAGATAAGTGGATTTAACGTAGTAATTTTTGTGCTCTCTCCTGATTGTAGCTTGTTCCTCCTGACTTGTGTTTTGCAGGCATTACTGGGTCATACTGACACCGTCACATGCTTAACAGCATCGCTAGCTTATCACATAATTGTGAGTGGATCACGGGATCGCACCTGCATCATCTGGGATTTGAATAAACTCTCTTTTCTAACACAGCTTCGAGGTCACAGGGCTCCAGTTTCAGCACTCTGTATAAATGAATTAACGGTAAGACCCAAATACCATTCACTAATGTGCAGTGGGAACAGCAGCAAGAGTCAGAAGCTGTTGAACCAAAGAAAAACAAGCTAGGCTCTTCTGTTAGTTTTGGCAAAACTTGCATAACTCATCTGAAAACTAATTAGCTGGTTTAGGGAATAGTTTGCGTCTTTTGTCCAGAGGCGCACATGGGTTTATTCCATCCAGAGCAGCTTGAGCTCGGAAGGGCTTATTAACAGTGCTGTCAGCGGAATAGCTAGCATGGCGTTCAAAGTGGGTTGTCAGACCTGCCACAGGAACTAAGAAAAGATTTTGATATGTGACCTTGGTTGACTTCTGTTCTCTTACGCTTAATTTAAAGGAAGCAGAATGTACCTTGGATGAAGCTGCAGTGACAATTGTAGCAGAAACAGGCATATCCTAAAAGCTCGTCTCCCTGGTGGTCCCATAAGTTACGGGTTGCCATTTATCTGGCTCTCATGCACATCAAAGAATTTGCCTGAGTTGAAACTTTACGTAGCTGATCTATCAGGGCTGGATGGACCATGTCGCAACTGGAGCAGATGTAGTGGTTGAAATCAAGACAAAATGGGGCTGTAATGCAAGGAGGGGGGAGGCAGGAGGCACAGTTTATTAGCTGCTAGTAGTCTGGTGGTTGTAGCGTTGCCAGCGTTTTAGACTAGACTGCAGTTCCCATTTCCCCTCTGCACTAGTTTGGACCATCTCTTGCTCGTTTCCCAGTAAGGAAGCAAATGAAATTTAAGGCGGTACATGTTTGTGGAAAAAGAGCGGAATCAACATGAGCAGAGTCTTTGAAAACTGAGAAGGGAAAGTGCTGAAAATACGTGGTTGGATTGTTATGCTGTGAAAAGTGGAGGAATTGGTCTACTCATTGTATGCTGTAAATACAACAAATAGGTTGCTACTAAGTCTGGTTTTCTATGTACAATTTTAAAAAATGCATGTCATCCTAAAGATTTGTTTAGGTGGCCAAACTCAGCTTGGAATAGAACTTCCTGAAAAGTGCCAGCCTTGATGGCTGAGCTTGGCTTATAAATGAACCTGGCTTATATTTTTGCTGAAGAAAACCTGAGACTTGTATTGAAATATGGATGTGTTATTTGTCTTTGCCAGGGGGATATTGTATCATGTGCTGGCACTTACATCCATGTATGGAGCATTAATGGCAGCCCTACCGCAAGCGTAAACACTTTCACTGGCCGAAGCCAGCAAATAATGTGTTGCTTTGTGTCAGAGATGAATGAGTGGGATACCCAGAACGTCATAGTAACAGGACACTCGGATGGAGTTGTCCGGGTAAGTACCAGAAATCACTGCTTGGAGAAATAAGTTTACGCCGTAGTAGTAGCAGTTAGAGAAGTCATGTCTATCCAACACAGTGGCCTGGCCAGTACCGGAAGCAGTGATGCTATACTTGGGTGCTCCACCTGAGCAGCTAGTCCTGCAGGAAGGAGGGAGTCCAGGCTGAGTAGACGATGCAGGCTGTTGGTGGTGCTGGAACCAGCTGTGCCGTTTCTGCACAGGGTGGTGCACTGTATCCTGTCCACAAGTTAGATGGACACTGAAGATTGGAAAACTCTTTCAGTGAGCTGACATTCCTATGCAGCCTTTCAGTTTTCTTCTTTTCGATGCACCTGTTGTGATGTGGTAACTAGCAATAGTCAGCAGCATACATTTTCCTTCTTGCTCTACTTTGGTCACTTTTTGGTCACCAGCTTTCATGCCTGGAGATTGTAGTTTTCATTCACCATTTTTGTTCTGCACACCTTGAGACAATTCATTTTGCTACCTAGAAAGAAAAGAGGAACTTTGTGGCATCTCTGATCACTGCGAGTCTAACCTGATTTTCAGTACTTTGCTGTGTGCAGTCCTGGGTCTGCCTTAACCAGAGTCTGCTGGTCAGATTGCTATGTGGAGTGGATTTTTTTCATTTGAACAGCTAAGATGTTAAATAACAGCACAAGACTTGTTCACTTGTCATTCAGGCATGAACACAAATGTCCTTTTATGGTATCTAGCCCCCCAAAACCAGGGCTTAGTATGGAGGTGTGACCTGCCTCTCCTGCTGCCGGTGCAAATGCACAGTTCTAATAAGCCATCTTAACTCTAGAAGTAGCTCAGAAGAAAGCTAAGAGTTCAGTATGTGCCATTTTGCTTATCCCCTGTCCCTCCAGTTCTGGCGGATGGAGTTTTTGCAAGTACCAGAAACACCAGCTCCAGAGCCTGTGGAAGTGCTGGAAATGCAAGAGGATTGTCAAGAAGCACAAATAGGTATGTCTCCTGACAAGTGTTTTGTATTTGCCTTTTATCTGATCTTCGCTATATGTAGGTAAAATCCTGCAGTTATACAGTGCAGAATGGACGATGGAGATTTTGTCTCAAAAGACAATAGACATCCGGTGGGCATAATAAATAGAGCATCCGAGTTCTTTGTTCACCACCTTGCTTATGGTAGTTTCATACTGCTATGAGTAAGAAAAAAATCATGCTCGTCATAGCTTTTTTTTTTTTTTCTGTGAAGATTGAACTTTTCTCTGTGTGGTTGTTTCTGCTGTTGGTGAACCCAATGGATGCTACCATTGTCCAAAAGCTAGATTTATTTTTTATTTTGAAATGGAATTATAGCATAACAGCAGACTTAAAAATCTACTGATGGAACAGCATGCTGTTTAGAGAAGCAATGCTGGCCATATCATTTTACCCTGTTAGAAGATTTTGGTCCGTGCTTGATGGGTGTTTCTTTTAGCCATCTCATCTTCCTCTTGCCCTCTTCGTATTGAAGATAAGATCTGGATTTGGATCTGGATTGCATGATACTCATTAGTAATTATTATATGAATACCACTCTTCTTTTTCAGTGTCACTAGGAATATAAATATCTTCAATAGTTGCTTTTTTTGTATTAACAAATCCGTTATTAACAAATCTGCATCGTGTTTCTCAGTCAACCGGAGTTTCAGCATAGCTGACTGTGCTTACTTGTGTAAGTTTTGCTGAAAGGCAGCAGGATTTGGTTTTACTAATTTGAGCATTTTTGAAAATGTTGCTCATTGTGTCTATCGTAGTCTACCTCAGATGGACTATTGTAGGAAACAGCTTCAGCTAAGGAGTGCTGTTTTCTGACGGACCAGTGCAAAAAAGATGGATAGTGAGATTCAGCTCCTACCAGGAATCACTGCAAAGGCTTTGAGACGCCTGCATGCAGTTTCCCTCTAGTCATGCTGTGGTGGTATCTGTTGGGTTGTAGGTAATGCAGCAGCAGAATAGGGAAAAAGCTCAAACTATAAGCAGTCTTGCCAACAATGTCTTCTCTCCTGTTGGGTGAATCCAGGGCAGGAAGCCCACGAAGAGGACAGCAGTGACTCTGAGGCAGACGATCCATGCATAGGCCAGGACACGAAACTGCAGGAGAGCCAGAGTCAACCAAGCAGCACCAGCCACAGGCCTCGGTCATCATCAAACAGAGCAGCAGCAGCATGGTCAGCAGACAGCGGCTCTGATGATTCCAGGCGTTGGTCAGACCAGCTCAGCTTGGATGAGAAAGATGGCTTTATCTTTGTGAATTATTCTGAGGGACAAGCAAAAATGCATCCCCATGCTCAGGTTAACCACCCGCACCCCAGCTATGCTGAAGCACGGCACTACAGCAAGCTTAAACCAGGTAATAGAAATTGGGCACGTTTCCTCTGTCAGGTAAAAGTGCTGTTAGCGCTGACCCATAAGGCAGTCTCTCTCTGTCTATGCAGCTTTGAGCAGGGTTAGCTGATAAATTCCAAAATGGTCAGTGAAGAGAAACATTTGTGTGCAAAGGTTGCACGTTGTTCAAGCTTGTCTTGAGAAGCTGTGGACAGTTTACCCTGGCCGGCAGCTAAGCTGCTCGCTCGCCGCCACTGCCACCACAACCCCCTGCAGCGGGATGGTGGAGAGAATAGAAAGAACAAAAGCAAGGGAACTCGCAAGTCGAGATAAGGGTAGTCTAATAAGCGAAGGAAAGAGGAAGACAAAACAAGTGGTGCAAAGGCAATCACTCGCCACCTCCCACAAGCAGAATGATGGCCAGCCAGTCTCTGAGCAAATGGCTGCCTTCCCCAAAAACCCCTCCTCTCAATTTTATTGCTGAGCATGATGTTATATGGTGTGGAATATCCCTTTGGTCAGTTTGAGTCATCTGTCCAGCTTGTGTCCCCTCCCAAGTTATTGCACACCTCCAAACTCCTGATGAGGGGTGGGAGGCAGAGCGGAATGGCGGAAAAAGAGAAAACCTTGACGCTCTGCAAGTACTGCTGAAAAACAGCCATCAAAACTGTTTTAGTCACATACCCAAAACACAGCATCATATCAGCTTATATGAAGAAAATTAATGACAGTTGGAAATCTATGTCTTGACTTTAAAAATATAATAAAAAATGAAGCTATCCCAGTCCTGTCAGGCTTTGGTACAGGGCTTCCCTGTGTATGTCACCATTCTCTGCAGCTCCCAACTGGACTTAGAGAAAATTGTAGGCTCTGTGCATTGTTTTGTATCCTCTCCTTTCTTACATGTATTGGGGAGCAGTTGAACAATGTGTTTTCCCTGAGTGAAACTTGAGTCATAGACAGTTATTGCTGGGGGGAGATTTTTTCTTTCTACCAAGTCACACATACAGGTATGTTGGGGGAGGAGGGAACAGAAATGAGAACAAGCAAATTTGCTTTTTCCCCTCCTACTTCCCACTTATTTCTAGGATACAGATGGGAGCGTCAGTTGGTGTTTAGAAGCAAACTAACTATGCACACGGCATTTGATCGCAAAGACAACGCACATCCAGCAGAAATCACTGCACTCGGCATCTCTAAGTGAGTAGTTTGCAAGCGATTGCTTAAAACATTTTTTTCAGTGTTGTCAGCGGGAAGCGGTACGAACCAGCCATTGTTCTTTGCATAATGCTGTTTTGTGGCGCTTCTGCTGAGGGCAGCCTTGTTCAAGGACTGAGATTAAAAAAATACTAAAATAAGTAGACTTACTCAGCTGCATTATGTTACACAGAGTGTTGTTACAGCTCCGTTTCTCAGTCAGACGAGGCTAACGTGCACATTCGTTACTATGCCAGTAGTTGAACATATTGCATATTCTGACGTGTAAAACCAGTCATGGATGCCTGTGCATTACTGTGCCAGAGTTGTTGCAGGAATGCTTTTGCTTTTTTCTTGCAGGGATCACAGCAGAATTCTTATTGGGGATGGTCGAGGCAGAGTGTTCAGCTGGTCTGTAAGCGATCAGCCTGGCCGATCTGCAGCGGATCACTGGGTGAAGGACGAGGGGGGAGACAGCTGTTCGGGCTGCGCAGTCCGTTTCTCACTCACTGAGAGGCGTCACCATTGCAGGAACTGTGGACAGCTCTTCTGCCAGAAGTAAGCCAGCCAACAATCTCCTTTTGGGCTCTTTTTCATACAGTATATTAGGCTGGGTAAAGCTGTTGCATACCATGGAACCCTGCTGAAAGGCTGAGGTTTCCTTTACCAAAACAGAACTGATGAAGAAAAAACATCAACACTCTCAAAACTTCCAGGGAGGAATTAGAAAAGACAGACTAGCCCCTTTATAAATCCAGTTAGCAAGACAGGTATCAGGAGAGAATGAAATCTCCTTGCAGCTTTGAAAACCTTCCTGTCACCCATCTGGGAAAAACTCTACATGAATGAACTTAGCAAAGAAAAAAAAAACAGAAAACAAGCAAACTTCTTTTGCAGCAACTAGCTGTTCTTGTCAGTCTACAAGCAACCCGGTCAAAATGTGCAGGACTGTAAGGATGCTGATTTAGGAGCGAGTAGCGTGCGGCTTCAGACAGGAAAATGTATGACACAGAGGATGTATTTGAGCTCCCCTTACTCAGGAACTGAGGTGGGAGTCTTTTCTCTGGTCCGCTGGGTCAGAGATGGTATTTCTAGTTTCATCTGTGTAGCTATACTTTTTGAGTCTAAGCTGGTGACAAGAGCTGTTTTTAAGCTATGCCTCACGCAGAGTGATTGCATTGATTCTGTGGTGATCATACAAGTTAAATTCTGCTTCTGCCAGAATTGCATTTCTTTGTCAAGATAAGTTTGGATGGTTTTCTGGTATTTGAAGTCATGATGATAATTTCCACACCTGGATAGAAAATGTCCAGGTTGGGAGAGGACCTGTGTTGACAGCAATGTGTTTTTTTCCTCTACAGGTGCAGTAGGTTTCAGTCCGAAATCAAGCGTCTGAAGATTTCATCACCAGTCAGAGTCTGCCAGAACTGCTTCTACAACCTGCAGCATGAGCGGGGTTCAGAGGAGGGGCCCAGAAATTGATGGGGTCCTGGCCAACGGAGACCCCATCCAGCATCCAACCCCACTGTCACTCCAAGAACTAGTGAGAGTATCGTGCAGTGATCGGAAGGGATTAGAATATTGTCTGTTTACACTTAAGTTTATACTGAGTTTTAAGCACTAAAAGTAAAAAGGGATCATTGAATTGATTTGTGTTGACAGAAGGTGAATGAGGCAGCGTAATGAAGCGAAGAGCAAGGCCCAGGAAGAAATGATTAATAACCACAAATCCAATAGAACTGTCAACCCCTAAACCTATGTTGACGTGGCTATCGAGAAAATCCTCACTTATCCTAAACACCCCTTCTTGTCTTGTTTTTGTAGAGCTAGCCATCTTTATCGGGGGGAGGGGGAGGGCAAGGGGAAGGCTTTTTAGAAGATAGTTGTAAATCTGCCTTCTTCGCAAGCAATTGTGTATATTGTAAATAGGTATAATGGCCTTTTTATCTAAATATGAACTTAACTGCCTGTTACATGGGACTTCAGATTAACCACTATACTTTGTGTGGCATCTTTCTCTCATCTATCAATTTAAATATGAATGTTTAAAAAAAAGAAAACAAACAAAAAAAAACCAAAACGGAAAACTCAAAGGCATTATGCGTATTTCTGTTAAAAATCCAGTCTGTGCATGTTTGTTCTTTCAGTTGCCCACAGTATCTTAATTTAAGTAAGGCTATTCATAGAATTAATAGAATTACATGGATTTTTTCAAAAGAAAACATTTTTGAGAATAGGACTTGGAGTATTTTATTCTAGCTGTAAGATAACCAGGAACTAAATTGTACACTTGTGTTGCATTTTATACCAAACTATTTACCACCTCAGTGTTGTTCATATTTAATAAGGCCTCTTTTATACATATGTCAGAGCTGCAGTTTTGTTAATTACTTAACGTTCATTAGCAGCTGATTCATGCAGTGCAAGAACCAGCTTTGTACCTTCTTTAGTCAATAGCGATTGGCTTGCATATAGGTACAGAATGAATTCCTTGTGCATAAAATTTAACCGCTGTTGTCCTGTAGCTTGTTTGCAAAAAAAACTTTTGGAACAATAGGCATTGCTCTAAAACAGGGTGATATTAGTCATGTCAGAAATGCTTCTAAGAGCTATCTTCGTGTTTCAGCACATGGCATCAACTTGAGGACAGCAGTAGATTTCCATTACGGTTTTTAAGTTCCAATATGAATTTAATTGCAGTATTTTTTTACTACTCTGTCATTTATTTTGCACTACATGTGGGATGAAGTAGAGACACTGATATCCACTGGGATTGGAACACGTGCATCGGATAGGCCCACGGACTTAATTTCTGAATGAGGTCTTGCCAGTGGGTTTTTGGTCGGGGCTGGGGGTGGGGGGTGGGTGGGGTGTGGGGAGCAGGGGGCAGGCTGGTGTTTGGTTTGGTTTTGTTTTTTAACGTATGTGTATATATTTTGTAAATGGGTGACAAACTGATCTAGATCTAGGTATATTCACAATGGATTCTTTTAAATAGCGGTAAGGATGTGACGCAAACCAACAGAAGACAGGTGGCCCCACTTTTGCTCTGCTAGTACTTCAGCGAGTGTCTTCACTCAAGATGATGAGGATTATCCTTCACTTGGAATGATTTGGGCAGACTGGCCCTGGGACAGCAAATGGTTAAAACCAGCACTGTCAGAATTGCAGCATTGAAAATGCCAGACCTTCAGTGGTGGTGTGAGCTCCTTCCAGAAGGTCCTTGGCACTGCTGGGGCACGCCTCTCTTCTCTTGATTTGAGCTTCTAGCGGTGAATAATTTCTTAATCCTGACCACTTACTATTTACCCTGGTATCACATGTTTATGCACTGAAGGTTAAATATGTATTTTGATACATGTTTGTTTATTATGTATGTGCTGGTCTGTAAAATGAGATATATTCCTGTTTTGGTATGTATACTAGGTCCCCAAATGAACAGAAAGGCTTCTCTAGAGCCCTTGCACACTGTTGAGTAAATGCAGGTTTGTTGAGATTAGCTGACCCAAATAGATCCCTTTGGATCCAAAGAGTGATGATCAAGTAGCCTCGCTGCATGGCTACCCTGACAGATTTGTCCCTAAAAACAAGAAGAGGTCCTCAGTAAGCATATGCGGAGCACTGAATTTCTGTGTTCAGCTGTTCTAACGTTGCCTTCACCCTTCCCAAAATGATGCGAAACCAGCATAGTTCAGAAGACAGGCTAGTGGCCTTAACGTTTTCAGTTTGAAGAAAAGGCTCTTTTAACAACTCTTAAATGCCTTTGAGTCCACAGAGCTTTCTTCCCCTTGCCTCCAGATTTCAAATCAAAACCAAATTTAAGGAAGTCTTCTTTTCTGCGGACTGGAACTTGTACAGCCACATAATTAAACCCTAATGAAAACAAGGTTCATGGCAATAACACTGATATAATCTAAACACTAAAGCAAACAGTTGGCATATAGTACTAATGCGGGGTCATGAAGATAGCGGGCCGTCAGCGAAGAGGTAGTCGACTGCGTGCAGCTACATTGGCACATTGTACGGGTGTTGTTCTACGCTTTTGATGTTTGGCAGCGTACTAAAAAAAATCAAGGTCATTATTGTTTAGAAATTCTGTAGTGTAGAGGTTAGTCCAAATTTACATTTTGCAAACAAATCACTACAGCCCTCTGACTTAATTCTTCGGTTGCGCTGTTCCAAAAACCACATTCTTGCTTGTAGGAGGTGGAGGGGGAAAAAACACACCTGCTCGTATTTCCTCTGGCAGCTGGTGCTGTGGGCAACTGTTTTGTTCACTTGGGAGTGGGTTTTTTCCATTTCTTTCAAGCTTCTAATGCAAATACTTGCTTTCTTTTCCATGTAAAAATCTGTTGAGCAAAAATATACTCATGTACACTAACATTAGTAGACTGTATTCTCTGCAAGTACCTCACATGTCTTCTCCTGCCTTGTTCTCTGTAGTATACTTACTCATGTACTCTTAGCATTCGTATGTAGTGTGCAACTGTAATGTCATGCTTATGAGAGGGGGTTGGCTGCCTCCAGCCGACATTCATCAGTTCAATAGCAAAACACTTTAGATAAGTTATTTTGCACTTTCTTATGTATAAAATTGGTAGAAACTTATATTTGCTTTGTATCATTTAAAGACTCCTTTTGTTTCAGTAAATGAACTGTGTACAAAATATTTATGCAGTTAAAACTGTTTTTAGAAAGTATTTTTAATTTCAGCAAGTTTGGTTACTTGTTGCATGACTATTAACACAGCTGACTTTTTGTGTCAGTGCAATGTATATTTTTTTTGTCCTGTTATTAACTTGTAAGCCCTAGTTAAATGGCCATTTATTTGTACAGCATCAGGAGTAAATTGAAGATAACTGGCTAAGACTGGAGTGTGGAATTTTGTACTATATTGCAGAATCCAGTATCTGTTTTTTGGTGGTTACGTAAAAGGCCTGACGATTTACTATCTAGTGTGCAATCTGTGATATCTGAATGTTCATTGTATATTTGTCTCCAATGCAAAAAGGTAGAGTAACACAATTACAACAATACATGATTAAATGCAATAGTTCAGGTACTGAAGTATTTTTTTCATTTCAAATAAATACCTGCTATTTACCACCAAAAAGCTGTTTTGCATTTGTTGGAAAGACGCAACATTTGCAGTTGAATAAAGGTTTTTAACATGGGAGTGGTAACTAGCGAGTAACATGTTTCTATGTCGTCACGAGGAGTAAATTTCTATTACTTGTTACGATTTTGCTTTCTGAATGTGAGTATGGTCAGCCACAATGATGCAGTGTGAAATCATGTCTCTCTGTTTATTCTTTTTTGCTTTGTAAGTGTCATTGTAGAGTGTGAAGCCAGCAGAATTTGACAGTGTGTAGAAGAATAGGCTGTACCAGTATAGAGAAAGCAGACAGAAAAGAATGATTTAAGTCATGCTGGATAAGGACAGTGGAAGAGGAGAAAGTATCAAAATCCAATTTAAGTCATCTTGCCTGAGGAGAGAATGACTACTAGAGCAGAACTTGACCTTATCTGGTGAGAAACAGCCCAGGATCCCCAAATGTTGAAATATTTTACTAATTCTTCAATCCATTTGTATCCCCTTTTCTAAGCTGGTAGTGCTAAAGAATGTGGGGTTTCATGTTGGCAGTTAATTGTGTGCCAACGCTGGTGGCTAACTGTTTTTCTCTAACTAAAAACCAGGCTTTGATGCAGTTGGGCCTACCGTGTTCCTTTGCTGATGAGCACCAGAACTGACATTGCATTCTTGGTACTTGACAGTAAGTGATTTCTTTTGGTTGTAAAAGAAAAGGAACATCTACCGATGAACTTAACTGTCTGTGCTGACTGCGTTTAACTGCTTCCATGAACTCTTTGGGGTTTTTAGTTATATTTAAGTGTGCTCTCAAGCAGTAGTTACAGAAGCAATTTCCATGGCCTTCCTAAGCCATTATCTTGGTTATATAGCATTGGTAATGTCCACTTTTCATGTGCTCAAGTATTTCGCACTCAGGGATTCCCATATTTTAAGTCTTTTCATACACCGAAAAGAATGTTTCCTCTTTAACCGTTATGGGGCAATTAGTGTACTTTTTGGCATACCTCCAGACACTTGACAGCTGTAGCCCAGCATGCTATTCTGCTGTCATGGAACAGGTCACGACTGAATTTCATCAACGCATTTTGAGCCAGTACACCATGCTGACTGTGGGGTGTAGGGTGTGGCATCGCTGCCCACTCTTTGCGGGGAGAGATGCCCTCCTCACAGTATTTCAATGTCATTTTCCCAGGGGCAAAAACGAGTTAGCTAACCTAATATGGCACAGATCAGAGAAGGTGGCTAACTTGTGCTTAACTTGGTACAGCGTTTTGAATGGCGCAAAGCACGTGCAAGCAGTGTCACATCCTGCCTGTGGAGTGCACCTCACCTCTGCCGCTTGCGGAGCCTGATGGAGGCCATCGCTCAGCTTTGGGAAGGTGAGCCAGCCTCACGGGGTGGTTTTGTGGCCCTCGTGTGCCCGCAGCACCCCAATGTGCACGTGCTCCTCTGCACCGTGGCCAGCCTGTGGCCTGTCCAAAAACTCCTTTCCACAGGTCTCTGAGAAGCCTGCCTTGATGAAACAAAAAAAATAAATTGCCCTTTGAGTTTTCTGAGTGGGTTGTGGAGCCAGATGTGGAGTGCCGTGGCCGGAGCTGTGCTGCTGCCTGTGGCATCCCCCAAGCGTGGTGGAGAGTGGAGGTGCTGGGAGCAAGCATGGGGAATTGGCGTGGGCCACAGTCCTGGCAGACCTTTTGATCTGGAAAGTGCAGTCCCATCCCTGCCCCATGGAGCCCAGGCTTTGGTGTTGACATTAAGATAGTGCAATTTAGAGTCCCTGTTGCAAATCAATAGGGTGTTGTGAGAGTTAGTTTGGCTCCTTTCTGTCTGGACAAACAAAATGGTGTTTAATTAGGAAAGCCGTAGCCTTTTGTGAGGTTCCTGTGCTAAACCTGGGTCCGGGAGAAGGAAGAAAGGTGCATCTGTTGGGTGTGCCTGTTCACGAAGGTCTGTAGCTATCTGGTTTGGGGGGAGCGGGAAGTTGTTATGAACTAAAGAATGTGGCATTTCATTCTGTGGTAGCTCTGTAGTCCATTGTTAGCAAATCTGTGGCCGATTTGCTGTGACCAAATCGTCTTTCATCACAGTTGTGATGACTTTGACAATTCAGAAAGGTGAGGTTTGGAGCATGCTTTCTAGGCTCACGTGTTTTGTGCTGTATACCATTGTAAAATATGCGTATGTATTTTTAAAAGATTGCTGGCAGTGGAACACGTCTGTCTCCATGCCAGGAGACGGTGTTGATTCACGGCTGAGGTTAGCGTGCCACACAACGTGGAGAGGAGGACGGGGTAAGTGAGTGCAGAAACAGGACTGATGTGGTGGGACCCAAATCCTGCCCTGTCTTTCTGGGAAAGTTGAGTGACGTCGCACTGGGTGCGTGGCTGGCCTCAAAGAAAGGGGTATTTGCGAGTAAATGGAACCAAACTTGAACACGGCCACTGATGAACACAAGCACAATCGTGCCTGCTTGAGTCCACCGCAGCCCCTGGCATGCTGCCCCAGCTGAGGCCCTCCGTGCTGTGGGGCAGGCAGGCCAGCGGGAGATACAACGTAGTTTTTCAAAGTGTGAATGTCTAGGAAAAGCTGTGAAGTCATTCTCGCATGGAGATGAATGACCAAAAAATGTAATGACCACATTAAATAAAGGGTAAAACCAGGCTGCCAAGAACCAGTGGTAGCTCAAACCCAACTAGTTTTCCAGGTGCTGAGCCTTCGGGCTGTCCCACTGGCACCTTCCCCGGGGAGGAGGGCCTGCTCCCTCCCCACTTTTGGTGCAACTGCAGCCTGTGCCGCCTACTCTGCTCTGCTGGGCAGAGCTGCAGGGAGATTAAAGCGCTGCAGCTCTGAGCAAGAGCAAAGATGACCTCTGGGCAAGAGTATGTTACAAATGTAAATACTGATGTATGTTTTACGTGTGCGTGTGCACACAGAGCAAGGCTCTTGCCCAATAGTGGTGACGAAAACCCTGTGTCATCAGCCACGACCCCCACCCTGTGCAGGTAGGCTGGGGTGGGGGTGTTGACACAAGCTCAGCTTCAGGAAAAGCTTCTAGCCCTTCCCGGGGAGCCAGCTTCTGTGAGCACCCCAGGGGAGCGCAAGGACAGCTTTCCTTAAAGCTTGGCTGCTCCCCCAAGACCGTCCTGATGAGGTTGGGCAGGGAAGCACCATGGTGACTCGGCCGCCACCCCCCTCTTCCACAGGTGTGCATGAACCAGCAGGTCACTGCGATGCTCCTTGCAGGACAAATGCTCCGATTGCGGAGTAACCTGGGAGCCGTTTCCCAACTACTGTGACAGGGCAGGCGCGAGGAAAGGGCAAAGCTGTCTGGCGGGTTTCCCGACACACTACCCAACTCTTAAAATTCACCTACCTGAGCAGTGATTACTATGTGCTTACCGCCATGGGATATATGCATATATCTAAGAGCTGATCAGCTCTGAACTGAGCCGAGAAGTGGATTGGCAACAATGGATAACAAAAAAGGACTCGCTTTAGTCCTAAAAGGAAGGGCTGGGGCTCAGCTGTAGGAAACTGCTAGGACTTCACTGAAGTCAAGGCTGTGCCTTTCAAGGGAGAGAGAGTAAAAGCAGGTTTGAGTTCAGCTGTAAAAGCAGTAGTAATTAAAAATAATAATGATCTCAGGGTTACTTCTGTGGATGAGTTAAAAGCCTTGGCTGTTATTTTCTCCTTATCATTTCTTTTAGGATAACTGAAAAGTCTTGAATCCATGCAGAAGCCAAAATATATTCTCCTATTTGTTTCTTTCCACTGTGTCACAGGACGACATCGCTCACCATGACAACTACCCAAGCTGCTTTCCCACTTCACAAAAGAGTTGTTTTTTTAAGATGGACTTCTTTTAGAAAGCTTTCTGATTTCTTGGTATTGTAATATATCAAAATACGAAAGACAAAAATAGCAAGTTAGAACATGTCGCCCTGATGCAGCAAAGGCCATGGACACGGGCGGAGCACAGAGATAGAAGGTACTTTGCACTGGTTATCACTGGGTGAATGTCTTTGTAGGCAAGGCCTTGGTTATCAGGAGCTTTTTATGGCAGGGGCTGAGGCCCAGGGCTAACAGGACAGTCACGACACGGCTTGAGAAGCAGAAACTTTTCTGGTAGTTTGCAGTGCGGTGGAAGAGAAAAAAATCCATTTGTAGTGACACAACTCCAGAAGCCAATTCTTTATTAAAAGATCTTTAAGCATTCCAGTACAGACTTATCTGCTCCACTGTAGCTTTGAGTTGATGAAGACGAACAAACGTTTAAAAAAAAGGCAAAATGGACACCTCTATAAAATTAAGTAGTAGTTGAATTATGGACACTGATTACACCAGACATAAACATCAAACCACAGGAATTACACGCAGTCCTAAGGCAAACTATGTAACAAATGTACGCAATTGCACTTAAGTCTGTAGGAAGTTATGACACACTGCTGTCCAAGCACTGGATACGCTGGGTCAAGAGGACACCCCGCTGGGTATCTCTACAGTGAGAACAGCAGCTTTGGAAGCAAGGAATACCCGGAGTGTTGCTATAACACGTTTGGCTTGTTGGGTGAATGACCAATAGACTTAGCAGTGCCCAACTGAATTTATTTAAGAAAAAATAATATTAAACCAGTTTCACTGGTATCTGTTGTTTTGTGCTTCTCTCTTAACTAGAAATCCCAATGCCTTTGACCACAGCACATCCGCCTGCTGAGAGAGAAAAGGTGATCTGATACGCTGATCCTGTGGAAGTCAGCGGAAATCCCACGGTGAGTCTAAGCTCCTCACCATTTTCATTTCCCCGATGTAGAAAGCAGTAATATTGCGGATTTCTCTCCACACCCCCGTTCTCAGCCACAAACTGTGCTCCATGATTATTCTCCAGCTCTGAGCTTTTCAACCAAAAGGGACTAATTATATTGAGGACCCCGTGTTAAATGAACTGGTGGATCTCATCCTCATTTCAATCACAGCCCACCCTCCTGCAGTGCCTGTACAGTGAGAGATACTGCTGCCCAGGGGGAGTGTTCAGGCAAGAGAATACCCTTACCAGATCCAATGGAGTTCAGAATCCATCCCTGAAAGGCAGGAAAAAAGCAAACACTTGTTACAGTTTGCTCAGTAGGTCACCCTTGATGTTCAGTTCAGTCTGTGATAAAAAATACCATTCTTTTCGTTGAAACAACAGATGCTCGGGGAAGACAGGCAGCTAGAGAGCAAACTGAGATTCTGTTTCGTTTCATTCAAAGCGTAAGATACCTCTACTGATCCTTCAATAATAAACCTCTATGACGGGCAACTGCTGTTGGGAGGACAATTTGCTCTTTGTCCCTTAGTTGAAAGGAGCTCTCTGCTAGGCAAGAGAATTTTGCTGGTCCCTGGGGTGTAAAGGTGGTCACTCGCAGAGCTGCTATAGGCAGCGGGAAGCTTATTGACTAGATTGAAGAAAACCCTAGAAGTACAGCTTCGTCCCAGCAGAGCAGTACCTAGCTCTGGTGGAGAGCCCTATGCCAAGAGGTTTGCTGGCTGGATGTTACTGTGGCACTGCTAATTTGATCCCCTGGTGCCACTATGACAAACCACTTCCATTTTCCTCAACATGGCTTTTACTCCACCCCCTTCATAGTCCGTGCACTCCAACCGGAGTGCCGTACACCTATGTCCCACTCAACACACGAACGTGTTGGCAAAGCTCACTCTGCCAACACGGCATCAGTGTCAAAACAGCCCCAAAACCAAAATGCAAGGGCAGGCACTTGTTCTAATGACTCTTCAGTGAGAAGGAGCAAATGATGAAAAATCCATCACCCAGGAAATTGCAAGTTTTTCCCCGATTTCTTGGAGAAAAACAAGGTTTGGTGCAGTTGCCACTATATCTTCAGGGAGTTCACTGTCATCTTGGTAGGAAAAAGCAGTATTGTGGTTCACGGGGCAGAGACCAATGGGTCTTGGTAATGGAGTGTTTCTACAAAACGCCACGCTTTTCAAGCTGGCACTCAGAGTCTTGCCATGTGCAGCATGAAGTAAGGAATCCACACAAACCAATGTGAAGGTACCTCTGTCCTCAATGGAAGGAGGAACAGGCAGGCTACTGGGCCACTTGGCAAAGCATTTTGTCTTCATCAGTAGCTCATTTACTTCTGAATGAGATGCAGGAAACTATAGGGAACAGCCAGGGAATAATCTGTGCTTAAGAAATGCATCTCTGTAATCTCCTGTCAGTTACTGATTTGCTTTTGCTTAGAGCAATGTGGCTCATACCTTAGTTTTATGTATGTGCTAATTTACTTGTGAAATTTATTGGTAGCTATACAAAGTGCCTGTTAAATACTGGTTAAGTTTTCAACTTCAATACAATTAAGTGGTTCCACAGGTAAACTGCATTGCATACTACATCCTTTCTCTTTTCCATTTTCAGGCACTGCATTTCCGTGTCAGGGACATCCCTTCAGCGCAGTATGTAATTCTGAAGTTAGCCCTGCTTTGAGCACGAGGCTAGGCTAGATGACACCCAGAAGTCCTTTCCAATCTAAGTTTCTCTGTGATTGTATAAAGGCAGTAATAGCAACCGCCAATACATCTAATCATCTTCTATTTTGCAAAGCTTCGCCTTATCCCTTCCTTTATAAAATTTAGAAGAAGTTATGGATGGATCCTTCCTCTGAGAGGATAACCACTCTGTTAGAAGAAATAAAAGCCCGCAACCACTTTTGTTCTCTATGAAATCAGGCAACCAGATAGGGATAAAACAAAAAATGCTCCAAAACCTCCAATAAGAAGAAAAACTCTCATTTCATGTTAAATCTGGGTCAATGTTTAGAAGCTACTCTAACTGCCAGGTCATTCCTCAGAGCACCTGCTCTTCATTTGCAGTGTTTTTCATTAGCAGCCTGCATTTAATATCATGTCTTCAGCTTGGCAAGTATCCAGCACTGCTCAAAAAAAAAAAAAATCAATGTGTACTTGTCACGAACACCCCCAGCGCCCTTGAGATCTTCTGTCTGGATAGACAGCTAGCCAGCTGACGCATTTGGAACAGGGCAATGGCGATGGAGCTTGTCCAAATCCCTGCAGCAGCTCAAGCCTGACACTTGATACCAAAGCCACCCCCGCAGCAACTCCCTCTCCAGAGCTTGACTCTAACCCTTCACTGTGCCCAGACTAAGACTGCTGCGTGCCGTGGTTAACCCTTTGCTAGCAACTATCGCACTTGCTGTTTTAGCAGGTCACTTCTTTGGCAGGAGAAAGGCTGTCAGCTGTTCACACTGCAGCACAAACCGCTCATCACCACGTTCCCGGAGCAGCTCTCTGAACGTCTGTCAGATGCGACCTCGCCTCAAGTGCTCGGAAGAGGCTGCGTTCTGCCATTTTTGCCACAAATGGGTTGTGGGAATCTTCAAACTTGTCGCAGGCTGAGAACCTGCTCTCGCTGGTAACAACTAAAAGTGCCCCTCTGCCTCAGGTCAGCAAGGCTGAGCCCGGGACCACAGCCAGCAAACATTCTGACCTCAGCTGAAGACTGAACCCCAGCCCTGGGAAAAATCTGAGGAGAGAGAAGGGATTATTATTGTAAACCAGTGATGCGCTCGCTACGGAGGCCTGGGCAACAGCATCCAATACAACAGAGATTTACATATACCAACTCACAAGCTCTTTGTACTTATCAACTGAATATACACATTATATACACTATGTAATACACCAAGTGATGGGACAAAACCAGCGTGCTCTCTAAACACCTAGTACTTAATGCTGTCAGTACAACACTGTGCTTTGCTGGGTGCTGCTAGGCCTGCGACCAGAGGCAAGGTAAAACATGTGGAATGACTGCCTAAGGTGTAACCCTGGGCTAAAACGAAAGGGCTAAAAGAAATGATGATGCGTACTTCACACTGGAAAATGAGAATCAGACCAGGCATCCCAGAAATATTTTTCCTTATTGCAAGCTGATTTAGTATCAGGCAACTTCTCTTTCACTTTTTTTGTTTTGTTTTTACAATTCTGCTGTTGGAAACATCCAGAGTGAAAAATACTGTGGCAAGCCTGAGAAGAGCCCAATTCTTCTCTGCCCGTATTTCGTTGCAACAGGGTGACTCAGAGGCCACGGGAGCCGCACACCTGATGTGGAGCGGAGGAAGAAGGAAGTGTGAAGGAGACACACTGGGATAGGCCTTCACCAGCTGCCAACACGTCACTGCAGTCTGTGTCACAGCAGCGATACGAGCTGGCTCACAGCTCTGGCCCCCCGTGCCTCACTGGACGCAGACTCCCTCTGGAAAGGGAACTGGAAACGCTTCCTTTAAGTATAAAACTACCTTCTGGTGTCTGAATATCTGACACCTACTAGAAACAATACCCAAAACTTATAAAAATTACCTTACATTATTGCAATGCTCTCTCCTTTCTCTAGCTTGCTTGCTTTGGGCATTTTACAGCTCCTTGTATACCATCAAGAGACACAGGAGATCACAGCTAACTGAAAGAAACCAGCAAAGGGCAGGAAAATCCTCATATATTTATGAAGAAATAAACTCTCCTGTCTTACACATCCAAAGAATCTGGATTAGTAAACTCTTCGAAATTAGCTGGTTTTCTTTTTTTAAAAAAAAAAAAAAAAAGAAATTCAAGTTGATGAGAGTCTCTGGATATCAAAAATGTGCAGCTTTTTCCCTCCTCTGTGCTCCCATCAAGCACTGGCACACCAAAGAGAAGACAGTGCAAGGAGCTGCTGCGTGGTCCACAGAGACCATACAGGCTTTGGACCCAAGGGAGAAACGTTCCCATCTGTCCAACGGCACGTGGCTCCAGCCTGCTCCGTCTCCTTGGAGCTAGAGGATCACAGATGATGGCGGTGAAGGCATAAAGCCCTGCAAAGCAGCACTGTCTCAGGAAGTTGTTCAGCTCCACCAAATGCCACTGGCATCAGAACCCAAACACTTCTGAAACTTCTCCCTTATTTTTCACCAGCTTCTCCTGAAGCACAGGGGAGTTTGGGGTGGCTGCACAGCAGAGGAAGACAACAAACCTGCTTTTCGTCTACCTAACAACACTGTGCATTTGTTCCCCTGTGTATTAACGTACAAAGAAGCCAGCATGTGGCTCAGAGACTCAGACTTACACAGCTGCCAGGTAACTAAGGGTCCTGGGTAATACAAGTAGGTATGAAACAATTGTGCAACGCCTCCAGCTTTAGGTGAAAGCCCAGAGCCTCGTCTACGTGAACAAAGTGATGTGCAGAGCTGCTGGGACTACATACCCAAAGAAATAGCTGCCTCAATGCCAACTGGAATAAATAAACGCAGCAAAATACAATCAGCCAGAAGCAACAACGGGGCATTACGCACCAAGGGAACAGTGGCATCTTCTATGACACTGGGGACAGCAGAGATGGACAAGACACTGAGTCAACCTATGAACAGATGGATGTGTTCTCCTGTAGCACGCTGTGTCCAGATTATGGCAGGAAAAGATAGCTGTGGCAGGTCTTCACGCCCACCTCCCGCTGGAAGCAAAACTGCGGCTGAAGGAGAAGTTGATCTCGCCGTTTTTGTACTTTCCCCATGCTCCAAATGGCACTATAACTACTGTGCTGTTGTCTTCAGTGCCGAACTGCATTGCCTGAGAGAAGAAACAAATTGTCAGCATCGTCATCTTGCTTGGAAAAGGAAACAAGTGTCTGGCTCCACATGGGAGAGCATGCCCTGAAGACCAAGACTTCCTTGCCCCTTCTCAGCCTCGATGTGGCATTCTGGTATGCCCCAGAGCTTTCCATAGGATATGCCACCATCCAGAACCGTGGTGAGAAACTGGCCATTTCTGTCTAAGCTGATGACGTATTCAGCATAGGAATAAACTGCAGTTACACTCCCACGCAATTCAGTGGATCATGAGCTAAGCAAGCTCATTGAAATGATGCCCAGCAAGGATATGGCAAGACCCAAGGTAATCAAAAGGCCAGCCGCGGGATTAGTGCATGTCTCAACCAGCATAGTCCAATTCACTTGAACGTGTGGTTGTACGCTTGGTTGTTTTTTTTTTTTTTAAACTAAACCAAACAAAAACGAACAACAAGCATTTGGTGCCATGAGATGCCTTGGCATTACCTGCTCAGTAACAACGTGGGCAGCTTCAGCAGGATCATGGCACTGGTTAATGAAGTCGCAGATCTCCTGACTGTTCACCATGAAGTTAATACCGTCTGTAGTAAGGACCAGGAAGCTGTCGTCTGCGTGATGCAGCTGCAATAAAGGCCAACAGTGTGCACAAGGATGGAGCAAGTGCTGACAGGCAAAGTAACTGCCACTTTTTTTTTTTTTTTTTACTCTCTGTCGCAAAGCACTTTTTCTGGGGGTGCTGTGTGCTCTCCTGCTTTCTGTGCAAGGACTAACTGGAACACCCAAACCCTCGGCTAGCCAAAGGCCAAGCACATCTATCAGCCACACAGACTGTGTTCCCTGTACTGGAGGAGAGTGTCTTAAGGTGCTTCCAGGTCTAGGAAGCAGCCCTCTGAATACACTGAGGCCAAAAGGTCAGATCCATACGTTACCCAGTAAACAAAATGCTTCCTTAAACTGAGGATTTCAAGGAAGACATGATAGCACTGTGGTCATCTCCCTAAACCCCTCAGGCCTAGTGGGTGGTGTTTAATCGGGACCAACTGGATATAAGTGCCCTGGGCCCTGGGAGAGGTGCACTGGGGAAAAGTATCAAACAGAATATGAGCTGAGAAGAGAGCCTTCCTGCAAAAGTGATGGCAACTGTGCTGAATACCTTCTGGGTGGTTAATTTGTTTTCCGGACAGCTATAGAGTTACGGTAAGATGCATGCAACTGCCCTTTCCTCCTCCCTTCCTCCCATGTGTGCAGTCCTCTACGTATTCTACCTTTTTCAATGACAGCCCGTCCATACCCCACCTAGTTCTCAGTGACAGTTTTATATCAGCATTAACCTCAAAATTATTCATTGGACCACAAGCCCCAAGCAGACTAACACCTTTGTATTTCGGTAATGGCTATCATGCATTATCTTTCTTCCCTCATGCTCAATTGTACTGTGATAAATGGGACTAGAAGTTGATCTGGTCCAATTTAGCATCAAGGCCAGATTCTCTTCTGTCCTGTTAGTGTTAATCTAAAATGACTTAATTAAAATTAGTCTCCAGTTACTTCGCCGCAAATAAAAATCAACCCTTGGCCATCAGGCTTCACGAGGGCACATGTCGTGCAGGTACCGCCACCTGCATCAAATACCTATGATGCCACTTAGTCCGAGCGTTGCTGTCCCTGTTAACCAGGCCTTCTTTTACCTGAACCCTTTTTGTTTCTGGCTGGGCTATCACACCACTGTTTTTAAGATCCAAATCTCCTATGCTCCGCGTCATTGCAAGTCTACCATTCACATGAGGTTGTCCCAAACTGTTCCAGGCAACGAAGCCACCGCATTTCCTAATCCTGTCCAGAGGCACAAAAGAAAAAGCGAGTATAAGTTACTGCTTCACACCATTACCCCTGCCTCTATCTGCAATTTCTGTCACTAGCTACCGATGCAGAATGGGGTATGGAGGACCTAAGCTGGGAGACTGAGGGTTGGCTTTTGCCGTTTGAAGGGCTCCACAGAAGGGACGTGGCTTGGCGGGCTGAGTCCTGACCTGGGAACCATACTGCATGTCTTCAGGTCTCTGTCTAACTCGGCAGTCTTGGACAAGTCTGAACCGTGGGGTCACGGCTCTGTACCGAGTCCTAGCTACGCTGATCTTACTGCTCAGACAGTTTACGCTCATGCAGGGCTTTCCACATCCCCGGTCCTCTAAATGGAACCAAATTAATTAACTGGAGCTGTGCTGCTTTCTGCCAGCTCAGAGGTGGTTTCAGGGCATTATGTTCAACTCCTTGCTTTCTTCCAGGCCCAACCCAGCAGCAGAATGCAAGCACATCCTGACCGAGGCTGTCCCGTGGGAAGCCACATCATCAGCCGACAGGTACCTTTCCTTCTCCTCCTTTCTTTCTGGAGTATGGTCGATGGTGAGTTTCATGGCCTTTCCCTTTCGACAGAGCAGAGCACGACTGTCTCCCACACTTGCCACAACCAGCTCAATACCGTCCCGGAGCAGAGCCACTGTTGCAGTGGTCCCAGAGTTCATCAGAGTTGCTATAAACATCATATCAAAGAGAGAGGTTTTAGCACTGCCTCGAAGCACGGGATCAATTATCACAGCAACAGTTTCAATTGGCAAAATGAAGACAGCTCGTGCGCTACGTTACCAGTAAGTAACTGCTTTTAAGTTTAAACTAAATCTATATGTATAAAAAAATACAGCAAACATGCATGCACGTAGGACTGGGGGGAGAGGGAGGAAGTGGAAAGGATAAGTATTTCTGTGCAACAACATGGCTCCATGCAAAGAGGGCAAGTGGAATAAAAGCGGCAAAAGGCACAGTGGCTTCCTTTCAGCTTCTAGAAAATAGTTTTTCTGTCCCACTAGCTCATCTCAAGTTAGACAGTTACCATCCTTATCCCTGGGCACAGTGACTGCACGGGTGGCCCACCATAAAGCTGATGGCTCTTCCCTTCTGTTAGGTGGTGAAGTGGGCAATTGAGTAATAGTAATTGTAGCTCCACGCAGTTCACCAGAAGAGAAATGCTAGATTGCTCCCTCACCCCAGTCTGTGGGGTGCTCCCGTTGCGGTCAGAGTTGTTACAATCTCCCTCTGCTTCCCCCAGCCTTGCCAAGAGAGGAAGGGTTCAACCATCAGGCCGCTGGCTTTTTTCAGAAAGGAACGCTGCTCCCTTCAGACCCTGTCACCTTGCCGGAGGTCCCAGTGCAATGGTGAAGCTAGATTCTGTCTTGCCTTGTGCCTGCAAACCCATGCAGTCAGCTGGCAGTGGCTCTCCAGGCAATCTGCCCTGGGCACTGGTGGCATCACTCAACAGGGGTGTGCAGTGGCTGCCTAGAGAGCAAAACAGAGCCCAAGCTGCTGTCTTCCTTCTCTTACAGGGTAAGGGAGTGAGCTGAGCTGACTGACTGTGTTCAGGGACCTGGCTGGATTAACTGGTGCAAGTAAATTTAAATTTAAGGGCTTCTCATTTCAATTTTTACAACACTCTGGAAAAAAAGAAGTGCTTGAAAAGGAGACATGCGAGTCTGCCTATTTCAGAAAAGATCTGCACTTTTATGTGCGGTGAAGGGAATGCCAGAAGAACCATCCAGCTTTCCTTTTCTGTTTGCTTTTTGAAAGGAGCAGCCCCATTTTACAGTTAATATCTTCCCTCAGTGCAAATTATGCAAAGGTAACCCAGTGAGAGGCGCCTGGAAAGCAGTAACTCCTGCCCACTTGAGCTGTTACAGTAAAACGTCGGGCCAGGACAAGCTATTGCCCGGAACGCATTTGCATTCACAGTCAATGCAAATCCCCTTGAAATGCCCTCTGTAAGTCTCCTGCATTCTGGGATTTTCCAGTTTTTCCAGGTTTTAAAAGCAAGCCAATTTGAGAGGGGTTTGGGGCTAACTTAGGAATGAGAATCCCCAGTTATATTCCTGTTTTCACATGACTAACAGTTAAAAATCTTTCCACCACCGCTTCTGCAGAGCTGAGCTACAACTAACTATATGCAGTCCCACCTCTGGCCCTGCGGCCCTGACCCCCGGGAGGCGAGGGGGATCCGAGACAGGGCTGCGCGTTTGAGCCAGAGGAACGCCGGCCTGCCCCATCTCTGACCAGCTGCCGGCAAACGGCATACAGGCGGCATGACCCCCTGCGTGCTACAGAAACAGAAATGCGAGTGCTCTGGGATCTCGGCGACCTCCTTCCCCAACACTGCGAGGTCTCAGCACCCCGTAAGCAAAGCAGAGCGGGGAGTAAATTGAAGTGCACAAAGCCCTGAAAGATGCATTGAGCCTTGTTGTGCAGCGAAAGCAGTGAGTGGATGAATCCAAAAAACCTCACAAAACAGTCTAAACTAAGCTTGTATTATTATTTAAAACAGGTATTATTACTGCAGCGAGGACTTGGTTTAGCTATACGCTTAACCAACACGTCAATCGTGAGCATCGACCATGGGGACCTAGGTCAAATCTTGGACTACGTTATGGCTGCCGTGCAGGCTACAGGCTACGAGTTCAGAACTATTCGGATGCCGGTAGCTTCTGGCTATTCACATAAGCACTGACATCCTGTTTCTAATTTGAAGCAAGGACTAGTCCAGTGCAGGCTCGCTTTAAGGCACATTATGAAAGTAAGATGCTAAGAAGTACCAGTGCGATTAGGAATTTTAGTAGAACCAGTAAAATACCTGTTTTAGCCAACAGTTAAAAGAAGTGAAATGAAGATCCTACGTAAAACTACCTTTTTATTTCACAGAAAACGCATTTTATTTAGACGTTAAAATTAATGCAGAACTGCTGCTACTCTCCCATTTCATTCCTTGGTTTTGGAACTATGCTGACAAACATAAGCGGTTTCTGAAAATGTTAAGATCCGTAGTCTTTAATTCATAAATGACTGGAAACATTTGGACGTTCAGGTGAATCTGCATTTTTTCAGGTGCAAACTCTCAAAGAAAAGAGCCGCTATCACAAAATCGAGGGATGGTACTAAAGAACAAGTCAAGATATTGTCCAGAATTGTGGTAATGGTCATAGCGACTTGAGCTTTATATATGTTTATTAGTTAAACAGCACTCCTAGAAAAATAATGCTGCTCGCGCTCTTCCTTGGAATCTGTTCATGATCTGGGCAGGGGTGCAAGAACATGGACGTAGCTAGACTACGCGCATTATGTGATTTCTAGCACAGCTCAAAACCACAGGAATGACGATGGGACAACATTTCTAACGCTTTACGAGAACTGCTGCTAGGTTATTTAATAATATCAAAATATGTTGCATCAGCATATATACTGGCTTTAACAATTAAAGAGTTTATTTTGTTTTCCTAACAATATCACTATAAAACTAAGATCTTTCAATAGGTTCTTAACACTCACTGGACAACTTTTACTGCAAGTCATCTCAACTAATGTGACAAAGAGGATGTGGGAACCTTCCAGTAGTCCAGGCTAGGAACCGCCGGACTCCTTCACCTGGGACAAAATTAAGCAGATCTCTCTTTCCACTGAAGCCCAGCATATAGTGTCCAGGGCCTCCAGTTCTAGAGCTGCTGACCAGGTACAGTGTCTGCCACAAATAACACGCACACAGAGGCAAATAGGAAATTCACCCAGGGACTTTGTTCAAACAAAATAAACCTGCAACACTGGAGATGAAAGAATAAGGGCTGCAGAACAGGGGAAGCAGTCACTCTCGGGTTTGCCTGCAGTGGCTTTTGCAGGTCATATAGGATGTACTTGAGGCTTACACATACATCTTTGGCCACAGATAAATCAGCCTTGGTGTTTCTGGGGAATTGCCACCGTTCTCGCCTTCTCACTAAAACTGTGTGACAAAACCAGTTTAAATTCAGCCAAAATAAAAGCTACAATTTTTTTTTTTTTTCCCCTGTGGAGGTAAGTAACCAACCAAGAAATCAACCAAAGAACTGTATCAACGCTAGAGGGCCAGCCATCTCATATACGGCAAGAGTGGCCACTCTGAAGAACATCTTCCGTACAGAATACGGCCCAATCTGTTTCCTCAAGGTAATTTATTTATTTTTATATATATATTTATATATAACACAAAAATGGGGAGTTCAAACTGGTGCCAACTAAAATGGGGCCATCTTAAAGGCACAGAATAGATGTATATGAGTCATTCTGACCCATGGGAAAATATGCAAAATAAACACCCCTTTAATATTGTAATTAGTATCTTCTAACTTGATTAGGTAATAATCAGGGCCCTTGGATAAAAAGGCTGCCTTTGTAATGTTGATGGATTTATGAAATATTTAAGTACAATTTCTGCAGCTCTCCCTTTTCCTCAGTGTTGCAGGTTGACATATTCAAAGAAATAAAAATCGTATGTTTGAATGATAACTTAAAAAAACAAACCCAAACCCCACTACTTTTTAATTTTAGTTATTTTTAAATAACTTTTGCTGTTTGCTCAGCAGAATAAGATTCCAGGAGTGCCTTTCAAACATAGATACATCAGTTAATACCTGGCTATGTTTTAATAAGATGGCTATTCCAGAAGTGAGTGGCCAATGTGATGGAGTTGGATGCACTGAACATGGAGGTCGATGGAAAGGCTCCCTGTTGTTTTCTCCGAATAGTGGCCCGCAGTGAACAGAGCAGTAGCAGTACCTTGTAGGACTGCAGTAGGCCAGGAGAGGGTTTGTCTTACATTTCTCCAGACAGATGCTCAAATTTCCTCAAGCACATGATTCACTTCCTTACTTCTGTCCTTGCTGAGCAAAGCTATTCAGCCTTTACGTTTCAGTTTTTATGGCTGGTCAAAAATATCAGAAAATTCTGCCCATCCCTGTTAAAAGTCGCCCCATGGATAACGACATATTTGTTGGCTGTGAGCTTTCTTTACTGTGTCCTGTACCTATGTTTAGCAGTGATTTAAAAGTGACTGGATATACTTAAAGGCGTGGAAGTGAATGAAAATGCTTCAGGGCTCAGGCATATCTCTAAGCTGTTAACGATTAGAAAGGATTTAGGTGGAGGACAGATTATCCCAGATCCGCCTACAGCAAGTTTCTTATGCTTTTGTGTGAAGCAACAGGTACAGATCACTGTCAGAGGGGATACTGGACCAGTCTCCAGCAGGCCAGTACGGCACACCAACAGCACTAATGAACTGCGTGCCAGACACAGTAGCAGTACCTGGAACGCATACATCTACCTTATTTTTTTATTGAAAGCTCACAGAAACTATTATGCTATGTATTTTCCATCTATAATTTCAAATATTCTGCAATTGTAAAGTGACCTACAAAGGGCTGTGCCCTTGAAGACGTAGCTAGGGGCTCCAAGAAGGCCCATCTCTAGTCCTGTTAAATTTGTGCCATTATATGAGGTTTTTACCCCTTGAATAGTACTATAAACAATGTGTCGAACAAAATCCATGCAATTTTGGCTACGGGGATTTGTCCCAGGACTTACATTCCTTCAAATGCCCAGACACCCACTTTCAAAGCTGGTCCTGTGTTAGTAAAGACCTGGACATCTTGAACATTTGCTGTTTTTTTTGCAGATACTGTGAAAGGAGTGAACCCTGGCAGGGTCATCTACTGGAACAAGACTAAGCTATTATTTTCCACTTCGTCAGCTATGGCCAGGTTTCAAAAGGAGGTCAGTCTTGGGGAGCATCCAGCGTATCCCAGATACCCAGTGTTACACAACCAGCCACCATTTTCAAGATACTTTAGCAACAGTCTTGACTGTCACATCTAGAATAGCCACAATGAATCAGAAATTTTGCTGGCAAACTGAATCCGTTTGGCAGTAGGCTTCTAACAAGGATACATGCCAAGCATTGAAATTTTATGTAACTTTCAAAACAGCAGCAACAACAAAAATATCCACACCAAGCAGTCAACATAGCATTGAATTATTTTAACAACAGATATGCAAAAAGTTCAATTTGTTCAGAAATCCGCACTTGTCTTTGCACCCTGTTACTCTGCTCTTTGCCTTACAGCTTGATTTTCAGCTGGGCAACCAGTCGAGCACTGAGCACTTTTCGATCCCACCGGCTCCTGCAAGAGCTTGCAGGCGCTCAGCCTACCTGAGAAACGCTGAGTGCTTGCCAGAGTGTGGCCCCTGTGGATGTTTGACAACGCTTTTGCCCTCTATTTTGCTTGACCTCAAGCATTTTTAATGAAGAGGGTTTGCCTGGTATCTTGGTAACTGTTAAGTAAATTTGCTGGCATTTACATTATATTTCATTAAGCAGCACCAGTTAGTTAAATGATATGAAAAAAATCCTATAAGCAGTTCCAAAATGCTCAGCTTGCTGCACAACTTGTATGTCAAATACTGTTGTTAACCAGTTCCGTAAGTCTCGTGGATGAAATGCTATAATCAGAAACCGTTTTCAGGGTAACGAAATAATATACCGAGTACAGTTCCCCATCTTTCTCCTCAAGGAGCTGCTCTGACACTTAACAGAGGTCACTCCAATGAGCCAAACCAAGAGCTGTCTTACTAACAAAGGGGTGGGGAGGGGGACAAATATAACAGATCTTCATGTTAGTGAAAATGAAAGGTCCTGGTCCAGGGAAGCACATATAAGCCCGTAGTCAGCTGCTTTCTTGAATTTGGGCTTTTAAGAAAACGTATTTGCAAGGAGGCTCTTGGATCAAAAGCACATCTGCTCTATTCATGTGTCTCTCATGAGCTCAGTTAAAACTCGACCCATAGGTCAAAAGTGACTCTGGACTTTTTTACCACATCATTGTTTTTTAAAGGATTTCAATATAAAAAAAATAAAATAGGATACTATGGGGAAATGAGCCTTATAGATTTAGTCCCTCTTTTTTAAGGGCTGCGTTTCAGGACTTAGGACTTGTTTTTTTCCTGATACCTTAGCTTGTACCAGGTAAGAGGAAAGCTGTGTATCCCTCACAGTGCTGCAACAGTCAGGCTACCTGTCCTGCCAGGAAATATTTTAGTCTACCTAGATTCATCTAGCAGTTAATGTGCAGGAAGCCACTCCATTACTTGATTTTACTCATTCACTGCCTAAGAAAAGTAGCTTGAGAGTACAGTATCACTTCAGTCCCTAGAGGGCTTGCTGGTTTCAAGTCTTTCTTGGAGAGAAAACTTCTACAGTTTCTGTTCTTCTGAAATGCCCTCAGTCATTTTGCCAGCACCTGCACAGCACTGGGACAGGGCTTTTGTTTGAGGGTTTTTCTGTGTGTTGGTTTTTTTTTTATCGGGTTTGTTTTGGTGGGGTTTTTTGAGACTGGCTAAACTGACTCTTAAAATTGTATCTCATGGCTGAGGAAACTCCTGTGACAGAACTGGGACGGGGACCTCTCTCTCCCTTCCCAAGTTGCTCTCCCCAAGCTCCAGTTGCTGGAACTGGAACTTCAGATGTCCTTAGCCTCTAGACATTTATACGAGAACTTGATTAACAGCCAGGACTAAGCAGTCTAAAAGGGCTGGTGCCAGCTTTACCACAGCCTTACCACAGCCAACCTTGTTTTCCTCTTCACTGCCTTTTTTCCCTTTCACACTCAGCTACTCCTGTGATTCTGTTCGTGCAGAAGCAATATCAGTTGCATTAATTTTGGCTTACGTTCCTCCTCAGGTGCAGCAACCAAGTTAGAAAGGGGAATTTTTGACACTGTTGCTTTTAACCCACAGGAATATCAGCTTTTAAAAACAAAACGAACAAGAACAGAACCCAAAAAACCAAACACCAAAAACCCCAACAAAAAAAGGCAAACCAGCCCCCCCTCCAGGTTTCTTGCACAATAAAGTTATGCTTCTTGCAAATGTAAATCCCTCTTTGCTAACTTGACAAACAGTTTCCTTGACAGAATCACGTTAAGAGAGATTCATTGATGATTATGCTAACGCTCAGATTAATAACTCCCCCAGTAAATTTGATTTAGACTTTCCATAGCTTTTTCATTTTAAGGAGGTAAAGCATAATTGTTTCATTTGCAGTAAGTGATCAGAGCAAAATCCTATGTTAAGTAAAACTGTTTTCAAGCATTTTTCTGGCCATTTTACTATAAAACTACTGAGCAAATAAGAAAAACCTTATTCTCCACACCCATATGAGTAGAATATTTTTTTACCTACCATCAGCAGAGAGGTGAGCATGCCTTTCATATGCTTTGTTTATTTCTAGAAAAGCTTTGTTCAAAACATTTTCCAAGTTCTTCTCCTGAGCAAGAAATTCTCTGGAAACAAACAAGCAAAGAAAGAATGAAACTTCCTTCCAAGACATACATACATCTTGATCAATCTCTTCCATAGCCTTATCTCCTCCCTGCATGCATTGAGTAATGCTGGATTGCAGTGAAAAGGTAACATGATTTTACTAATGAGCTGCACTGGAAGCATAATCCTGTGATTCTGCAAATAGATAAAATTCCTCTTCCAACACCCAGGGATGTGACGCAGAGATACAGAAGAGTGTAAGCAAGCCGTGGGTCAGCGATCACAGTGACACCATCTGAAAACAGTTAGTTCACGCTCTCTGTGCTCCCAGTCCTTTCCTGGAAGGTGGGTACAATTGTTATTTTCCTCCCTCATCTTTGCGGGCTTGCTCAATGGGGCAGGCACCATACAGAGTAAGTAGTTCGTGGCGTGTCCGTTGTAATGGACTGCTCCAGGCCGGTGTTCCTGCCGTCCCGGTGGGCTGGGTGGCTATATAACCTAGGAGGATTAGCGACAGCGTATGACCCACCGGTTCCCTTTCAGTCCTAAGGAAGGAATCTCTACTGTAATTCATTTGACATTCACTTGACATACACTTACTTAATATATTTTTCCATGTACTTATCACAGAAGTCTGCTGCTGCTGCCCCGCCATGTCCATCGTATACTGCAAAGTATAGGACATCCTCTGTCAGCTGAGCATAATCAAACCGATCTTCATTTTCCTTACGCTTCCCGATATGGCTAGCGCAGCCCACTTTGGCCAGGCTGACTTTTGGAATTGGCTTCCCATACTTGATGCTTGGTGGGAGGAGAATAGGTTCGTCAATGCGATTGTCCCAGATGCCAAAGGTGTCCCATGTGGTAGGTCGCCCGCTCCCATCTGGATCGAAGCGGGAAGCACGGCGCTCGGAGGTGGAGCTGTAGCACGCGGCCGTGGGACGCTTCTCGTCTTGCAAGAGGCGGGACGTCAGCACGGCTCTCCTTCTTACTTGATACCCTCCGTTCCGTACCAAATTAATTAAAGTAGCTGTTGACATAACTTGTCTTCACAGAGATTCGTAGGAATACAAGATATGCAGCTGCTGGAATGTCTTCGGGAACAAAGAGAAAACTGATCAGGAAACAAAAAGCACAGGAAGGGGAATTTTCAGTTACGTCATTCAGGAAACAATGTCACCCTCAGCGCCCGCTAATCATGCATAGCACAGCACTGCCTAGAAGAAACTACAGAGGGATCTGCATGACTCACCGAGAAACAATCTGACACAGACCAGCCCACATCTAATGGGGAGTACTGCAGATAGAGCAAGGTAAGGCATTTCTGCTGGCCACCTGCATAACGAACTCTGAATTTTCAAAGGTTGAAGAGGTTGTGATGGAGCAAACCAGAGTGATAATGACTTTGCTCCATGTCAGCTAAAATATGAATATATGAAAATATGAGGTAAGGTCGTGAAAATGAGCTTATCATGCATGCTCTTCAAACAATTGTTGAAACATCCGCACTGTGCCTCCCGGGGGGGAGGGCGGGAGAAGTATATTTGCTTCGATTTTCAAGAGTTTTTCTATCTGCACGATACTCTGTTCTGTCACATTTACTGAGGGTTTGAACAATACTTTGCAACACAGACCTGTGAAGTGAATTGTGATTTTCTTAGGCTATCTAAGAGCAAACACTAAGACTACATCCGTGGACATACACAATTACACACGTGGACTTCCCCCCAAAAAACCCCATGCAGCTCTTTGCTGTTTTGTCTGGCCTGAAGTTCTCTGCCACCCAAGCCTGAAATGGGCTCCCTCGGCTAACACAGGCAAGCAAGATCTTCTGCTGGCTTCTCAGATCTCTTTTCCAGCCCAGACAAATTAAACACACCACTTGGCTCAGCACAGATAAAAATGCACTAATGATGATTCATCTGGCATGCTGAAAAATGTAGAAAGATTGGCTTATTTAGCCTTTTGTAGAGTAACACCCGGACTGATGAAAGTCCAACAGCCTGGGATGCAGTTTGTAGTAAGTCCATGTTGTTGCACCGGAGCGATTTGAACTGGACCATCAGATCACTGTAACTAACCACACTAAATTTTAAGTGAGGCATTTCTAATTTAATTGCTCAAAGTTTGCTGAGAGCAAAATTACAAGTGAAAGGTATTATATGCCATGACAAAGGAGTTATAAATATGCAGGCTCACGATGAATGCCACAAAAAAAAAAAAACCAACGGCAGGGTGGTCTGACATAATCGAGCAGCAGAGCAACACATGAACCCCAGAGACGCTGTAATTCTGGGCTGGAGCGCCTTGCCGTTGTCCTTTCCCCGTGCCAATCACAATTGTGTCTGTAGATCTGAAATATTTGTTAAAACTAGTTTTTTTAATTACCAGACAAAATCCGGGTGCTTGCAAAAACACGGAGTCGAAGATAACTTAGTAAGTGGTTGCTTTAGCAGAAAATCATTGTGACGTGAGCCTTCTGGAGGCCTCCGTTAAACTTGTCGTTCACAGCTCAAAGCATGTTGCTTTAGATGCCTTTGGTTTGTCTTTCATGCAATTCTCAGGTGAAGAAAGGTGGTTTTACTTCGCACTTAAGAGACTAACCCTCAACCTGACAAAAGGCCGAATGTGCTGGGAATCGCTGTTGCTGCGCCACCAGCTGAGTGGAACCGACCACTTGGAATTTTAAGATTTTCCATTTTATTGCGGGGTGACGGCAACATCACAGCCTGATTTCAGCATACTTACAGGTATTTAAAAACTGATTTACTTTCTTGAGTTGCTTTTTCTTTTCTGTTACCCTTGACTCATAACAACAGTACGTTAACTTCCTCCTGTGAAACACGGCACGACCAAACTGAAAGCCTGCCAATTAACACAACCCACACTTGGTTTCACTTCTGTCAGTTTGAAAGGAGAACATGAAATGTTAGCTATATTTAGATTTCCCAGTATCCGCAGCGTGAAGGGGACTGCTGCAAAATCCCAAGCTAATTAATGGGTTTGTTCCCTCTCAAATTCAACTCGCAAAAGGCCTTTTTTTTACAGGCAAGTATAAATACTAACAATGGTTTCGCTTTTCAAGTATGTCTGCAAGTCAGGAGTAGGAACCTGGTCTTCGGTTTCTGTGATGTAAATAGTTATGCTTTCAGTTGGGCATATAATGGTCTGTGCTTTCCCGACTGATGTGTTTGCAAACGCAGGGCAAACCTATCGGGGCAAAACCAGACCGAGGTATTGAAAGGGGGGCACCGGTGTTAAAGCCAAAGTCCAAGATCGACAGCTGTAGATGGAAATCTATTTTGAGGTGCTCCATCTGATCCTGTTAATCTGGACACGTTTAACTTAAAGAAATGGCTCCTGCAGACAGACAGGGAAATGCAACGCTTAAAGCGAATGAAGCCAGCCATTAAACTGTAGTTCAGCATGCATGCTGCCCCTTTTACAGGCTCGCTGCTTCTTGGCAGATGGACATTTTCCAGACTGCGAGAAGAGAAGGGAAAAAAAAAAAAAAGAGACGGAAGAAAGAGAAGGCATGCCTGCTGCCCCAGGGGATCACACGTCTTTAAAAAGGAATTTAAAACTCTGAACGCGTCTCAGTGCGCTCGCCTTGCACGCTTTCCAAACCCCACAGCTGTGGGCAGTACTGTACGTTAAGCTCGTCTTAAATCAGAGGGGTTTTAAAATCTGTGCCAATCTAATCTCGCCCCCTGCCTGGATAGCGAACTGCACCGACACCAGCACCTTCCAGCGGCTTCTGCTGCCCGTGCCTGGTGCCGGAGCTGGGAGGGGTTCACTCGAGGTGCGCGGGGGCTGCGCCGTACCTCCGCCAGCGCCGCTCGAGCCGCTGCCGCACGGCCGGTGGAAGGCCCCGCCCCGGGCAGCGCTCTGTCCGCCGCTGCTCCTCGCTCCGCCACGGCCGCACCGCCCCAGCCCGGCCCCGGCGGCCGCAGCCAGGCGGGCGGAGAGCGCACAAAGCCCGCGCGGCGGCGGCGGTGGCGGGGGGAGAGGGAAAGGCGGAGAAGCGAGGAGGGCAGGTGAGGCCCGGCCCTGCGAAGCAGCCCGCGGCGCTGCCCCGGCGGCCGCTCGCCCGGAGACCGGTGGTACCCGCCGGTGTCCCCCCCCCCCCGCCGCCGCGGCCGCCCTCCCCTGCCGCGGCTCCTGAGACTGCACCTGCCGCCGCCGCCGCCGGGGATCGGGGACCGGGCTCGGTAAGCGGGAGCGGAGCACGCCTCCCCCCCGGGGCAGGCCCGCTGCCACCGCCCGGAGCCCCGCGGCGCCCATCCCGCTCCCCTCGCCGAAGCGGGCCAGCGGCGGGAGAAGCTTCCGAGCCCTGGATCCCCGCCGCGGCCGCCCTCCCCTCCCTTACCCCCAGGCCAGGCCAGGCCCCGGGCAGGCTGGGCCGTGAAGGGGCCCCGGCGCGCCCGCCGGGCTGCCTCGGGGGGCCGGTCCGGGGTGCGGCGGCCCTTACCTCCTTCCGCGCCCGGGCAGCCGGCGGCGGCGGCGGCGGGGAGCTGCGCGCCAGCGGTGCGAAAGCGGCGCCTCCCCGAGCCGGGCTGCCGAGGCGCGGGCCCCGCCGGCGCCCGCTGCCTTTTCCCCGGCCCCGCCCCGCCGGCCGGCCGGAGCCCCGCCGGGCCAATCGGGCGGCGGCGGGGGCCGTCCCGCCGCAGCCCTGCCCCTCGCCGCCCCCAATGGCGGCCGCCGCGGCGGCCGAGCCTCCCCCGCCGCCCCCGACCCGCCCTGCGCGCCGGGCCCGCGGCCGAGCCGGGCGGCGGGAGAGCGAGGCCCCGAGGCGGCTCTTAACGGGGCCGTTGTGGCGGCGCCGCGCCGGGCCAGCGGAGGCGGCTCTTGCTCGGATCCGTCCTCCCCCTGGCAGCGGCCGGGGACCCGAGGAGGAGGAGGAGGAGGAGGAGGAGGAGGGGGCCCGGTACGGCCTTGACCGAGGCGAAGGCCTGGGGCCGGCGGCGCGGCCCGGCGGTGTCCCTGCGCAGCCCCCGGCCCGCGCTCCGCCGCCTCCCTCGCCCCGCGAAGCCGGTCTCGGCCAGGAGGCGAGCCCGACTGCAGGGACACGCGGGCGGCGGCGGCAGGCCGGCTTCCAGAGAGCGGGTTTGTCCTTCGGGCGGAACGCGGCGGCAGATCGAAGGCGCAGTCGAGCGTGCTGCTCCAGGGTGGCGGCTGCTGCTGCTGCCAACAAACCCGCTCCTGCCGCCGCCGCCTCATTCGTCCCGTGGCCAAACGGCAGTTTAAAGAGATCACCTGCACAGCGCCCTGCTACCGACCCGGTCTCTGACCTTTGACGCCATTTGGCAAATGGGATGACTCTTAATTGCCCAAGCCTTTGAAACACACCTTCCCGTTGACGGCACGCTGTCCGCTGGAGGCAGGTGTACTTGAAAATAGAATCCTGAAGAGAGAAACGCGAGCTGACGTAGGTTCCGTAGGAGCTTAAGGAGGTCGCTGTCAAGTTCATCCCAGGTATTTGTGAGTTAGGGAGGTTTTTGGTTTTGCTTTTAAATTTCAAGAGCGTTATCTCCTCTAACTTTTCTTCGTGATTGACTTTGACGTTAGCTTATGAAAAGCCCTTTAAAATGCAATACTGGACCTGTAGGTTTACAGACTGACTGATGATTTCAATTCCCCAGCTAGGGACCTCGGAAAGGTGCCAGTATTTCAGGAAACCAAGTTCTTTGGTCTCCTGGCTGCGAGTACACATTCTTAAAAACTCGGACCTACCTAGAGCTAGTGCTGTTATTAGGTGGCACCCTTGATCTGTCCAAGCTGCCATTAATATTTATCATTCCCTGCAACGTCATCTTTACTGTGTTCTGCACAAAGCTTGATGTCAGCTGTCTGCCTTCTGTATTCAGGAGAGGACAGCTAAGCAGTCCTAGCGCCCACTGCACGATGCGCCTTGACTGCAAAATCCACCAGCTTCTGGCTTCCCAGCAACAGAAACGCGGCAAGAAAAGTCCTCGGAGCTCTCACGGGTCCACCCGTAGAAGAAGGGGCTAGGTAAGCATGGTAGCACCTACCAGATTGTTCTGGTTTCCATATGTGTGGTGTCTCGCTCAACATTTAGAATGAAATTTGACCCTGTTGAGTCTTCTGGGGATGGTAACGCTGTTGTCTGTCCCTGCAGGTTGTTCCCTGGTTCCCTTTTGACCTCAGTGAGACAAAGGAAAAACGATGCTCCATGGAAACCAGTTCTCCTGGCATCGGGCAAAGCGCGGCAGTTCTCCTGAGCAGAAGTGATCCGTACAGAAGTGTATGCAAAGCAGTGCAGTGATTTATTGAGAACGAAAACAGGACGTTACCCTGTAAAACAGGTATTGCTATTTACGGAGCGGTACCAGAAGTGTCCGGGACCCGTATGGCATTGGGCACAAGTGCCGAGAGACAATTTCTGCCCTTGATAGTTTGCAGTGAAAGCCAACACAGAAATTATAAATGTTTCATGCTGAGCCTTTATGTGCAGTGGAACTACTCTTATATTTACAGGGTTTTGGAAGGTAAGTGGGAGGCAGCTGAAGGGGCAGCAGGAGGAAAGAGGCGGCAGGCGTAAGAAGAGCTTTGTGAGAAGGCAGCAGGCTTGAGGCCGAGGCCAGGGCAGAAGCGCAAGGATCCGCAGGGGCCGGGGTGGGTGCAGGGGGGAGAGGCTACGCTGCAGTGCTCGGTACGTCGAGGGGCCTCTGGCAGCTTTCCCAGGACAGGAGGCAAAAAACTTCAGAAACGGGAAGGGCAGGGGCTTGTACTGTGCAACGTTTGTTTTTGACTGCAGTTAATTTGGACTTTCCCCTTGCATTTTTTTTTCCCTAAAGGATGAGTTAAGTTTTCTAGATTCCATCTCTCCTAACAAGGAATGTCTGCTCCTGCAAGATTATCTTTCTCGCTCTTTCCTCTCTTACTGCTTCTGGTTTTGCTTCCCCGTCATGTTTCTGACTTTTCCCTCGCCCGCCACCCATTCTGCTTTATTTTGTTCTCCTTTTCCTTCTCAACTTGCACATATTTTTCTGTGATTATTTCTCTCCTGCTACCTCTCTTCCCTTTTTTACTCATCCTTCTTTTCTGCCTGCTTCCATCTTTGGCTTCTAAAAGCTTAACTGTCTCACGTGACTGGAAAACAAACCAAACTATGGGGTCCGGGGGAGGTTGGTTGCCGCTGTGCTAGCATGCTGTCCTGCCCAGCGTTGTAACCAAACGCACAGCAGCTGCGATTCTTGGGTGGGTGGAAAAGAAATGTCCATTGCCATCTCCGTGTGTTAGATCTCGGATCAAGCTAGAAATGCAGAGCAAACTGACTCTGTACACCGTGCTTTTCTCACCAGCACAATGTGCTCTGCCATGCCTGACATCACAAGTGGGAGAACTTACTTTTTCACCAGGCTCCCTAGCCTCACAAGTGAGGAATTGTTCCCTACGTTACAGTCCTAGCTAATTACCTCTCTGTACTCTCTAGGTTTGCTAGCAGATCAGAAGAGACCAGAAAACATCGCGTGGCCGTGGTGAAGGGAAGCAGCCACCCTCTTAACACTGACCTTCAAATAACTGGCAACGGCTGTCGTTTTTCATGGCGCTTTTTGAAGGGGGCCCTTCAGAATGAGGTGAGCTACTGTGGGAGAGGCGTGCATGGCTGCTGTCAGACCCTAAGTGGGCTGAGAAGCTCCACAGGCTCTAGCCCTGCCGTGGGCATGTGGCTGCCTGTGCTCCGGGCCAGCCCTGGCACGGCCCAGCTGTCAGCGCCGACCTTGGTGCTGGGAAAGGAGCTGCGGGAAACCTGACTGGGGATCGCTGTCCCTTGGCTCGGGCACCAAATTTAAGCTCAGGGCCCTGCCTGAACTATGCTGTAGGTATGCCCATGCATGGCTGTGTACCTTGCTGATCCTGTGCTTCCCTGGCTGATGTAACTCCCCGGCTTGACCTTGAGTCTGTGTTGTCTCTGTGGTCAGGCCTGGTGGTCCTTGGACCGTGGCTGATCCTTGTTGCTGCCACCAGCTGGCCTGGCTCGCCTTGTTTGGGTGCCACGGGGCTGTCAGTGAGGTCCCACCTGCCTCACCATTACCCTTATCCCCAGCTTGCCCGCGCTGGTGGAGCAGCCGTGCTTCTCCTCGCCGACGAGGGCTGCAGACAGCCCTCAGGGTGGGGGTGAAAAGCTGCTCCTTTCTTCCAGGGAAAATGTGCTTTTTGGCACTCTTGCCAGGTATTGCCCTTGCATAAATAATAATAGTGTGAACATCAAAACATGACTAAGAAAGCTAATGAGCGTTCTGATTAGAAATGAGAAATAGAAAAGCGAAACTGTGTTATTTTTGGCACTGTTCAAATGACGTGCAATGCCTAGTTCTCAAACTCATGGTCTATACTTTTACAGGTGGTGTGCCATCCCTCGTGTGCTTAGCCTTTAGGATATGATAGTCTTGTTTCCTCTGGTTATCTTACTCAAGAAGTTTCTGTCTCGTTTGGGACCCGTGACTTAACACAGGGGCAGGAGGCATTGTGAAACAGGACGGTTATGGTGCAACTTGAGCAGATTCACAGGAGTGCCCACATCAAGCTGCTGGCTCTAAACCGGTTCTTATTTGTAGAAAAGACGGGAGTCAGCTGCACATCTGTTGTCACAGAACTCCTCTTGATTCAGACGACACGGCTTGCTTCTGTCCTGATAAAGATGGAAAATAAGCTCCTGTATCTAATTAACACTGTACGCTTTCTGGGAAGGTCAGATCAAAAGCATGCCTCGAGGATTAGCTGTAGTCCTTAAAACAAACGTCAGGTTTCTGTGCTTAGTGATCCCAGGGGTGGTGGGTTGACCTTGGCTGCCTGCCCGGTGCCCACCAAGCCGCCCTGGCACCCCCCCTCCTCAGCCAGCAGTGCCAGCGCTGCTCAGCAGGAGCCAAAACACCTGTGTGCTTTCAACACCGCTCTAGCTACAAAGACAAAGCACAGCACTTGAGGGCTGCTATGGGGAAAGTTAAGTCCATCCCAGCCAGATGCAATACACCATGATTTCTGAAAAGAGCATACACTTAAAAAAAATAGTTTCTTTGTTTATCCTGAAACTTTAAATGGCTTTTGAGTATTCAGGCAGTTTGTTTGGAAACAGAAAAAGATTTTTGCTGAGCTTTTTGTGCCCCTAGTGAAGAATCTGTCCTCTTAAATGCGGGAAAAAGTGAGGTAGAACAGAACGTTCCTAGTCCTTCACATTGTGCCTTTGGCATTCTCCATTTATAGCATTTTAGCTGCGCAAATTGAGTTTGTCCTTGAACTTCAACCATTGTGAAGTATTTTAAGTTCGAAGCTGTGATGCTTCAGAACGTTAGGGTGTCAGACATGGTAGCTTTGTGTTTGAAATATGTAGTTGAAAAATCTGATCTCTGGAATGGCTGCGCTGTAGCACAGCTGATGTTGTTTCAGTGACGTGACTTCAGTTTTACAAAGATAATACCCCAGATCAGAATTCAGTCCTCTGTCAGCTGAGAGGAACCACAAGTGTGTTTCTATCTTAACGATTAAAGAATATTCCTAATGACCTTTGAAGAGCTGTTGTAATTTGACAGCCGGAAATTATTCTGGCTTTTGAATATGTGGCAAATATTTTAAAGCAGGCTTTTAAGTGGTTTCCTTAGCAACCGCTCTTCATTAGAGCTTGACGCACGCTATTAAGTATCACGCTGGGTTGGGATCAGCTTTGCAATATTAAAGACGCTTGGTTAAAATACTGCCAGCTCACGCAGTTCCTTGCTGTCCCACAGCCCCGGAGCGTAGAGGGAAGCTCGCCGCCTGCCAGGCTGTTTTCCAGAGCTGGAGGGACACACCTCTTGGTGCTGAGCTAGCATAGGCGCTCCGATGGGCGGAGGAGCTGGCCCCGCTCGCTGTTGGCTGCGCTCTCCTCCAGCCACTGTGAGGAATGGGGGGTTTTATTTCTTGTTCATCTACCCCTCTGCCCCCCGCCCCAAGAAAATGCTAGTGACTTGTGATTCCCTTTTAAAGAGGTATCGAGCACAGCTTGTATTCCTTTTTTTGGCTTTTATCTCAAATGTGTGGGGCATCAGACAATTTATCCTTCGATCCCGTATTCAGCGTTTATGATCAACAGGAATGTAAAGTCATTAGCAGGGTTAATGGTGGAGAATCCGGGAGGTGTCATTAATATAAAGAAGCACCTCTTCCGCTCTCCTCCAAAGCTTTACAGTTATTTATTCATTCTGATTTGGATTGCCTTCCCTATTTGCTGTGGACATCTGGGATTTAAGGCAGCTTTAGCAGAACTGGCCTGAGCATCTTAAAGAAAACAAATGCTGCTCAGGGGAAGTGTGTTTCCCAGTGATCCTAATGGAGGGCATTTGCCTGGCGTTTGTTATCAGCCCCCTGAGAGCCTGATCGGATGCCCCAGCAGCGCTGGGGTCTCTGGGGACAGACTTCTCCCTGTTTCTGGCTGGAAGGTCAGAGCTTGTTCCTGCTGCCACAGAGTAAGAAGAAGTAAGAGTAATTTTCTGCTGATGCCTTCTTATTTCGTGCCTTTGTTTCCTTGGGGTTTGGTTGCTGCAAAGCCTCTATGTGAGGCCTCTCCCTAAAGCCGTTCAGAGGCGCAGAGGCAGACCTAGCGTAGGACGTGAAAGCTGCCCACCATGCCCTCAGCGCGTGCAGTGCTGAGTACGTGAGTTCTTGTGCTCTACCCTGGCACCCAGGAGGTCTGGGTTTCTGTGCGCGGTGGGAAATGCCAAGTCCTGCTGATAGACTCCTAAATGAATTAGTCGGGGTGTTGCTTTGAGAGACCCGCAGCTTCTCTGGTTTCTGTGCCCGAGCTAAAATTGGAGCAGGTATTCAGGAGGGAAGAGGAGGGACTGCCAAGTGCCCGCGTCTCTGGCAGTCACTGCATCGCTTGTCTGAAATAGCCCGTGTCTGTTGACCTTCAGAGCCGGGCTGTGGTGGCCTTTTGCGGGCGACTTGGAAAATAGGGTGGTAGAGTGAGGGAATCCCTGACAAGCATCCTTTAAGAGTAAGAGTATTCTGATACTTGTGTTTCTTTAGGTAAGCCTGCTCTGTAGGAATATCTTCTTCCTCAGCCATGCTTTTCCTTCTGTAACTCTCAAGAGAAAGGCCTTTCTAGAACTTGCACAGAAAAAGAGAGTGCTTTTTGGCAGTGGTTGCTACTTTGTATTTGTGATTTGGAAGGCAGAAATCAGCAGAAATTTCTGAAGGTAGAAATCATGCAGAAGTCAGTTCATGTGTGACCCAGTCTGTGGCATTATTGTACTTAATAGCAGTTTTATTTCCTGTTGATGCTGTACTCATCTTTGCTTAGTTGGTAGTAGTAGTTAATACAACACTGCCTGCTATTATGGAAAGGGTTACTACTTCATCCTAAGAGCAAATAGAAGAATAGGATAATAGGTATTCAGCATTACGAATCCACGCCTCTTCTGTAAGACAAAAATTGAGGCAATAGTCAAGTTAAAATACATGTTTGTAAAAAAACAAAAAGGACAGGGCTGGAATACAAAATGAAATCCTGTAGCATCATTTTGTAGTGCAGACGATTTCATGAAATCTTGTGTTTACAAGTGAACCTGGCAGCTTATAGGGTCTGAGCCAAAGCGTACGGAAACTTCAGAGAATCCTCATGTTGATTTAACGTGGGCTGCACTGGGTCCACAGGAAGATGGATGTGTTCAAAGTCACATCCAGCATTGAACGAAAGCTTCAGCAGCATGTAACCTTTGTTTGCTTTTGGCATGAGAGCGTCACGTAGAAAGACTGTGCGTGACCAACATACCGCTGCATTCAGTGTGCGATCTTTGCCTACTTTGCTGTCTACCTTCTGTACGGGCCCATTTCAGTTAGTGGGAATCTGGGGCACGGCGTAGTTGCCGTGATTCTGCACTTGCAGACTATCTGCTGCTGACGTTTTCTGCCATTTTTGGTTATTTTAAGACTGAGATCAGTTTAGTGTGTGATTCAGATGATCATCCCTGGGGGACAGGGTGGATGGTAGGGACAAACAGCCAGATGCAGGTGGAGTAAGGATGCTGAGAACAACCAGAACTGAGTCTACCACTGAGAAAATATTCACGGGGAATTGCACGTTTTCCTGATTAAGATAAGATGCATAAACTGGTTATTTTGTCAGTTCAGTTGCAATGACGAGCTCTTTTTCTAGGACATCAGAGGTGCTAAGCGTTACCTTAAAGCTCTTTCAGCGAGATGACCCAAGTCTGTGGCTGAGTCCTTGCTTTACTTCGTAGTCATGGCTTTATCTCCGTTTCTCATCCACAAAGAGGGGGCAAAATCAACAGGACTCCATCCCCTTACCCCAGCAGTAAATTAATCCTGCTGCTGCCTTTCGCCTAATCTCCTCAGCACAAAGAAACGAATGGTATTGTCAGCATTTGAAGGAAAAGACCTGTTTAGTTTTCAGGGCAACAGAATACAGGGAGAGGAAAGAGAGAATACTTGCGTTTAGCTTCATTCAAGGAGTGGAGGTGTCATGGTTACACGGTTAAACGTCACACTGTGCTTACTCTGCTTGCATCTACCCACCTGAGCAGGATTAACTACCTAGAATAATATTTAGCAATATTATTTGAATATTTTCAAGACCAAGTGGAGGGTAATTCAGAAGCCAGTTTTGAAAAGAGTTGCACATATGATAGTAAGTATTGATGAAAACAAAAATGAAGAATGGCTCCTTAATTCTTGGCTCTACTGTGATAAGAGGTGGCAGAGCTTACCTGTTTTTTGCAGCTAGCTAAGGGAATGCTAATTTCAAGAGGGTAAGTACACCCTGATTCAGACTGTCACCTACTGTATTCTAAATCTGGGCAAGCCTGGCCCCAGGCGTAGTCCTGGGTGAATACCGAAATGCCGGAGGTTATCCGATCGGTTGGGAAAACCTGGGTAAGCAGGAGTGTTCCCTTGTGGTTCTCACAGGTCCTAACTCCACGTGCCTTGGGTCTCTGCTCCTGGAGACGCTTGTGAGCTGTTCGGCCCGTTCTGTCTTCACCTTCCAGGTGCAGTTGCATATGCACATGATTATGTTTTCTCTCTCATTTGGGGTTTCAGGTTGCCCCCAGCCTGTATTTAAGATCTCATCTTTTTCTAGACCATTGTGAAACAACTGTTTTTCTAATATGTCTTGATCCATGTATTGAAATGAGCAAAAACATGTTTTATGCTTGGTGCCACAAATAAGAAAAATGCATGGATGGGTCGGCCCACATTCAGGTGAGGCCTTGGAGAGGTGCAGGATGTGTGAAGGTGCAGTCATTCTTTAAAGAAAAAGCACTGTCAGGCACATCCAGCGTATCTTGCTCAACTCTAAGTATAGTGCTTTTATTTAGCGCTTGAGTCCACAAGCCATGATGCTTCTTCAACAGTGTACCTCCATGGGGAATTAATGACACTCAGTGCCTCCTGTTTTTTTCCAGAACTTTCTTTTTTTTGGGGGGTGGGGAGAGTCATCTCATAGCAATAAAATTAATGGGAATTTTCTTGACACCAGTAAAGCTTTTACTGTAGAACAGAACCAGCCAAGATGCTCTGTGAAAGTACATTTAACTTTTAATAAATCTCCCCCCTCTCCGGCCCCATTTCCTTCGTCCCTGCGATCATCATGCTCCGGCCATGTCTGGACAGAGTTCCCTCTTGCAGAGAGCAGAGTGCGTTGCTGTTGCACCCTGCCATCACCACCGTTGTTTGAGGATTTACAAGGTCTGGTTTTTAACACCTTTGTAACAAACATAAACATGTACACACGCTGCTTCTGTCTTAACTGCTGTCAGTCCTAAATCGCAGCGTGAACAGCGAATGAGATGCTAGACTGCATCTTTTCCAATATGCTGCTTTAGGTCTGGGCTGAAACTGCGGAGCCGGAGCCGAGGATCCTTTCCGCGTCCTGCAGCGTCCCTAAGCAGGCTCTGGGCAGCTGAGAAGGAGACCCGGCTGTTCTCCGAGACATCTCTGCAGGGGCTGATAACCAGTGCTCCAGGCGCACAGGGGACGTGGACCCTGGGTCTTCGTTTGAGGGGAGCCGAGACCAGAAGACCAGCTGTTAGGGTCGCCATTAGTACCCTATTCAAGGTAAGTTGAGTTGTCTGCTGGTTCTGCAAGATTTATACCTCCTCTTCTCCACAGGCACCTCTTGTCTCTTTTTGCTTGGCCCCTGCGCTGTCGGAGGCCTCCACTTACCACGGCAGTCACAATGTACCTGTTTCTGAATTCTGTGTATTACTGTGTGAGCCTTTGGAAAGGCAGCAGTTTTAGACGGTCTTTCACCTAACTCATTTTAAATGGCACGTGATTAAACGTTGCTTATCACTTGTTGACCACATAGGAACACTTGACCTTTGCACAAACTACATTCAAAATATTTGGCAAAATATTATCCTTATTTCTTACTGGAATTTCTAAAACATCCAACTCGAAACAACATAAGGGAGATGGAAATTAACAGGACTGCAGCGTGACCTGCACAGTGCAATGTCACTTAATGCAGACAGTGTGATACCATCTTCTTTTGATGAATGCTTTGATGTGGTAAGGCTGGAATAAAGCAAAGGCAGAGTGCCCAGTACAACACACTATACAGCAGCAGCAGATTTAATTTGTTTGTCTCAGAGGGCAAGGTAATGCACTTAAGTAATTCTGTAGTGCAGCAAAGTTGAATTTCACAGTCCTCAGTCTATGACAGTAAGAAATCGAGACGGGAGCCACCTGTTGCAGATGGCCCAGCTTCTTGTTGGGCGTTTGCCCAACACGTATAAATCAGGGAGTGGGGGGGTCAGTTACACGTGGACAATCCAGCTGACGGGACAGACCTTCCGATGCTTCGAAGGCAAACGCAATCAGTCGCGGGAACACATCTGATGATAGCTTTATCTTTGTGCACATATCTACATAACAGCATGAAATGGATTCAAGTGAACATAATATCCAACCAATGAAAGCACAAGCAGCTTCAACAAATGTTCACGATGTTATTTTCAGGATTTTAAGAGTCATCCATATACCTGAATTCCATTTCTGAGTCACTCTCTGACAAATCTAAAAGAGCATATCCCAGAAAGGGCTGATGTTAGTGAACTATAGAAAAGAAAGAGGGAAACATAACCTCCAGCAACGTTTTATGATGATGATGATTTGTCAGCTGGTGTTTTGATCTGTACCTTGGTAGAGATTTAATTGTCCGACACCAAGAAAACCTGTCTGTTGTGCTGTGCAGGTACTAGATTGCTGTGGAGATTTCCAGGTAACTTCCGCATTGGTTTTATTTGCAGGCTTGACGGGTGAAGATGTTGCCGTTCGTGTCTCTTCGCGGGTGCTGAAGGGGAGCGGGTTTGGTTAGGACTCGGCAGGTCGGGCACCTCCTTGCACCGTCTTCTCAAGAACTGGGCCTTCCGCAGAACCAGGCGGAGAACTACAAATGCCGCGAAGGTCCCGAGCGGGGCGGGGGGGGGCGCGCTCCACCGGCAGTGCCGGGGAAAGCCCCGAGCAGGGCGGGGGGGCCGTGGCGGGGGCTCGGGGCGGGGACGGTGGCGCGGCAGGGCCCGGAGCGGGGAGGGCAGCGCTCCCCGCGCCATGGCGGGCGCCGCGCCGCTGCGGGCTGCCGGGGAGGTGCGCTACTGGGGCGGGGGGGAGTGTGTGGCTCCGCGCCTGCGCGGTGGCGCGCGCCCTCTTCCCTCACTGCTGCCGCCTGGCGGCCGAAACGCGGTGTTGCAGGCGGCGCCGCCGCGCTCCAGGTCGCCGTCCGCCGGTGCCGGCGAGGCGGTACTGCCGTGCCTGCCAGGCGCCGCCGCCCTCATCGCTGCCTCCCGGTAAGGAAACGCCGCCGCCGTCTTCCCCCCCCGCCCCCCGCCCCATCCCCAAGCGCGCGGTGCCGGCGGCTGCTCGTAGTCGGCGCTCGGCCTGCGGAGCGGCGAACGGCGGCGGCGGTGCCGCCCCCCGGGCAAGCGCCGCCCCGGGGGCTCGCGGCTGCCGCCGCCGCCCGGTGGCCGAAAGGCGGCACTGCAGCGCCGGCCCCGCCGCCCTCGCTGCCGCCGCCCGGTGGCGGAAAGGCGGCAGCGGATCGCTCGTCCCGCGTGCCCCGTGCAGCTCCGCGGCCGCGCGCTTTAGTCCGTGCGGCCACAGAATGGCGCGGGTCGGGAAGGGCCTTTGAGGTCATCGAGGCCAACCGTAACCTGACACGGCCAAACCCACCGCTAACCGCGTCCTGCGGCGCCGGTCTGCACCTCCTTTACATACCCCCGGGGATGGTGACTCCACCGCCCCCCCGGGCAGCCTGGTCCAGGGTCTGACAGCCCTTTCCGTGAAGGAGTTCGTCCTCACCTCCAGCCTAAACCTCCCCCGGCGCAACTTAGGGCTGTTTTCTCTCATCTTGTCCCTTGGGAGAAGAGACCAACACCCACCGCACCACAACCCCCTTTCAGGGAGCTGTAGAGAGCGATGAGGTCTCCCCTCAGCCTCCTCTTCTCCAGACTGAACAACCCCAGCTCCCTCAGCCGCTCCTCATCAGACTTGTGCTCCAGACCCCTCACCAGCTCCGTCGCCCTTCTCTGGACACGCTCCAGCACCTCAATGTCCTTCTTGGAGTGAGGGGCCCAAAACCCAACACAGCATTCGAGGTGCGGCCTCACCAGTGCCGAGTCCAGGGGCACGATCCCCTCCCTACTCCTGCTGGCCACACTCTTTCTGATCCAGGCCAGGATGCCGGTGGCCACCTTGGCCACCTGGGCACACTGCTGGCTCACATTCAGCCGGCTGTTGACCTGCACCCCCAGGTCCTTTTCCACTGGGCAGCGTTCCATCCACTCGTCCCCAAGCCTGTCGCGTTGCAGGGGGTTGTTGTGACCCAAGCGCAGGACCCGGCACTTGGCCTTGTTGAAGGCAACATACAACCAGCCTCGGCCCATGGATCCAGCCTGTCCAGATCCCTCTGCAGAGCCTTCTGACCCTCCAGCAGATCAACACTCCTGCCCAACTTGGTGTCACCTGCAAACTTACTGAGGGAGCACTCGATCCCCTCATCCAGATCGTTGATGAATTCCTCCTGCTATGTCTTGTCACCTGTCACTTTTTAAATTTTTTTTCAACATCTCCCTCTATGTGGTTCAGTGTCCCTATTATTAAGTTTCGCCTATGTTTCTTGTACCCTCTCACTTTTAAAATTCTCTTTCTGTGTTTCTGTATTGGTTTACATGTCAAGGTTTTGGTAGCAGCAGTGCTGCAGGGATGGCTTGCGTGAGAAGATGCCAGGAGCTGCCCCCGTGGTGGATGGAGCCAGTTCCAGCCTGCTGCAAGAGGGACCTGCCGCTGGCCAAAGCTGAGCCACAGTTCTCCAGGTGTGGCCTCACCAGCGCTGAGTAGACGGGAGGGATCATTAGACTTTGCTACCGTCCCCAGTGAGGTGGCTTCACCAGAGAGCGTAAGAAGCAGAGGTATTCCTGTCCGCTCTCCCGTCAGACTGGCCCGCGAGGGAGGTGCCTGGCGACCGGCAGGAGACAAAAGAAGAGGAGGTGAGCTGTGCAACATGGTTTTTATACCCAACTTCTAAAATGAAGTCATTTCCTATGGCCAGAACCGGTTATGAAAGGCAGGTCCATCCATACTAGAACTGGGTTTGAAAGATACGTGGAAAGAAGTTCTCCCTTTAATGATGAAGGTCTAGCACCTTTATTTGTAGCGGGAAGGCTTTGTGGGAAAAGGGAGTATTTGCCTCCTTACAAGGGGTTGCAGCCCCCACCTAGGAATAAAGGTGGTTTCATAATTCAGAAGCCAGGACGTTTTATGTAGCTCCCTGGAAATCTTTGGAAACGTAGAGGAAGCAACATCCCCTGTCTAGCTTTCTCCGTTTCCCGTGAAACCGCTTAACCATTTCAAGATTTTGTCTCTAGCACCGAACATTACTGGCCCTTGCAGTCCCCCTCCCCGACAGGAAGGGGTTCTGTAGTACCCTTCCCTACTAATTGTTACATCAGATAAGGACAATGTAAGGATCAGAAACTTGCTTGTTCTCAGCTTCCCTCAATCAAGTCAATCCCAAGGATCTTTCTACAGGTTAGGAGAAAGGAGAAGTCACTATCCTTATCGCACAGTGCATACGAAGTGAAGGGCACCTTTAAAGTCAAGGGGAGCTAATAGCATCCAGCTCAGTCAACACGTCAGGGTATGACTGTTGGCTTTTTAAAAAAATAAACGGGCCGTGAGAGTCTTGTCCGGTCTTGTCCTTTCAGGTTTCCAGGCTAAACAAAATGGATTTCTATTAAATCTATTTAAGTGACCATCCTTTTAATAACGCTTTCTTCTTGCTACGTGTGTCAAAAATATATTTTTTTAAAGCGTCCCTAAGAAATTTAACCTTGCGGTACCTTTTTTTAAGCCACCAGTGAAAACTAGCAGTTCCTACCAAAACAGACTCTTTTATAGAAACCTGCAATTTTTTATATGCAGACCGTACAAACTGTTACCAGGTAATCAACAGAAACCGTGCTTTATTTAACATAGACTTTTTAACCCACCAGAATATAAACAAGAAACTTTTTCCAAAAATCTGACTGTAGTGTTGGGCCTTTTTTTCTTTCTTTGGAAGATCTATGCAGTCAATTTATTTAGACATGTTTAACTTCTGGACATAAATTATTTTTAAGAATCCAAGCAAGACTACTGACTTATTTTCATAAAAGGAAAACTCAAGAGACCTCGCCAGCTTTTGTTGCTTTCTGTAACTGAGATATTTTTCCCTATCTAATATTTATGAATATACTGCCCAACAAAATAAGTATTCTTGTATGACTTATTTAGGTACTCACGTTTGAAGAAGGAATTATCAGCATTTTACTTAGTATCTAAATCAGGAAAATTATTCTTTCTAGACGTAAAAAGCAATCTTCCCTTTTATTTTAGTTGTCATAAAGCATATGCAATACACACTAGCCCCAAATTTCCCTTTGCTTCTACCTTACAAGCAAAGTAAAACACAAGCTCTTTGTTTTAAATTCCCCTCTCCCCTTCTCAGATAACTCCTGCAACTGATTTTGTGCTTCCAGTTTAGCAAAGCTTATAGACAAGGTAAATCTACAGAAATACTTGCATAGCAAAAAAGCAAAACCAATGCTGTTTCTCTGCACAGCATGCTACAGCGCGATGGCCCGCTTCTGCAGCAAATTCATTTAAGTTAGCTTTATACGTAAAAGCTTCTCATTTAGGAAAAATATTTAAATTTGTTCTGTGTAACTCTTTACTTTTGCCTACAACAAGCAGATATTAAGGAACAGATTAATCAAACCTAAATTTCATTTGGAGTCACATTAGTCAACATTTCAGGTGTAAGTTAGGCAGAAAAAATCAGGGTCTGAGTGCTTTGCCAGGCAGTGTTCGTTCTTGGTGAGTATATGGGTTTTTTTAAGCACCACTAGAGCCTATTCAATGTTCTGCTTTTGGTTTTGCTTCCAATGCACATTATTTAGCTAGCTCTAAGTATTTACACCACAGTGTAAGTCTGGATGAAGGCAGCCTGTACGCTCACCAAAAAGGGGTTCAAATTCCTATTCACAGAAATGATTTTGAGGATCTCGGGCTGAACCAATACATTTATGCAGCAAGCAGGAAATTTTTCTTTTTATAAAAGAAAATAAACTTTTGGCCTTTTGCTGCGGCTCTCCCCCTGCCCCAGCAGTGGGGAATGGGCAGGGAAGGGAGGTGCCTGTGGGCCAGATCTGCCCTCCCCCCAGAAAGTCACTGTTCATTTCCTTCTGCTGCTACTGCGGCTTTGGGGGGTGGATTGGAGAGATTCTGCACAGGCAGAGCCGAGATACTAAGGGTACTACGGTTGGAGGTTTTTAAAGAGCAGAAAGCTGTTTAGACAAAAAATTGTGGTCTCTCTATATAAGTACAATTAAATCTGGTCTCGGTAGGGAATAGAGAGCAGATGTTATGTGCTGCCTCTTAATTTTTTACTTCTGCAAAATAAACAGGGTGTGGGGACAGACAGTGTCTGCGCTCTGTAATCTTCTGCCCTATTAGATTACGCTTCCGTGGATTATTCGGACTAACCTGTTTTAGGACAGTTCTGTATAAAGTATTTGCATTGCAAAAAATCTATTTTCTACTTTTTTTTGCTGAGCAAATAATTGATTATCAAGATTTATTTATCTGTGTGTTTCTCAATTCCCTGATTTTTTTTTTTTCTTCAGGTGTTTTATAGAAGAGTCGAAAATTTATCCATAACACTGGTCATTTTCTGACTATAGTGGGTTTTCATGAAACTGGGATATCATGCATCGTTTTATACGAGCTTGTTTTACCTCATTATTATGCTTTCCTTAAAGCTCTGATTCTTCCAGAAAAGATTATTTTGTAGAAGTGCCCTAGTGAGGTGATTGAGCAGTTTCTTTACCAGTTATTTCCTACCAAATTTGCCTGTGGTGCAGGTCAAAGTCTCTCTCCCTCTACTGCCAGCTCAGCTATAGTTAATCATGCAATTTAGTCTGATGATAATTTATTCCAGCTAATGATGCATGAGATGTAAAAAGCCCAAAGGAGGAGTTTGGGGGACTGGAAATTAGAAGGGGAAAAATTCCCAAAGCAAACATTCCCACCTTTTTTCCTTGCAAACTCAGCATATCTTACGCTGAAATTACTGAGACACCATGGAGCCCAGCTTTTTTCACAGTCTCTTGGTGGAGGAATCACGCTTTAAATCATTCTGCAAAAGCATGACTTAGTTAACACTTCATTATGCAGTAAGATTTCCACTATGCTGTAGTTGGCAGAAAAATCTGACTTTCCTCATGCATTTTATCCATCACCCACTTCAAGTTAAGAAAATGTGCCTTTAAAAGTTTTTGTCTAAAAGGCATATGGCTGAATGTCTGTTTGCCCAATCATCAGTTGTACTAGGTGGATAGGTTAAAAATGTGAAAGATCAGATACCACAGTTAAAGTAAGTTATTTCTGTAATTTTTTTTCCCTTCAAGGAATAAATATTTCACTGTAAAGCGTTATTTGAAGAGTAACATGTTTCATCTCAAGGATCATGAATGGCTTGCAGTATAATTTTACAATGTGGCTAGTTAAATTAATTTAGTCAGTGGAGAACATGGTTATTTGCTCACATACGGGTTTTCAAATTGTGATCTTCTGACTATCAGCTGTCTGGAGTGTCATAGTAACTGGCGCATACGTGGTCCCAGGGCCAAGTCATCCCCTTTGCAACTTGTATTAAGATGACGGGAGCCTCCAAAATATTTGAGGGTAGCAAGTGGTGTAGGAAATCTGGCAGTCATAATCTTAGTGGAAAATTCTTTTTCAAAAAGCAGAAAATAGACTTATCACTAGCATAATACTATATCCAGTCCCCAACGACATTCACGCTCTGGTAACTCTGGGATTCAAGCCTCTAAAAACGTGTGGATACTTATGGTTATTTTCTACAGCTGAATCCCAAACCGTTTATTCAATTTTTGCTCCTTTCTTTAAGCAAGACTCCAATTTGCAACATTTATAAATTCAAACAGTGAGGCTATATGCAGCTGAATAATAACATCTGTTTTCTTTTTGTATCCTTTTAAGATACAAACTTAAGTTGGAAAAGAGAGATCCTTCTGAAATGGATAAATACCCTTGCCATTCTACTGGAAGTGTACTCAAAAAGAAAAGAAGGGGAAAAAACCCACCCGTGGCATTGTCATCAAAACCAGTCCAGCGGCACCACCAGAACATGTAAACCTTTATTTCTGTACCCAGCCCTTCTTTTTTGGATTTCTTTCAGCTAAACATGATGCTCTAACTGAAGATACCTCAGTGCATTTCAACAGATACGCAGAAAGACTTCTCAACCCTGGGCGCAGGTCTGTAATAATGCGATACCCTAACAAAGAAGTTACAGAAATATTTTACAGGAAGTGCCATCAAGAAGTCATTTAGTCCACTTCCCTACTATAAATATTTTTAGACCCATTCATATAACTTGTTGAATAAAGAGTGCAGTCAATGTTGTAGAAAATCCCTGCTACTCTCATATCGCGTATTTTTCATTATGCTAACACATAGGGGTTTTTTTCCTCTGATGTGACTGGGTATCAGAAAATATTCTAAACCTCTTTTTTTATAACTACTATTCAAAATGAGACTATTTTTAACAATATCCTGAAGTACCTCTCATTTCAAAATATCACATTATACTTTTATAAACTGCCTATACACATAGAAAGAAGCAACTAAAAGGTGGCCTCTGGTCTGTATTCCTTTAGAAAACCGATTTAGCCTACATTAAATCAGCCTGTTAATGGATTCCATCTTTAAATTCCTCATGACAATGCAGATTCTGCTTTGAAAACTAACGTCCCCTCCAAGAATGAAACCCACGTAGTGGTACATGAATTTCACACAATTTGAAAAGAAAGACCGTCAGAAGCGAAACAGTAAGGATTAAGCTTAAATTAGGTTCAGTTCATATGTCTAAGTTAAAACTGCGAGTAGCCTTTCTGTAGAGATAGTAAGAACTCAGATGGGCAGTGCCCTGAGCAAACTGGTCGAGGTTGGCCTGTACGACTCTTCGTTCTATGAAGAATATGGAGTCACTGAGCAATTTAGGTTGGAAAGGACCTCAGGAGGTCATCTGCTTCAGCTTCCCGCTCAAAGCAGGTCTAGTTTCAAAGTTCGGTCAGGTTGCTTATGGTCTTATGCATTCAAGTTTTTTAAATTTTCAAGGCTGGGGGCTCCACAGCCTCTCTGGGCAACATGTAACAGCATGTAAGGCCCAACTGCACCCCTGTGTATCCACACTACTTCTGTTTCTACTGCGCAGCCCATCCCTGCTTCCATACACTTTCCTTGTCGCGTTCGAACGCAGAAGTTCCCTGTTCAGCCAGTCTGGCCGCCTGCTGCGTACACCCGTTTTCCTGCGGTTGAGGATGGGCCATCCTCGGGCTTTCGGGAGGCTGGCCTCCAAGACTGACCAGCTCTCTGTGGCCGTTTGCGCGTCAGAGCACCTTCCCACGAGATCCTGTCTGCTAGCTGCCCCAACAAGCTGAAGTGCAGAGTTTTTAATCTGCCACTGCTGCTTCTCCTCTCTGCTACTGCTACTAGTAGCTCCCTTTGCTTTTGAGAAAAAAAAAATTGTAAGAGCCAGTAAAGGAGATCTCAAAGTCTGCAAAACCACTCAATTTTTAACACTGCCAACATTGAATTAGAATTTTAGCCGCTGCGTGGTATTACGTCCAGTTGCCTTCGGACTGTGAAGGTGGCATAAGCTTACTCCTTGTTTTTCAGGGTCAGTTTCCTTCAGGACAAGAAAAATGTGATGAAACAGTTGCCGCTTTATGTCCGTGACTGTGCTACGTGTGCTTATGAACCGGGAAAGGGGAAAAAGCGGCCAGCCAGACTCAGAAAGAAATTCTCCATTCTTCGGTCTCTGTGCTTGAGACAAGGTTATGGGTATTTATTTTTTTGTCTGAATATTTTTAGGATACCTTTGAATTTCTAATACCCTGAGATCTGCCAAGAGATGTGCTGGCCACTCCCTGAGTTGTGATATTCCCCAACAGATTCGTTACCAGTCTCCTCCGTGGGATTTCAGTGAGAGTAGAGCAGATCTGTTCCCATCTTCCAAATGGAGCGCCCCAAAAGTTGTCATCTGCTTTCTATCATGTGATGTGTCATGACATAATTCCAACTGCTTGCTCCTGCTTGCTCTTTTTTAACACTCTCTCCCTCCACATATGATACAGAATTGTCTTTCCTCCTCTCTTCACTGTGGGTTTGTGTGTCGCCTGTCTCTCCGGTTACCTCTAGAGAGGAAAGTTTCTAGAGGGAAGATTTCACATATAAGGTAGAGAGATTTGGTTCTCAAACCAAGTGGTCAGTACTCCTCTAAAAATAAAGGTGCTTTCCATCACCCTTGAAGGGTCTTTACAAAAAATTATCCATATGCATAAATCTACTCATCTCAGGATTTGAGGACACGTGTTTTGTTTTAAATAAAAGTAGAATCAGGCAATAAAAAAATTATCCAAATGCTGAAATTGGCAGTGATAAAACTGGCATTTTATCAAACGTAACCTATTTGGAACTTCTCTAAGTGACTAGTAAAGCATTTCACACATATTCAGTATTTCAGCTACTTACATAAACTTTGCCTGCATGTTAGAGAAGCCTTCCTATTGTGGTTCCCAGGTATAGCACGGTTACTTGAATTCATGCCTTGGGCAGTTCTTCAAAGAGTCAGTTTCCAGTAGTTTCCCCATTACTGGTAGAATCTGAAGGCACTGAAGAAATCGCGATGAAGATAGATAGCTGACCTCATTGCATCAGAACTGATGCAAATTGACTGACTGCGACTTCCGCGGAGCTACGTTCACTTGCAGAACTACGCTCTGGTCCCTGCGGTAAAAGCAGAATGTCAGGGAGGAAAGGTCAGGGGCAGACTTCAGAAATTTCTGCCGAGGAGAATCAGTTATTTCAACTCTCCACTTCAAACCTGAACTCAGTAATGTTCTTCCTTCCCTACATTGTGGGTTTTCCATGGGGATCTCCCAGTTTGTTGAAGGAATAACCAGGCTTGAGAGCGAATGGTTGAAGGTGGTATAGCAACATGTCAACCCCCTTTTTTCCACATTATAAATTCAGCTGCCTAGGAGGAAACCACCTCATGACTTGGAGCACTTTAGGACAAACATTAATAATATCCAATTCTAATTGGTCATTATTGCTTGAACAGAAAATATCAGATTTCATTTTCACCAGGAGGAAATGAAAATGTCATGTACTGTAATATGACAAGCACGGAATTTACAGTAGTGGTACGTACTTGTAATTACCTTTATATGTGTAAATGCACACAAAGCAGAACACCAGGGAGGCCGTTTTACAACAGATTTAATCAAGAGAACATCTACGTCTCCTCATAAACTTACTTAACCAACTTTGAAAAAAGAACGGAGTTGATTAGACAGGTTAATGGGGTGATGTCTTTATAAATGACAGATGGCCACGTTAGAACAGAAAGTTGTTCACTCTCCATTTTTTATTTTATTTTACTTATGAGACTGTTTTACTATTCTTTTACTTATGAAAGCATTGCTCATACATTTTTGATTAGCAGTGGTTCACTGAAAAAAAAAGCAATTTCCAATGAAACTGAACTTTTAACTGGATGGATGTTGTCATTACGCTTAAGTGGCAATAATCAAAACTAAAATACAAAATGAATTTTTTGGAATTCCAGGTCCTTATAAACATCCTGACCTCCCCGCGTTGGCCTGCAAATGGAGAAAAGTGCTTACAGATTTGCAAGCTCATAAGAACATAAGAAAGGAATGGAAACCCAAAGAAGAAAGCTAGCTTTTTTTATGATAAAGGGAACCCATTAGTGGTAAATTTGACAGAGTAATTAAAAAAAAAAGAATTAAAAAAATGCAAGAGTTTTAATTAAGAATAATAAAAAATCTTATTATAGTACAACACTAACTATACTTGGAAAAAAAAAATCCACCTCGGGCATAATGATTTTACCTCAGCGGTGTGCCACCGCTGGCACGTGCCATGATTTGCGGAGCTCTGTCTAAAGACTTCCAGTGCCTACTCGGCTATTAGCTAATCGCAGTTGTGCGATTATTTCTTTAACACTCTCCCATGTCTTTTCTTCTCCCATAGGAAAAATGGCCATTCCTAAATGAACCGGAAATAAAGAAGGTAAGATGTGCATTGCTAACCTTCTACTCTTTTTTCCCCCTCCTTTGGCATTTTTCACTGATCTGCAGTGTACAGCTTCTTCATCTGATGCAGATCCTTGATTAAAACAATCCTATTAAACATCTCGCTAGCCTTCCAGACCTTAATTTGAAAACCGAAGCCTCCCAGGCATAGTTTTCGCTTGAAGAATTCTGTGTGAATTTAGGATTTATGAGAAGCACTAGACTAAGTTTTGAAAAAAGACTGGATCTTTGGGGCCTTTTTGTAGTACCAGTGCAGTGAAACAATCCTTATGTATGTACGTGAAACTCTGCAGTAGATAGCAGTAGTGAAAGATAATTCTAGATACTTGATAGGACAATATGGCTGCAGCATATGAGAGTCTGGCTCAGAATTTTTGCAAGCTTTCCAAGTGCTAGCGTACTGCTGATTTTTTTTTAATAAAGTACAATAGCATATAACCAGTTTAATTTCATTTATCTGTACCTATGCAAATCAATAGTTGCCATAACGATGGTTAATCCTCATTAACAGAAACAGATCAGCTTATCTCTTGGGTAGGTGAGTAGGTGGCTGGCAGCTGCAGCGATGTAGTGGTCTAGCTTTTACTAGTAACAGTATAATCAACAGTTTTGGGTGATAATTTGACACTGTATTTAAGTCACTACAGAACTCAATTGACTTGTCCCACAATTCACCTCTTATTAAAATAAAGAAAATAAATGTCACAGAGAGTATTCATCTAGGTAATAGCCGTGACCGGCTTTGTGTTCTGTATTGGCATTTCCAACAGATTAATTGCTATAACGTCAGTAGCACCACTTACCGATGTATTACCGTCTGGTCAAGTGTTACCGAACCAAGACGGACATAATGCCATGGAAATTGTTTAGATCTACCTTTGCTCAATTAATTTCTTAAGTTCAGTCAAAATTTTACTGTGCCCTAATAGCCCAGCCAACCCCTGCTGCCAGATTCCAGCTTTTCTCCGGAGCTCCTGTTTTCCCCAGAGTTAGCTAGATGCTCACAGCATTTTGAGGTGAGGTGCGAATTTTTTTGTTTTCAGTTGGTGCTAACTGGAGTAATTGAATCACTGGTGGATCTCTGGTTTCATAAATGTAGTGGGGATAGAGAAAGAATGTTCCTCGGTACATGGCTATCATAATATTCTAAGGAAAGACACTGCAGTTTGGAAGAGCCTGGTAAATGCTGCAATCTTCTAAACTTTTTCTTTCTGTTTTCATTCCGCTCCTAGAACACTGATTCCCTTGATTCTTTACTGCTCTGTGTGGACTGTCTCCCTGTACACCTCCTTGCCATTGATCCCTGTTTCTGTTAGAACAGCCTCTTAGTCCCCATTCCTTTCACTTTCTGCTGTTCTGTGCTCTGTTTAATTCACCTCACTATTTTGATACATTCCCTCTCCTTCCTTCCAAAACATGAAGATCACCTCCTCTTTCTTGTCCTGCTCATCCTCCTACACACAGCCCTATGAAATTTTCTCCCTCCAGCAGAGCCTCCTCCCTCTGAATCCTACACAAGTATCTCTTCAGGGGGAACTATACTGGAAAGAAAAATGAGATAATAAGAAACTATGTGTGACAGATTAAAATAGAAGTTAATTAGTTAGTAGTTACAATATAGAAGTTTCAAGCCAAAATTAATACAGCATCCAAAATGAATAAAAGCTATTTAAAAAGAAAAAAAACAAATACAGCATGAAGTCTCAGAGACACCGCTCCCCTACCCCATTTTCTTTTCTTTTCGGGTAGCCACCAGTCGCTGTGCAGTCTCTGGGCAAAAAAGACTTGGCCGAAATCCTCAGGCTTGTCTGTTCTCTTCTAATTGTTTTTACTTCAGCATTGTGATCCAGAGAAGTACTAAAAGCCAGAGGGAGATTATATAGCTTATGCATTCGTTACAGGAGCATCTCTCATCTTTGTAGTTGTAACTATACAACAGAGCTGAAAGGCTGAAGCATCACAATACGTACCAACAGTGAGCTGTTCCCGTAATCATAGTAGTATTTCACGTGTTTGTTCCTCGTTCCTTTCTGTGATGTAGCACAAGCCCATAACTGCATTTCCTCCACCGATCTTAATCCAGCCTCTGTGAGAAGTGATTTGTTGGGGATTTCAGAACATCCTCTGAGATCGTACTAGAGTTTTACGCAGAAAACCTCTTATAATCCCTCTCAAAACTCTAATATGGAGCTATTTCTAGGTCTTTTGCTTCTTTTGGACTCTTTGCGTTCAACTCTTGCCTTTTAAATAGCAAACCCGGGTTTGGCTGGAGAGTTTGAACGGTACATGAGAAATGACTGCAGTTCAAGGTGTGTGGGTGGAGCTGCTGCCGGGCCGGGAGCAGCCGCTTCCACAAGCTCACTGAATCCTTTGGGTCCATCCAGCACAGCAAGGCAGGGAAGCGCAGGCTCAAGGCCACCTCCCTCCAGCACGCTCTGCAAGTGCACAGGTATCTGATCTGGTGAATATGGCATTTAAACTCAGGTTTAGGTGAACAGGGCCTTAGTGGAGAAAGGTGATTTGTAGTGTCTTTGGTATGCTATTGTCGTGCGCCTTTGTTTTACCCAAACACAGCGTAGGGTTTACTAGCAAAGCAGAAAACAAAGTAAACGTGTCTTAGCGTGCTGCTAGAAACTGGATTCTTAAGAGGACTTTCACAACAGCAATTACATCTTTTAGTACAAATGAAGGAGTGGAATAAAGGCTAACATAATAAGGGTGTATGACTCAAAAGGAAAAGTAAGGAGTGCTCATAAAAAACAGTGCACAATGAGTTGTTTCTTAAGTGTATTCAGAATTTGGTGTGGTAAAAGTTCATATTTCCTTTGATGGAGATGAGCTATTTCCTGACAAGGCTTGGATAGTGTAAGGAATTATGCTGACATTTTGAAGATCCTTTCTAAGCTAAAGAAACTGGAGAAATGCGCTAAAGCAGCTTCTGCAGCTCAGTACCAGCATAATTTCCCTAGAGAATGGAAATGCATTTTCTAATGCTACCTAGCTGAGAGTCATTAAGCATTCATTTATTAATTCAGTGCTTTTAAAAACACTGATCGCGGCAATCCACCAGTCGTGAACACGTGATGCAGACAAATGAAGAGATATACTGATTACACCTCTAAACAAAAGTGAGTAAAATTCACCATATGCATGTTAAAAAATACATTACAAAAGTAAAATTCTACATTATGAAAGTGCACTGAAGTATATTTTAAAAAATAAAATAATACCATCTAACACATATTGCAACAGCCTTCACACGTAATCAAAAGAAAACTTTCTTTTCCCTCATTTTGCTTAAAGGCAGAGTATTTTATTGCTAAAATGTACTTCATTCAAGACTTTTTCTGACATTGCTGGATGTCATGAGCCCGCCCCCAACTGAACACCTCGGTTCAGTTGGACTGTGTAAGCAGAAGGAAGTTATGAGTTATTATCGACACTTGCTTTCTTATCCTATATGAACTACATGGGTTTTTTACGTAAAAGATCTGATTCCTGAGCACTGTTCAGATTTAGCTGCAGCAATCAAAAAGGTTAATGACTCCAGCTGCCAAAAACGACTCTTCTTGCAACAGATGCAGCGAAGCTGGCAACGGGTCTGCTCCTTAGCTGCTATACTTCACCCCCGCCCACTAGCTATCAGTGCACATTGAAAAGACACCCCCCGTCTTCTCTCCCCCCCACTGAACAGTCCCTGCTCTCTCGGCCTCTCCTCCTGCAACAGGCGCTTGAGTCTCACCACCGTTGTCACGGCCTGTCGCAGGACCCACTCCGGTATGTCCATGTGTCTCTGGTACTGGGGGCACAGCATCCCAGATGGGGTCTGGTCAGTGCTGGGTTGAGGGTTCAGAAGATTTGAATGGAGCTTCTAAACCAGGACGCACGGCAATACTTTAAAAGGTTATTTAAATAGAAAGTATACTTAAAATCGAGTTCAGAGACTTTACTGGCACTTCCCATAAAATCTTACGGAGTTCATTCCCAATCTGGGGTTTAAGTTCATTTTTAATCCATGCTTTGTGACTGTCTTTTGGGTTGTAAGGTTTAGGGAAAACTTTCTGTTGTTTTTTATTCCCTTAGCTCGACACTTCCAGTTTGACTGTGGAAGGCAGAACCAGCATTAGACTGGCAAGCACGCTTGGGAAGCTCAGGGCAAAGGATTAAGACAGGATTTACTCCCAATTCTCAGCTATACTTTAAATAACTGTTATCTAAGGTGGTCTATTTCTCAAAATCTTGGGTGGTGGCTTTTTGGCAATGACCACGGTTGCTTGAACATAAAACCAGCCCAGATGGAGAACAGATCACGTGGAGAATGTAACATTGGTTTTACCTGGCTGAAAAATCAAATTAAAGCTCTGGAACCCTGACCTGGCAGTCTGCTGAACGTTACCTGCCTTGACTGATGCACATACCCCACTGCCTTTAACAATCGAGACCAGTCAAGAAGTATTTATTTATCTGGAAGAAAATACAGGAAGATCTGACAGGATTCAACGTGACGCTGCTGTCTTTGCTGGCAAACTGGATTTGCTGGCTATTGGAGTATGCAGTTTGGATGAAAACATCTGAAATCCATTAAGCTGGATTTTAGCAATTCATTTTATTTATTTTGTTTCTAATGTGATGTTAAAACAAAGAAGAAAGCAGAAAAAGATTAACAACAAATGCTGCATTCTACGCAGGTGACAGGAGAGTCCACAAACAGAACTCATACTCAAGTCACTAGGTACAGAAAAAATGCCAAATGTTTTTTCATTTCTGCCTTTGCCTGGTGGCGGATAGCCTGATGAAGAGCTTAAAGAGAAAGGCCAACCGTGGAGGCAGGGAATACTTAAAAGCAGGCAGGTAAAAATGGTGTGTGAAAATGCGTGCTTAGCCAGTTTAAAGGCTCAAATAAAAATTACATCTTCCTCACAAGAGGGAAGACAATACTTTAGGAAACTACAGGTGACTCGTAGGAAGACAGGGAAGCTCAAGCAATAGACGTGAGAAATCTAAAACATGCGTAAGAAATGCTGGCATCAGGAAACTCTAAATGTCAGGATTACACAGCATGGGTGTAACCACCCAAGCTCACCGTAGCTTCGTAGAGATGGAACGTGTCAGCATTACAGTTCTAAACATTCCTAATTCTGAGGAAAAAACTGCAGATGTTTGCTAATCAAATTAGAGATTATCATCTCTTCCTAATAATGTATGTATGTAACTAAGGGAGACGAGAGAAGAAAAAAAAAAAGGAGCTTACTCCTTTCTTAGGACTTGGAAATTCAAACAGGAAAGCAGCTATGAAATATTCTAGTCTTGACATACATTGTTACGTTTATCTATAGAATGTAAGAAAATTATGTGGGAAGGGAATGGAACAAGCATTGTAATGGAACGTGTTCCAGAGTGTCTATTTTTTGCCCAAAACCCATGGGAAATTTGATACCAACACACACAAAGCATGGCATTGCCAAAGCAGGCCACAGACAAGTTAAAATATTATTTAATGATAATATATCCAGTTAGAATAATAGTTAATATTTAATAATTACAATCTTCTTTAGCATGCTTATCAGAACGTTGCATGTCACTTCAGAAAGCCATTTTCCAGAAAAACTGTTGTTTGATTTTGTTTATACTTTTTTTCTGTAAACACAGTCAGGGAGGTGTACATGGAAACAATTCTGCCCCAAACTCGGTGCAGTATCAAGAACAAGGTGCAATTTTTATTTCCCAGACAAAACACCCATTGGCCTCTTTGGTGTTTCACTAGAGTCTGATTTCAAAACACAGAAATTTTTACCGATTCAAGGATTATTCCCTTTCCCTCCACAGAATTAAAAAAATGTCAGCTTTTTATATCACAGAGGATGTTAAGCATATTTGCGAAGCATTAAAATGTACATACATTTATTTTTTTTCCCTGTATCTATTGGTCTATCTGCAAGTTATGCCCACATCCCTGAAATGATCCTTCCTTTGGAAATCTTTGATGCTGTCACATTGCTGCGATACATTGTTGTTAATAAAACTCGTACATTTGCCTGTATGTTGAACAGCTGGTACGAGATCCCGCAGCCCGTGGAAGGGTGTATAAACCTTATTAACACAAGCAGTCTCGTTAAAAGTGCAGTGGAAGACTCCTTGAATGAAGAGTTTGGAGGAGCAGACCCTCTTAATTCTTTGTTACCAGATATTCAGATTAATATCAAATAGGTTCATTTAAAAGGTCAAACAAGAGGTTCCCTGCACCTGAGGTAATGTACACGCGTATTTGCAGCTCGAGTCACCTCAGCAGGAAGCACAGAAAGGGCACCAATTCTCGTCCTTCACAACTAGCAGGAAGCAGGACCCGCAGTTTTACGTGGAGGTTACCGATGGGCTATTTAGCTAACAATTTGCCTGGGCAAACGTCTGCACCCAATGGCAGGTACGGTGACTGCATCCCGAGGCTGGGCCCCACGTTTAAAAACGTGACTCTCCTCCTTTCCTAGGGCGCATCCAACTTACTTTGGGACGCGATTTGATCGGTGGTACTAGTTCACCTTCACGGCAGGTGCCGGCAGAAGCGGGAAGGGGGCGGATCTGAGGAGGCAGGTGCTGCGGGAACGGCGCCCGGGGGCCAGGAGGGCCACCGCGGGGCCAGGAGGGCCACCGCGGGGCCGGGCCCACCCGCCCGGCCTTCCCCTCCGTCCAGAGGCGGTCACAGGCCCCGCGATGCCCGACCGCCGCCTCAGCTCGTCCACTCCCTCCTGGCGGGCAGGCGCTGCCGACGGCAGCCGCTCGCGCAGGCCACGGCCGCTTGGCGGGAAAGCCCCCTTCGCCCGGAGCTCCCCGACCCGCCGCGGGGCGAGCGGAGGACAGCCGCCGCCGCCACTTGCCCGACAGTCACCCGCTGGAAATGGCCACCCCGCGGCGCGGGAGCCCGGCCGAGGGGCGGGGAGGGGAGGGCAGGCCGCGCCTCCGCCCGCCCGCCCGGGACGAGACCGCCCCACTTCGGGAGACGGCCCCGCTGCCAGCGGGCTTCGGCGCGGGCTGAGGGGCGCCGGCTGTTAACATCGCCGCCCCCTTCGCTGGGACCGGGAGGGCGTTTTGGGCGGGGGGCCGCCGCCCGGCTGTGACACCCGCCTTCCAGCGGCTCGAAGGGGCCCCCTCGGGCCCCGGGCCGGGCCGGGTGGGCTTTGACAGGAGCGCCTCTTCCCGCCGGGAAGGCGGGAGGAGGAAGCCCCTCCAAGCCACCGCCACCGGCCACCTGGGGGGTGCGAGACGCCTTCTCGGGGGCAAGCCCTGGGGACGCCGCAAGCCCTTCAGTAAAGCGAGTTGCCTCCGACGCCAACCCGGAACGCCCAGCGTTACCTTCACAGGCTTTTAACCTAAGGAAGGAAGAGAGGGAGTTTTCCTTCCTCCTCTCGCACCTCTTTTACCTCAGTTCGTCAAATCCGGGCGGCGTCTCGCATGACCTATATTGGCGCCCCTGCGCTCCCCAGAGAGCAGCGCCTGGAGGAGGAGGAGGAGGAGGAGGAGGGGGAGGAGGAGGAGGAAGGACGCCCAGGCTGGAGGTTTGGGTGGGGAAGCGGCTCCCCCGCCACCCCGGGATCGCTACCGACGGCGGGGGGAGCTGCGGCGGGAGCCTTTAAACCTCCCCTCCCTCGCCCTGCAAGGGCGCTACCCGCTTGCCGTTCTCCCCCGGCTGGGGGCCGTGAAGGCAGGGCGCGCGGCCAGTTCCGTTCCCGCACGCCGGTTCTGCTCTTCGCGTATGGTTTCTTTGACTCTTTAAAAACACCCAACAAGCAAACCCACCCCCACGAAAGAAAAACTGCTTCAGGGACTTCAAACAGTCCAGTAAAGTTCGGGGCGAGCTGCCGCACGCAGCACCGGCCGGGTCGCGGCAGGCGCTGACTCTCCACAGGTGGGCAGCCCCGCCGAAGGCGCCCCCTGAGGCGGCGGGGCCGCAGCAGGCGCGGGGGAGAGGACGGAGCGCTCCCGCCTCGCGGCCGGGCGCGCGGCTCCCGCCCTCAGCCCCGCGCGGGCGGGAGGGGGGGGGGGGCACGCGCGCCGCTCACCTGGGCGCACCTGGGCGCACCTGGGCGTGCGCGAGCCGGCGGCGCCCGCCCCGCGCGGCGGCGGTCCGCCCCGCCCGCGCTCGGCCGCGCAGGCGCACGGCTGCTCGCCCGGCAGCGCTCCGGGGGCTCAGCGCTGTCATGGCGGCAGAGAGCGGCAGCGTCGGCAGGAAGAGATGGGGCTAATCGAGACCGTGGCGTGAAGCGGCGGCGGCTGAAACTTCAGGCGCCTCTCGGAGAGAGGGGCGGCCGGCGCTGCGCGGCCCGCCCTCCGCAGCCGGCGAGCGGGGCAGAGCAGCCGCCTCCCGGCCCCCGAGCCGGCCGTCAGGGCAGCCCGCGCCCCCTCCGCGGCGGCGAGCGGTGAGTGCGAACTTGCTCGGCGGCGGGTCGCTGCACCTGTCCGCGGCGGCGGCACAAGGGCAGGAGCCGCAGGCGCGGCGGACAAGGAGCCGGGCGGGAAGGAGGAGCGTATTCCCTTTAAAAAAAAAATATATGTGTACAATAATAATAATCAAACCCCTCACGACCGTGTTCGCCGGGCGGCGGGTCCGCGGGGGAGCCGGGACTTCCGCGGGGAGAGGCGTGAGCGCTCCTGGGCGGCCCTTGCCGCCTCCCCGGCGCGGGGCAGGGGCCGGGGGCCGCTGGCTGGAGGTGGGACCCTCGGGCTTGTGGGGAGCGCCCGACCCTCCGCGAACTGAAAAATATCTCGGGTTGTCCTTCAGGGCTGTAAATACCCGCCTGAGGGCAGAGAGCTGCTGACAGAGGAGGGAGCTGGGACTCCGAGGGCGCGTCCTGCCCGCCCGCCCCGCCGGACGCGGGTTTCCTCAGGAGCCGGAGCTGAAGGAGAGGGGTGGGCCGCCGGTTGCCTTCCCGGGAGGCCGAATCGCCCCTTCTCCCCGGAGCGGGGAGCGTGCCGCCGGCCTTTCGAGTCGTAACCTGAGGTGAACTAGCCATGGCGAGTGAAGACAAACAAGTTGTTCAGCCAACAGGTGATGATGGTGGTGGAGGAGGAGTGGGAAAAGAAGGAAATGCTGCTGAAGGGGGAAGTGTGCTGCAGCCTTTGAATCCAGGAGTCCCCATCCGAGGTATCAAGATGAAATTCGCTGTGCTGACGGGACTGGTGGAAGTTGGTGAAGTGTCCAACAGAGACATAGTTGAAACCGTGTTTAATCTGGTAAGTTGATTGCCTTTTCGGGCATGAGAGAAAAGAACAGCATGCGCGTGAGGAAGAGTCCCATTCTTTTTTGATATTGTTTTTCTGTCAGTATTTTTTTACCTGTTTACACTTTCAGCATACTAGATTTCAGCTAGGTTCTTTTTACTTACGGATCACAAAAGCTGAAAATAACGCATGTGAGCCTCTCTGTATACATTTAAACTTGAAACAGCTCTAAACAGCATCCTCCTTAGTTTGCCTCAGAGAAATTGCTGCTTTATTTAGAACTGAGAAGTGTATTGTTATGTTTAAACATTCAACAGGTGTACTCAACAAGAAAGTTAAATGTTGATTTAGTAACTCAGACTGTCATCGAAAAATACTCATAGTTGTTTTAAGCCAAAACAACTTTTCTCATGAGGATGTTTATGCCCCTTTATGTGTCCTGTTTGCTTTGGAAGAAGGCAGAACTTGCATGTTTTGTCTACAGGGGGTGGGGGTGTCGGGGAGCAGTTCATTCAAATGCTTTACTTTGCTTATTGGGAAGAGCAGAGGGTGGTTTCAATGTCCTGTTTTATTAATGAACTAGGTAGTCAGATGCTATTTTTTGAGTACAGGATGGATGTATTTAGCACTTCGCAACAGATCTCATTAAAAATCGAGGATACAACTTTTCCTGTCGAAGCTGTAAACATAATGTATACTGTCGAACTTCTTGGGCCACATTTAAAACAAATAGGCTAGTTGTTAATGTTTGCCTGCTGAAGGAGACTGAACGTTAGGAGAAAAACTGTCTTTAAGCTTACAAAGATACTCTGCTATTATCAGAGGTCTCAAAACATCTCTAAAAATACTCATCGTTCCTCCTTCTTCCTTTTAGTGAGCACCTTTGACTTTAAAACAGCGTGGTTTCTGACAAACCAGGAAGTGAGAGCGTGTAATAGTATAAAGCTCAGTAACAAGGAAGGTTGACGCAAAAGGCATACTGTTTTTTAAATGCTGTTTGCATTTCAGTTATTTTGTTAGTAGTAGTCTTTGCTATGTGCAAGTTTTAATGGTCGTTAAGTAGTTGTGTGTACTGTGTCCGTTTAATGTTTTTTGATGTTATTTTCTTCGGTTGTGATAAATGTTTATTTTTTTAAATATTTTTGTATTAACAGAATGTAATGCTCTAAATTGTTTGAATGAAAGTCTCAATACAGAGGAATTGCAGTGTTGGCAAAAATGAAGTGCAGATCAGAGGTTTCATGGATGCTTCAAGTATGAGAAATTGATTTTAAGTTACGTACAGTCCACTTGTCAATTGTCCTTGACAAAACCCAGTGCTCAGATAGATGGACATGAGGTTCAAAAGGAAATTCTGGTAAATAGTTTACGATTTAGGACACTTGTGTGAGGGGAAATTGTTCATGGGCGTGTTAAATTTTACTTTGTTTCTAGCATGGTCTTTTGAATGGTGTACTGGAGGTGTATTTTATGGCAGCAGTGGAAAGAGGTTCAGGAGAATAATTAAAAATGAAAAAGCTCCTTGATCCTGGGATTCCTTTTCTGCTCCAATTTAGGCAAGAGAGGAACAAAAAACTCAGCTTGATTCAGAGAATCCTCGATTTTAGATTTAAGAGGTCTGGAGAATTTGACCTGTGGACTGCATTCTCCTGGATCTTCATTTCCCAGATAGAAGTAGGGGAGAGTTTTCTGGCCCTGGAAATTTTTGAAACTGTGTTTTCACTTTTTCTGCAAGTGAAACAACATCCCTGACCTCTCAGAGAAGATTCCCCAACCATTCCAGCACACCTGCCTACAATGTGGGAGGCTAAAGTTCATGCTCCTGCACCGCGTTATTTTATCAGAGCAGAAGTAGTCAGCTGATAGCTATCATGAAACAACCAGTAGTTTGGTAGTAAGGGCACTTCACCTGGATTACGTTAGAACAAAATGCAAGTTTCTGGGCAATATCAAAAAAAGTAGGTCCCTTGGTTTCCTTGAGTCCCATGAAAACATATCAACTATTGGTCACTAATTTGGAAGGAGAAGATGTCTTGATGTTCTGTGGTTTTAATAAAACTGGAATGCTTAAAAAAATCAAACCAGCCAACAAACTCATCGTTTTTGTTACAGAAAGCATCTATTTTCTGGATTTTTTTTTTTCCTTTTTTGGAAAAACTGTTAGGCTGACTTTTAAGATAGTTTTCTGGGATATGAGGTCTCCCTACAAAGCAACACTCATCCATCTGTCATTTGAGTTCTGCCTCTGTTCTGTTGTTAGCTGTGACCTCTTCGTTTTGTCAGTTAATACCTCTGAAATCACACTGATCAGAATTTAAGGTATGTGAAGTATTGGTTAGCAATGGTGTACTTGCCTTTCTGTGCGTGTATGCAGAAAAGATTTAACTTTTTTATGAAAAAGTGATTCTTAGCTATGGCTTTTCTGGTAGTTTGTTTCCCAGTAGCTTTCAGAGCGAGTTAGCTCATGTGTGTGCAGGTTCAGTTTGGGGGGATGAAAATCATGCTGTGATCTGTTGTTACTAATGGGGTTAAGTCCAACATATCCCCTCCTTTTGGGTTTCATTCAGTTTGGTGACTCATAACTGCACTACCTCAGCGGTGTTAGCAGAAATCGGCTAGCTCGCTGCTTGTGCTTGGAAAGGAGGAGACGTACGGTATTTGGGGGATTTTTTGATCACTCAAGTGAGTCGTCTTTAGACCAGAGTGGAGGGAGGGCTGGGCAAATCTGTGTCAAAAGGTGTTTTTACATACTTAATCTTCATAGCGTAACCACCCTCAAATGTGAAGAGTTTATTTTTTAAAAAGGAAGGTTAGCTGACCTAATTTCTATTTCTTGAGCAAACATGTTGTTCTTGATACTGCTCTTCAAGCTTGCTGTAGCATATGGAGTTTATGGTGAATTTCTTTGTGATGGAGAGTCGGGAGAAGCCCAAAGTGCTGTCTCGATGTTCCGCATCTAAAGGATTTAAGAGATGGTCATGCTTTATATGTGAAAGACTCAGAAGGTCAAAAATCTAAAGTGCACAGTAATTGACCTGCTGCTTATTGAAGAAATCTAAGCTTCTGTAGTCCTGATTACTTGAGCAAATAACTTGTTCAGTCCAGCAATGTTGGGTCTTGGAGCCGAGAACTGTCTATACCATTTTCTCTGTCCAGCAGTACAGCAGAGTGCTTAGTGAGCTCACTTCTAGTATGCATCAAAAACCTAGTAATCTCATTTTATTCCCTTTGGAAATTCTGCTCTTAGCAGTATTCAAATTGATCTGCTTTGTTTTGGTCAGTATTCTCCGAGAACCTAGATTTCCAGCCCGTGTTCGATATGGTTTTGTGTATTTCAGCACTTCTTAAAATTGGGAAGGAAAATACTGACTTTAAAGCAGCTTATTATTCTGTGAAAAACTTTGAGAGCACATTCTTGTTCAAGTATTGATCTGTTCTGTTACTTTTCTGACAGTAAGCTAAACTATGGGTATATATTGCTCATGCATTGTGAATTATATTTTTAATTGACTTTGGGCAGCAGTGACTCCTTGAATTTCCTTTGTATACAAATTGGGTGAATTCCTAGTCATTACCTCATATCTGCTTCCACCGCCACCTCCCCCCCCCCCCCCCCCCCTTAGTTTATTAAAATGAAAAACCTCCTGGTAGGAGAAGATAATAGAATGGAAGAAGAAATTATTTACAGTGGGATCTCTTACTAACTTAAAATAGCTATGTGTTTTTCACATAAAACAGAAAGACATGTAAAACAGAAAGACAAATTGACCTTCTACTAATGAAGAAACTTTCAGATAGAGAAGTAGAAATAATTCAGCAATTTGCAAAACTTAAAACCATATATATATATTACAGTACTGTGCTACTAGTGTCAAAGAAGAGTTTTAGGATCTGAAGTTTTCAGGTGTAGAGAACAAATTCTGTTCTGAAGGCTATACAACTTGCATGGGAAATATAGGAGGTCCTGCAAAATCTTTTCTAGATTAAGATTCTAGGTGGGGCTTCTGGTCTATTCCATTCTAAATGGGCTTGTCTTGTCTCATACGTCAATGTCTTGTTGCCAAGTTATTGTGAGTTTCTTCTTTATCTATCAAACTTAGGTCACTGGATACCCTTGCCTTTCAGTAGGTAAAGGGCTCTCACTGACAAGTGGTTTGTTCAATAATGAATGCTGTATATGCAGGGTTAACCATGCTTGCAGTCAGAAATGGATATTCTGACAGAAATCTGCTATGCGTCAAGCAGATGACTGTACAACTATTGTCTTTCTCTGTGGTTTTGGTATAATTCAGTTTGGGGACTTCGTGCCGGAATTTACTCGGGTCTCAAGTCGACTAGTGTATAGAGACAACAAATACTCTAGACTTTCTGCTCTTTAAAGAAATGCCATGCCTTGCGTTAGGCCAATTTTGTTTTAAAAAGCTTTAGCACTTCTAATTATTCTATTGACTATAAGATAGATTCAGTTATTTGTTTCAGTTCCTTTTTTTTTTTTTTTTCTCCTCAGTCTGTGTTGCAAAGGCTTTTCTTTGATGTTCTGTCTGTCTTTTTGGTGAGGAGAATGTGCTGTTGCTTCTGATTCTGGTCATGGATTATGAGGTCCTCGCCAAGAGTCCCCTAGTGATGAAGTGCAAATGAGAAAGAAATCTTAGTTTTTATCACCTTTGGAGGAAAAATAATGGGATCTGAAGAGCAAAGAGTAAAATTACTTTAAAAAAACTTCATTTGTCACCTCTCTCACTTCTGCCAGACTTCACTAAAACCACAAACAAAAATCAATGTAACTCTTAAAAGTTCTTACTGTTTACTTTCCTGGTTTCTTCGTTTTAAAGTAACCTTCTTCCCCAACCCCACTTGGCTTGTTTTATAGAACGAATCTGAGATAAATGTCAGGACTGCCACTTTTTTGCCTTCTGCTCACGTGCCCTTTGCCCTTTTTGTCGTGTCTCCATTACTATGGTTTCTGCGCTATAAACTCTTCATCGTTATTCATACTGAAAGCTAATGGCATCATCTGCTGATACAACAGGTTTCTAATTTGGTATGAAAGCTTCTGAAACACTAGTACAATGGATTTTATGAAGTAGAAATTCCCCCTTTTTTCATCTCTGCTCACAGACTTTTTTTTGCATGTACCTTCTTGTAGAAAAACCCCAAAGCTAACGCTGATAGAATTAAATGTATTACAGTAGTAAAAATGCACCATAAATTTGTTTTCATTACCTTTGTTTTGTTTTCATTACCTTACTGTATGTTTTGAGAGAATACTAGGATTTATTTTCTATATAAACTTGTCAACGCTGATGACAAGTGAGAGTAACCAAATAGTTTCTCGAGCATCACTGGATATTGTGCATTTCTTGACAATACGCAGTGTTCCCTAGTAGGTTCCCAGTAAGCACACCTCTGGCTACAGTTATCCTAGTTCAGTCACTTCTGTCCGTTTAGAGTATAGATGATAAGGTAAGTCTGTGGCTTTAGCTGGGTCAAGCTTGTAGATTCTTAAAAAAAAAATCACAGTAAATTGGACAGTCAGCTGTCTTAGTGATCATGCGTGGTTTTACTCTTGGTGAATGAGTGCAATTCAGCAAAAGATCTGTGATGCTTCCAAATCTGTCTCAATGTCTGTTTTATACAATGTATCAGAAGCAAACTTACTTCTTGCTGGCCCCTTCACAGTGGGAGGCTTGTGCCCGGTTTGATGAATGAATTTAAACTCCTTGATTCCAAGTCATCTTCATGCTTTTGAAGACATCTAATTTGGGATCTGGTAACAGTAAGAGATGATTTTTTGCTAAGTTTAGCTGACTAAATGTGGCTGAGAGATGTCTTTCACCAGACTGTACCTAGTTCAGAATTGTTGAGTTACAGGAGTCACTTGTCCTTCGCTCAAAATAAGAATTACAGACCTCCATCTTGTTAGAATATGTTCTGAGCAGTTACGGGTACACTTACTATTGAAGTGGTGCCTATTGGGGTTCTTTCAGGTATTGGTGCAACATGGAAATCACTTTGTGGGTAGTGGAAATATCACCCAGCATAGTCAAGTGTAGGAATTGAGGGGAATTTTGTGGTCAGCTGAGAAATGCGTGGAATGTAGTAAGTGAGATGGTAATGGCAGTCTTGAATTAGACATGCTGATGATTTAAAGAGAATTGTCTAGCCTCTGAAGAGGAGCTGATTTGTACTTTGGCTGTGGTATCAGCTTGCTTCTCTGACTACAACTTAAAAGACAGTGTAGGACAGCAAAATACTGAGGACAAAATCTTAAGACCACACAGGAAAACGTTCAGTTTTTCTCACTCTTCCTCTAACCGGCCAATTTGTATAGCTTCTCGTGACCAATCTGAAGTTTCAAGTGTCTGCGTAAGCCTGTGAATGACACACGCTCTGCGTTTCCCAGAAGTGTTGGCATCCTGTACTGCCATTAGTACGGTCTGTACAAAGGTAAAATAAAGCTGAAAAAGCAAGGCTGAAGCAGGCGTTTACACATATCGTGTCTTAATAATGCAATATTTGATAGTCGATTTTTGATTAGCAGTCCGTTCTATAATAAGCCTGTTTAAAATGTGCTCGTAGCATGCTTTAGAATTTCTCTTTACAGGGGAACGCATCAGTTCAATGACAGATTTTTCTAGCTGGTGTCCTGTAACAAAGGAGAGAGAGTCAGATATCTGTTGTGGTTGCTTTGCTCTCTCTAAGTAATATTTTATATCACCTCTGTCAGACAATACTGGGCTAGATGGACCATTGGCCTGACCCAGTAGTGCAGATAGCGCAGTAAAGTAGTGGCCATATGGACTGGCTCAGGAAAAACATTTGCGGATTAGGGAATAGAATGAAATCAGTCAAAAGCATCAGGGAAATAGGTGGATGGCATGTCAAGGTTGCTACAAAGGCTGGATGTTGCAGAGTGAGATAAAAATAGATAATTATTCATGTCTGTGGAAAAAGATTATTGGAGGGATGAACCAAAGTGTGCAGATTCAAGAGGAGTGTGAGTAAAGGGAAGTTTTTTGAAGTGGCTGTATTGGACAAATACTGGAGGTTGAGGAAAATCAGAGATGAGGTATTTGCTTAATTCTTTTTTAAGGCAGTCTTGGTTTTTGTATGGTGTTCAGTACTCGGGGGGTAGTCAATTGTACATTCAGGTGCTGAAGCTTGCTGAGAAGTTCCAGTCTTCTGAAAATCATAAAGTGTGGTTTGTTTGGTTTTTTTTGTGTGTGAAGATTTCGAGTCTGATGAAAGATAAAAATGAGCTTTCTCTGTGGTTTTTTTCACTATCTGTATATTTGTTTTACCACTTACTGGGGAACCTGCAGTCATTCTGAACTGTGTCCCGCTTGACATGGTGGTCTGCTTTTTTTTTTTTTTTTACTAGATAGGTTGGTAACTGAAAGCATTTATAGCTTCTGTCTTTGTAGTCATGAAGTTCTTTATGAGCCTTAAGGAGGAAGCCTTAATTTGTTGCACAGATTAAATAAGCACTACGGTTTAGTCATTGGGTGTGAAATAGCTACTTGCTACCTTTGGTGTTTCTGTGTATAAAACCCCTTAAGAATCTTTTCTGTCAAATTCAGTTGCGCGTGCATTAAATTTATGCATATCTTTTTAAAGAACTTCTATTTATTTTAAATGGGTCAATCTGGAAGAAAGTTTTTGTTCATAATCACTAATTACAGTTAGCTAACTTTCTGCCATTCAAGTGTCTTCCCCAGCCCCTAGAGGCCTTGTTGGCCTCTTCATAACGTTTTGCATGATGGTTTTTGGTATTAGCTTGACCTAATTACTGATGTCCTAATTTAGATTACATTCTGCTTTAACTAATTTTGGATTTCTCTGTTAGACTTGGTATCGTGCTAGAGCATATCATTGCCTGTCCAAAAACTAGTTTGGTCATTTGGTTTTTTCTTCTGGGAAACCTTCAGACTTTGTTTGCCTGGGAGCTCTGGCCATTTGCCAGGAATCTGAGGGCTCTAATTAATTTGCATAAAATGGGATACTATTGCCACCTGCTTTTTTAATACCCCGTGTGGCCAGTGGAGACTGTAGTTTCCAGTATGCAGTGCTCCATATTTAGAGCCGATAGCAATCGAGATGCATCCTTGCACAACTGCTGTAATCAAATTCGCTAAATAATGATGCTGCAGGAGTTGCAGTTGTGCCTTTTCCTGAGACGCTGTAGCCTTCGTGCTGGTACCAGGAGCTGCTTGTATTTTGTGAAGAGCTTGCATTGCTACAGTGCTTTAGATTCCAAAGCTTCACAAATAGGCATAAGTAGTTTCTAAATAGAAACTAATTTGAGGAGAAGAAAACCTAATGCTTTCCATTGTACTGGATTCCTCCAGTAATAACTGGGGAGCTGGGAGCAGCTACGTCCCAGGCATAATTTTCTTGCTAATAGTTGCCTTGAGATGATATTTAGATGAGAATAGCTAGTGGGAATAGGATGTGCTCTGTTGCCCCCTGTAAAGTGCTCTGTGAGTTTGAGCTGCAAGTCTCTTTACTGCAGCTTGCATATGAGTAGTTCTGTTGATTTTTTTTTTGGATTCTATGTATTTCTAGCCAAAAAACTTCATATGCATTATACAGCAAATTCAGATTATTTTTGGTGTGACTGAAAAGCTGGAAGTGAGTTGTTCAGGCAAAAACCTGTTCTATTTTGTTGATGCAACTGAAGAGAGCAACACCGAAAGAGCTACTGGGTTAGCTTTCATTTGCAACTGAAAATCAAAGCCAGAGCAACCACTTAGGACTCATCTGTGGTATTGATGTGTGTTATGTGTGTTCGTGTCCATCCCCCCTTCTTCCCCCTTTGCCATCAGCAGTTGTTCTCTGTGGTGTGACAGAAGTTACAGAAATAGAATAGACTTCATTTCATTAATTTATTTGCCCCACTTAGATACTCCAAACTTCTGGTTTTATACTGGATTAGCCAGTAAAACAGTAACTGTAACAGTGCATAGGGTGACCTGTAGCGTATTTATTCTCTTTTTCGGGAATGCTGAAAGGCTGGAGGCACCAGCAAGCAGCAAGTCACTGCAATGGGAGAGCAAGTTCTCTTATAAAAGAGCAGCAAGAGAACCAGTAGCATCTTGCAGGAGACTGGGAATTATGTAATTATGGAGTCCAGGGTGCTGAATGTTTGGTTGATAAATCTCTTGCAAATTGGTTCCTTTATCAAACTGTGCAGGTTTGGGTGGGAATTGTACTGGTTGCTTTCCCAAGTATGATTGGGATGGGGGTGGCTGGGGAGCTGTTTGGTAGACTAAGGTAAGCCCTGTTGCTGTAGAATTGCTGAATAAAGGCTTTGCAAATCCTGCAACTTTTAAGTTTTAGTAGTCCATTATTAGAGAAGTCTTTAAGTTATGCTGATTGCGCTTCTCGGGATTAAAACTGCATTCCCAAGGACAATTGTTTTTTGCAGGATTATTAATGATTTAGGTGGACCTTGGAACCAAATAGTGCTTAAAAAAACCAACAAAAAACCCCCAAAAGTTTCTTTATGTGGAATCATAGACGTAAGTTCAAAAAAATGGCCAATGATACAGAAGTAGAATTGCTGATAAGCCTTAAAACAATGCAATTGGGAGGAGAATAGGAACCAAATGACTAATGTTGGTAATGGTGCATGACTGTTAAATAAACAAATGGAAACTATCAGGCCAGTCAGCATCTGCCTCCTGCTAATGTTTTTGTTGAAACTAAGCATGCGATTTGTCTGTAGTTCTGGTTGTGAACTTGATTGAAAAGAACTTGCAAGCTTTTTTTTTTTTCTCTCTAATGGCAGCTTAGTTATACTGTAGGATTTGGTTCCGGTGTGTAATTTAGGTGCCGTAATGCCTGACTTTTAGGTATCTGATATGGAGTGTGAAACTGAGTAACTGTGACTGCATTTTTACAATGCGTTTTGAAATAGCTAACATGAGATGGGGAACTATGTATGTTCATTGTATTGCTGATGTTATAGCATGGGAGAACACTGAGATGCTGGGAATGGATATTTCGGTTGGGATTGAAAAGTGGGCCAAGAACTTTTTGTAGTCTACAGCCAAGGGTCGTCTGCTGAAGCTGTGATGTTCTTAACACTTCAGATTTCCTTGATTTAAACAAGGTAGCAGTGGTGCCCAACTGTGCTAGTTTTAGCTAGGATAGAGTTGATTTTCTTCGTAGTAGCTAGTATGGGGCTGGGTTTTGGATATGTGCTGGAAACAAGGATGTTTTAGTTACTGCTGAGCAGTGCTTACACAGAGCCCAGGCCTTTTCTGCTCCCCACCCCACCAGTGAGCAGGCTGGGGGTGCTCAAGGAGTTGGGAGGGGACACAGCCGGGACAGCTGACCCCAACCCACCAAAGGGATATTCCATACAGTATGGAATATCAGCATATAATGCACGCTCAGCATATAAAGCTGGGGGAAGAAGAAGGAAGGGGGGGATGTTCAGAGTTATGATGTTTGTCTTCCCAAGTAAGGGTTCTGCGTGATGGAGCCCTGCTTTCCTGGAGATGGCTGAACACCTGCCTGCCCATGGGAAGCAGAGAATGAATTCCTTGTTTTACTTTGCTTGCGTATGCGGCTTTTGCTTTACCTATTAAACTGTCTTTATCTCAACCCATGAGTTTTCTCACTTTTCCCTTCTGATTTTTCTCTCCCCCTTCCCACCGAGGGGGGAGTGAGCAAGCAGCTGTGTGGTGCTTAGTTGCCAGCTGGGGTTAAACCACAACACCATCTCAACAATAAAGCGCTGTGAAAAGGGTTCTCAGGCGCAGAAACTGTACCAGCAGCTTCCCATCTTTATGCAAATCAGTAAATGCTCATGGGGAGAAGATTGTTTTGTTTTCTTGGCCATTTCTTCCTCAAAAGTAAGGTCCCAGTCTTGTGCCGTGCTAGATTACCTACTGTTTAACCTCACAGCAGGACCCTCTGCTTTGTCTTTTCTGTGCTCCCCCCAACTTTTCTGTGAGCTGGCACCTGCTGCCTTTGTCCTGGGCTGCAGAAGTGAGTCCTGAGCACTCACTGGGTTCTGTAGTGAGCTGGGGAGCTGTGAATGCCACTGCGTGCTGCAGTGGATCAGCTGATTGGCAGGGGTATTGCCTTTGGGGAGATGGTTATTTCCTGACTCATCTGAGACCTGCCACTAAAGACTTGTGCCCTTCCTGTGTACTGCTTTTAAAGTGAAATGTGTATTGCTCTTTGGGAATTTTGCTGGCTTAGTAAAGTCTCACCTATGCAGGAAATGAGAGGCACCCTGATTTCTATCCTTAGCAGAAAGAGATTCAAATTGCCATTTGTCAGGAGTGCATAGTGATGGTGTTGTAAGTGACTTGTAAGGGGACATTTCTAACACCTCTTCTGTGAAGACTAAGCTCATATACAGTGAAGAATGCCAGATTGATTCATGGGTATGGAGAGAAGGCACAGAAAGAAGCAAGTCTCAGACCTTGTGGTTAAGGTGTTTGAATACGGTTCTTCAGTCACTCATATATGACAGAAAAAGTTTGGAGCTGGAAGACAGCAGATTTCTTGCCCACGTGTTAGGGCTTTAGGAAAGTTTTCTTTATGGTGTACAGAATCCTGATTTCCTTCCTGGAAGGTGAATTATATTCAGGTGGAGGGGTTTATCCCATGACTGAAGGATTACCAGAGTTGGTTAGACATATTTCAAAAAGATGGAATTTAGATGACAGAAGCTTGGGTTTATTGCTTCTGGATGGTGCTGTCATTTTGCAGAGAAGTGATATCCCTATTTCCAACTAGGCCTTGTTTAAGGAGTGTACTTAGTACTTCTGTGTCCTGTCTTGAGAGAAGCCATGAGCACCCTGAAAAAATGTCATGTAACACTTCTAGATACAAGTTAGTGTCATGTATTGTCTGCCCTGTTCTGTCGTCCACCCCCCCCCCCCAAAAGGGGAAAAATAATTTTTGTATTGCCAGACAATGTAGATGACAGACAGTGTAACAAGGAAACTTCTCAGTTCAGGCTTTCCCTCAGCTAGGTTTTGTCTGGCAAATTGAGAAGCCTGAAAAACTGGATACAAAGTGGAAGTGGGGGGAAAAAAAACAAATTGAAGTTTCACTTGAGAGCTAACTTAATCTTGATGCCTTTGCTGTTGTTCTTAGCGCTTTAAAGATGGATATGTCTGTAGGGGTTTTTAATTAGATACGCAAAAAATTGTTGGGATCTCTTTCAATTCCAGTCATATGAATAGAGGTAGAGGTAAACTTTTAGAGGAGCAACCTAACTCTGCCCAAAGAAATTGTCTTAAAATAATACCACAAATGAACAGTTTAGTTTAATCACTGTAACTGTGCTGTAGTCAAACTTGATTATAAATGATCTGTTTAAAATTCAAACTTTTGAAATCAAATCCTGACTGCCTAAATGTCTTGTCACTATCCATCATATAAGTTGTGGCAGTCCGGTGAAGTTCCCAATGACTGGAAAAGGGGAAACATAACCCCCATTTTTAAGAAGGGGAAAAAGGAAGCCTCAGGGAACTACAGGCTGGTCAGTCTCACCTCTGTGCCTGGCAAGATCATGGAGCAGATCCTCCTGGAAACTATGCTGAGGCACATGGAAAACAGAGAAGAGATTCGTGACAGCCAACATGGCTTCACTAAGGGCAAATCGTGTCTGACAAATTTGATGGCCTTCTATGACGGGGTTACAGCATTGGTGGATAAGGGAAGAGCAACTGACGTCATCTACCTGGACTTGTGCAAAGCATTTGACACTGTCCTGCACGATATCCTTGTCTCTAAAATGGAGAGACATGGATTTGACAGGTGGACCACTCGGTGGGTGAGGAATTGGCTGTATGGTTGCACTCAAGCAGTTGTGGTCCACGGCTCGATGTCTGGGTGGAGCCCAGTGACAAGTGGTGTCCCTCAGGGGTCCGTATTGGGACCAGTGTTATTTAACATCTTTGTCAGGGACATGAACAGTGGGATTAAGTGCACCCTCCGCAAGTTTGCAGATGACACCAAGCTGAGTGGTGTGGTTGCTACTCTAGAGGGAAGGGATGCCATCCAGAGGGACCTTGACAGGCCAGAGAGGTGGGCGTGTGTGAACCTCATGAAGTTCAACAAGGCCAAGTGTAAGGTCCTGCACCTGGGTCGGGGCAGTCCCAAACATGGATACAGGCTGGGCAACGAGTGGGTTGAGAGCAGCCCTGTGGCGAAGGACTTGGGGTATTGGTGGATGAAAAACTGAATATGAGCCAGCAATGTGCGCTCGCAGCCCAGAAAGCCGACTGTATCCTGGGCTGCATTAAAAGAAATGTGGCCAGCAGGTCGAGGGAGGCAATTCTGCTCCTCTACTCCATTCCCTTGAGACCCCACCTGGAGTACTGCGTCCAGCTCTGGGGCCCCCAACGTAAGAAAGACATGGACCTGCTCAAGCGGGTCCAGAGGAGGGCCATGAAGATTATCAGGGGGCTGGGGCACCTCCTGTATGAGGACAGGCTGAGAGAGTTGGGGTTGTTTAGCCTGGAGAAGAGAAGGTTCCGGGGAGACCTGGTAGCAGCCTTCCAGTACTTAAAGGGGGCCTACAGGAAAGATGGAGAGGGACTTTTTATAAGGGAGTGTAGTGATGGGACAAGGAGTAATGGTTGTAAACTGAAAGAGGGTAAATTTAGATTAGATATTAGGAAGAAATTCTTTACTGTGAGGGTGGTGAGGCACCGGAACAGGTTTCCCAGAGAAGTTGTGATGCCCCAGCCCTGGCAGTGTTGAAGGCCAGGTTGGATGGGGATTTGAGCAACCTGGTCTAGTGGAAGGTGTCCCTGCCCATGGCAGGGGGGTTGGAACCAGATGATCTTTAAGGTCTCTTCCAACCCAAAGGATTCTGTGATTCTGTGTTAATTTCTACGGGAAAAATCACTTTGAAGTAGACAAGAGTGCCAGAAATTTAAGCTAAACTTATGTTTGGAGGCATGGGGAGGGAGAACTATTTCAGTGGATTTTGATTTGTCCTGTCTCTGTCATGTATCTTTAGTATCTGTGTTTTCGTTTGCTCTGTAGTGTGACACTGTATATTAGTCCTGCAGCTGTTGCCAACTGACATGTAGGGTTTAATGAGAATTTCATGGCTCGTTCCTATTAAAGTTCCTACTCTGGTAGCTGAAGCCCAGTATCATCCTGAACAGGATATTTCCGTGCATTTCAGTGTAGTAATGTTGCATATTACTGACAATCGGACTAGTCAGACACCGGCTTAATGACCATTTTCTGGCATGCCTGACACCTATTTTGTGGAATAGCTCTTCAGTTTTGGAATACGCTTACTGGATGTCTTCTGTGGGTTGGCAGTGCTTTTGACTTCGGTAGCACTGAGTTAGAAGTGATCTTGATGCTTCAAGTTCCCGTTATAGGTATAAGGGGAAGGGGGTGAACTGCTTTAAGTGCTTGTTTATATTCTTCCAGTTGAGCACTTGGTTTCACAACTTTCAAGAGTCAGCTTTAATTATAGATCTCTGGTTTAGATATTTGAGGCTAAAGATATAGTTAGAATTCTGTTTCTCAAATCTGTCTAGGAGTTTTGTTTATCAAGGATACCTCTAAATGTGTTTGTTTGTCTGTGACTTTATCATATGCATTGGAAAAAATGCTTGAAAGCACATATGGATTCTTATAACAGGTATTGATCGCTGTAGCGATGGGATCAAAGCAGAGTAAGGGATTTCTCAGTTGCAGTAATTGTACGTGCAAATTCCTCTATTAAAAGATGCCTGAACCTCAAACTTAATCCAGAATTTTGTTTAAAAATGTTAATAGTTTGGCCAAGAGGAGCTATTGTCCATTACCAGCGTGCAAGCTAACTAACTCTGATTAAATTAACTGCGGCGTCAAAGAAAACACACTAATGAAATGTACGCATGGCAACTATATTAATTAAATATTAATTACCCAATCATGGCGGGGGGGGGGTGTGGGGTGTGTGTGTTTGTCTCCAGGCAGTGCTTTGTTATGTGTAATGCTGTAGTAGTCATGATCTCGGTATGGTGTGGTTCCATGTTCTGGTGCTGTGAACCAATAAGGTATTTACATAGTTGCTGCATTTGGTGTTATGAAGTAGCATACTCCTCTTTCAGGTATATTCATGTCTCTTGCTTGAATGATTTCTGTATGAAAGATGGGTGGTATAAAAGCAAAGAGAAGAAAGTGTTATTTTTATTTGCTAATTCTGTAAACATAACAGGGCCCCTAAGAGTCAGGCTAGGCTCTTTCCTTCTCATCCTTTAGGTGCAACAAAGTTTCTGCAGACTCAATCAAGTCTTACTTGCTCCAAGTAGGTGGTCATGACTGATATGGCACATTCAGTTAAATTTAAGCTTCCTAGGAGCAGGAATGAAGGTCCAGATTTTTCTACAAGATTGTAAGGATACATAGAGTAGCAAAGGATTAGAAAAAGCTACTTCTACTGTGCAGGAGTGACCTGCTTTGGAAGCATTCATGTATAGGACTGCGGAGAATTGGCAGAACTGAAGCTAGTGATAATTTTGGATAGGTGATGCAAACTAAAGTGCTTCAAGGCAACTGTGTGCAACAGTCACTGCTGTTGGAAGATGCCTTCCTCCTGGGCTGTGCTTTCTCTGCTGTTCCATCAAGAGATATTTCACAATTGCTCCTTTGTTCTAATGGCAACATAAGTCAATGAGAAGTTCTGTCTTTGTATTTTGGTATCATTTGTTCTTACAATCCACAGTGTAGATCCGGTGTTGGCAATGAAAAGCTTGAGCTTCAAAAGCTTTTGTGAGTTCATAAATAAACTATTCAGCAGAAACATTTGGAAAGTTGATGTCCATTTTCTTCTCCCTGTGAACAGGTCCAGGTGTAAGTCAATGGCATCTTTACTTCCACTGGACTGCACCACTTGAGTTAAATTACAAATCTTCAGGGTTAAGCTCTGAAAACGAGGAAGGATCGGTTTGGTTCCTCAAGATGGAATTTCAGGATTTTAAAATGAAAACTAGAAAAGATGTTAAAATAATTGAAAAGCTGCTCTCAAGAGTCAGCGATTCATACATTAAGAATACCTGATGTCTTCTGTTTTAAGCAATCTTCAAGGATTTTCTCTGAAGTTCTCATTTTTCGCAGCCACTGTATGGTACTGTGCCCCAGACACACGTGTGGGTTCAGCCTTTGTTCACATAAACTCTTCTAACACACAGACTCTTGCTGCTTTCAAGGCAGCAGCAAATGTGTGTTTTCTGCTGGGTGGAGTCAGGTGCCTAGGAAATGGAGTTGGGAGCTGGAAAAGGGAGACAATCGTGTTGGGCTTCTCGACTGTAACCTGGCAGGTTATACTGTGTTTCCTACTTGGAAATCAAGGAGAGTTAAGACCGTTTACTACCTGGCTCTAGAGCTGCCTCATTATGCTTCTTGCATTGTGGTTTTATGTGAAGCCTGAACTCCTTTTGCCCTTAAAAGGAAGAAGGGAAATCGTATCCAATTCCGGTGTCTTACAGCCATCTTCATGGGATAGTGTGTAGCTCTGTTAATGTTTCTCTTTCCTTCTTCTGCAGTTGCCTCGACTCCTGAGAAGAGAGATGGAGGTAGGGCCTACCATGGTATAGTCTGATCCCAGGGATACCTGGGGTGTTATCTTTGTCCTGTTATCTGCTGGGGTGCTTGTTTCTGTAACTCCAGTGGCACTTAAAGGGTTCAAACCCTGACTTAAGTTTCATGCCAAAATCCTGTCATATTTATCAAAATTTTGATAGCTTTACTGCTTCCATGAGCCACTAGTAGCCTCTGTGTGCCTTCTGCTTCTGTCTTCATTTCGTATTACTTTGGCAGAGTATTCTTTGTCATTCCAAATAGTACTGAAAAAGACAACTTTGCTTAGACAGGGAGAATGCCCTTTTTAGGGAACTGGACTCTTTGTCCTCACTGTATGTGAAGAGATATGGAAATATCTTCGTAATTTGAAATGTTTAGTGAATGAGGTGATCCTCATCTTCCATTTTAGTTTTTGAAGCTTGAGAGAAGGAACTGGTTAACCTTCCTTGGAAACAACGTGTTCTTTCAGGAAACAGCTGAAAGCATTGTCAGTTATGCATTATGTGTGCATTTGTGTTACAAAGACCAATTTGATTTTTGAGAAAATTATCATTTTTTTCCAGTGTGCTTGTCCTAGTAAACTGGCCTTCCTGTGTTTCACCAAAAGATGCTGTAGCGTAAAAATTACAAGTAGTTACGATTCCTAATTAGGAAGTTACAAGCAGAGTAGTGTCAGTCTTGATCTTTCTTTTTGAAAGAGAACAATAAACTAATTGTGCTGGTACCTTTCTGAATTTGGTGGCTGATGCTGAATTAAGGCTCTAATTGTATTTGTTGTAACTGAGAACATGACTCTTCCAGTAAATAGCCGCACAACCTTTACAAACTAGAATGAAGTAATAAAATTGCAGCAGGTTCCATCTTTCTTGTACCTTGTCTACACGGAATGCCTTCAGTTTCGACTGCGAAGCCTGTTGTAAGAGCAGGATTGCTGCTAGCAGGCAGCTAGGAGGCTGAAGCTGGGTTCTTGTTCTGAAAGAGCAACAAGCTGTCCTCCTTATGAAAAGCCGGTTTTCCTTGTCGTCTTTTCTAGTCTCCTTGTGTTTTAAGCAAGTGGGATGATTTACTGATCATATGATAATGAGATCATCTGTAAATATATTTCAGGATAATCTGTCAATATATTTCGGGATGTATTCCAGGATTCCACTGCTGTTAGCTAAAGTCATGAAACATCCACTGAGGGGTACTTGGTACATGTAGGTTGCCATTTAGATGTTCTCCAATTCCTGGGGCAGAGTATATGGCAAAAAGTGGAAACCTGCTTAAAAACAGGAGAGTGACAAGTGAAACTGTCAAATGAGAAAATTGGAATGAAGAGCTAAACTGAAATGACACTATCAAATGAGAAAACTAGAAATTGAGATATCAAATGAACGAAGTGTTCCAAGACAATCTGGGTGTCTATATTGATCACCTCCTGAACAACATAAGAGCAGTATTCCTTAAAAGCCAACTTACCAGTATGACATTGTTGTGGTAATTCTGTAGTTGCCCTATATTAAAAAGGGGGAGAAAAAAAGAAAAAAGTTTAGTTTTTAAGGCATGTAACTTACTATATAGGTATTTCTTAAGCTGTTTGTAAACCGTTACAATTGTGACTTAAGCTCTTCAGAAAAGTAGTATTTGGCTGAATCAGCAATGACCTAAAACCTGAAATGAGGTTACAGATATTAAAGCTGTAGTGAGGGTGGTATCGTTCTATAGCTTTAGGCAGTGGAATATGAGGCTGTGTTGTCTGGACTTTTGACTTGATATGGTTGTGACCTTTCTCATAACAGCAGTTCTCACTGCAGAAAATTTGTAAATGCTCGAGTCCTCTGGTAGACTTCGGGCTGAGGAGCTACAACTTTTTTTTATTTTAAATCTATTGGGAAGATAACAAACTTCTGTGCTTTGGTGAAACAATCGCTTCTTCCCTAAAGTTAACCTTCTGCTAACTGCAGTGAATGATGAGAAGATTTTAGCATCTGTACGTATTGAGACCTCATTGCCAACCGCTACGTTACATAATGCTTATTTGTGAAAGAGGGAATGAACACAAAAGCTGTTCTTGGTGACTGACAGTGTACAGCGAGAGGCTTGTTTCTGTAAAGGCAGGAGACAGGCTGCGTTGCACAGACAGAGGTTTCTGAAGCAGGGTGTCCTAAAACCTGAAGTCAACTCATGCTAGAACTTCAATGCAATACTTGTTTGAAACCAAATAATACTAGTTGTATGAATGCAAAATTTTTATTTTATTAAAAAAAAAAGTGAAGAACAACACATAGCAGTAGAAATAATAGTAATTATTTTTCAGTACAAAGAGCAACTAAAGAAAGCATGTTGAAAATACTGAGGTGGTCCTATTGCTAGGTCATAAAAATGACAGTGGGAATTGTTTTCCTATTTTATCTGCTAATTCTCTGGAATGTATGTACCGAAGAAGCAGTGTTGAATGGAGGAAGATCTCAAGATGGAAATGAAAACTCTCAGTTTTTCAAATCTAAAGTCAGAAATGTGTAACTGTTTTCAGCTAAAGCTCTTTGGAGTTCCTGTACGGTACCTGAGGCAGAGGGACGTTGTGAACAAATCTGTAAGTCGCCTGCTTTTGTGTGGCAAACTCCAAGTGCAAAAGATGATGTCTGAGGAAGCACAGATGTGTCATAATTTGAAGTACCTGGCTTGCTTTGCTGTGGGTGCAGCTGTTGTCACTGCCATCACTGCAGATGGTGATAACCATGGTTACTGCCAACAACCATTGGGGGCTAGAAACAAGAGCTTTTATATTATATACTCCCAATGTGTAAAACACCTTAAACTGGTAACTGGACTAGTGCTTGTAATTTGAAAAATTTAAGAGCTCTTATCCCTTAGGATGATGATATTAAATTTATGAGAATCTACTTGCGGATTTGATGGAAAGAATTAATGCTAGTAGGGTGATTCATGGACCAAATGCATGTTAAATGTTGAAATATGTAAATTGGATGAGTTTATAAATGTAACATTCTTATGCAGTTTGAATAAAAACTGCTATTAATTTTTGGAGTAATAGGAGGCATAAGCAGAGAAATGTGCTCCTGTCTCCCCACCAAACTCTAAAGTTCTCCCTTAAATGGATGCATTTCTCGGTTTATTTTTGACAGTCTTATAAAGTATTGGTTTTTATATGACTGGCTTCATTCACATATTTTTGGGTTCCAAAAAATGTTACTGCTCTGTAAATCCAAAATTAGTTTTGTATTAAACACAGTGAAAAATGGGACTTGACCATAATAAGAAAAAGAAAGCTAATTTTATCCCTTCTTAAATGTTATTATCTCACGAGAGCATTCTCCTGATTACCTGGAATCATTTAGCACCATGTGTAGTGCCATTGTAACACAGTTAAAGTAGTATAATAGATGCTGAGGATAAACACAGTTAAATTAAAAATGGTTGCTGAGCAAATGAGTATGTAATATTTTGGGAATTTAAGGGTTTTCCGTGGAGAAGGTTTTTTATCTGTAGCTTTATTTTCCGTAACCCACTGCTTTCCTCTTTGGTTCTCTCAGTGCAGAACTACGGTGGCAATGAAGTGATTGCTGCTGGTAAATTTTCTTGAGAGAATGTTGTTACTGTCTGTTTCATCTCTATTTTCTGCTCAGTAGAGAGCTGCGTTACTGCTTTAGCTGTCCTTTGCTGCAGCGTCTCCTCTTTGCCTGGAGTGCCCACATACAGAAGGAGAGAGAACCGCTGTGATGATTGTTCTTTACTCTAGGGGCATCAGGAGCTGGATCAGTCTCTAGAGTTAAACAGCTAAATTGGCTCCAAACTTTTGCAGGCAGCATGGACTGTGAAGGAAACTAGGTGATGAATATAGTGCTCAGACTCTAGGTAGTTGTCTTAATGGGAGGTGTTTAAAACAGAAAGAGAACCTTGCTTAATATGACCTTTTGAGTTTGGAAGGTGGGGACATTCAGCAAGATACTTGTGATTCAGTGATGGAGTAGATTGGCAATTATGTTTAACGTAATTTTGATTTCTTCTTAAAGCTTTGTTTACCTTATTTAAAAAAAGAGGGATCTTTGAATGAGTTGATAGAATCACTGGAATAGAATAGTTACTAAAATTCTTTTGTCAGTGTTGTGGTCAAATGCTTATTTGTTAGAATTATTCTAGATGCTGAAAGCTGTTTTCTTTTCTGGCTTGTCTGTAAATGGCTTTGTACAAAGGTTACAAACTTCAGCTGACAGTATTTTGTCAGAGTGTGATTGACACTAGCTTTATACTTTGTTAAGGTTACAAAAAATTGTAACTTGAATTTCTTCTTTCTATAACTTCTACTTTCCTTCCCGAACGCTTCCTTCAACGTTTCATTAGGATTTGGTTGTGCTGAACATAAGCATGTTCCACAAGTCCCTTTCCTGTCTCCTATCTTGAAATTTGCATGAGAGGAAGGAAAGAAGATAGAGTTAATATTTTTTATATGGAAGTAGTTTTCAAATTATGAATAATGGTGTCTGTATTTGTATCACGGCAGCCTTTCATGTTCCAGATCTGTCATTGACCAGTTGTGCTTAGGTAAAAGTGTTGCCAAAGACAGCGTTGCACTTAAAAGAAAACAGGTGAGTGCCAACAAGGATGAAATAAGTTTCATGTTCATCTTGAAATAAGAATGGTTTCTTAAGCAAGTGTTGTATTCTGTGCTGAATGCTTTGCAAAAAGAGCCCAATAATAAACAAAAACCAGACAATCCCTCCCCTTTTTTAAAAATTATACATGAAGAAAATCATACTATTTTTCCTTTCATCTTCCATCCACTGTCTCTGTATTTTCCCCAGTGTTGGTAATTGCATGATTTTTTTCAGTATTTTAGTTTACATGTGTTAAAAAAATAAACAAAACAGCCTGGTTTTTAGAAAGCAAGTGTGTAATGCTACAATTTCACAGTATAAAGATATTAAAGTAGTGATATCAATGTATAAAACAAGAATGCTTCAGTTGTATGCCTAAGTAGTCATACCTGAGGCACCGATGTGCCTCCACAACTTATTCCCTTGAAGAGGGCTTAATGTGGATAAAATGTTAATCTGCTTCACTCATACTGCATAATTCAGTCTTAAGTAAATACTACATAGGAAAAAGTCAGCTATATCTGAAATTTCAGAAGGAAAACTGAGGCCTTGCTAGGCAGAAAATACCTTACATTCCAAACATCTAAAGGGTGTTGCAGAAAACTTCGGGTTTGTAAGTTTAATTGGATTTTCAAGACCTTGTTGCACTTACTGCAAGTGTTTGAGTAAACAGAGGCAGGGTTTTTTTCTTGCTGTTTTTAACTGCGCAATTGATGGAGCTGAAATAACGTGCTGGTTATACCAAAACCTATATTTGTATTTCTTGCTTCATTTTTCAGTTATAGAAAGTGAAGTGTTCTGTAATACAAATTGTGTGCTCACCTGTAATGCCAGTAGGAGGATATGAGAGGTTTACTTTGGGTTTTTATATTAACTGAATCTGGAAAAAAACCAATGGGCATGTTTACATTGAGAGACCAACCTGACTTAGCCTTTACACACTTCACTGCAAACCTATCTGCAGTGTACTTAGTGCGCATTAAGACGTACCAATTTACACTTAAAAGTATTTATTTTCAAACTTTATGAATTTAAGATAAAAACCTATATAGTATGTTTTACAGCTTTTTATGTAAGTTTGCCTTGTTAGCAAAAGCTCACGGGCCCCTGAGTTTGAGTGCTGTGCTGTAAAGCTGTAGGGCTGCAGACCTATATACCTTTAACATCTATTTCTCAGCTTAGATAATTTTGCATGACTTATTGTTGGGCTTCCTGTTCCTCTCACCTCTACTGTGTATCTCTTTTTTATTATTCACAGCTTCTGTTTTATTACATTTTTCTTGAATGTCACCTCAGTTCTGTTTTTCTTGTCCCTTTGATTTGTGTCTCGATATTTGGTCTTCTGCAAAGTACTGTTCTTGCATGTGATGCAAGTCTTAATCTCTATAGTGTTGCACACATATGCTGTCTGTAGGTGTGCTTATGGATTTTTTTAAATTTCTGGTCCTACACAGAAGTATAAGAGAACTATAATATTGTATAACAAAACCAATTACTAGAATTCCACTGAAGCAGCATGGTACAAATCAGAAGTATAGTATTTTGTGACATCATTGTGGTGGTTGAAATAAAAAGATACGAGGCAGGAGCTGTTGCGTTGTAATAGTGGACCAATCAAATATGTAAAGTGTTAAGAACCAAGATACAAATGTTTGAGAGAAGAGCAATGTTCTTCCTAAAATTCAGGTACTGAAAGGCTTTTCTTGGAGTAGCGCTTAAAAATTTATAGTTGCCGATAAAAGCTTTCCTTGAAAGACTGTCAAGAATAGATTATAAGACCAAGCGATCAATGTGTTAATGTGACCTCCTGCATAACATCAGCCATAAGGCCAACTAATATCTTATGCAGTTGGTCTACAGACTCAGCGTAAATAATAAATCTTCACAAAGTGGACTGGGGGACAGCTTAGAACAATTGCCAATAAGCCCGCAGTCATTTAGGTTTGAGTGGCAGTAAGTTTAACAGTGCAAAAACTTAAAAATAGCCAAGGGTTTTTTATACGAGGTGTTCCGCTAGAGATTTGAAGATGTTGGCAATGCTGTACTAAAATGAGTACCATTGAGTCTTACGGGGTGCAGCTCAACCTTGTAGACTAACAAAAAAAAAGCTGGGTTTTGTGAAATACTGCAATAAATGATTCATAAACTTTGATTGCAAAGGGAAGAACATTTGGTTTTCTAATGAAAGCCCAACCAAAGATGCTAAAATTGACTCGGTACATTGGGTGGAACTTTACTTTGTGTGTTTGGCCTTACAGTAGTCGCTCATCTTTGTTAGGGAACTCTGGAAACGTGATGTTTGAACTGGTACGGACCTGATTGGGTCAGGAACAGAAAGATGTTGAAAAGTGTCTTGACTGTGATAATTAATGTTCTGCTTCATACAAAATATGTCTTACCCTAGTGTTAACTTTTTTATGTGAGATATGAATCTTGGGATGAAGCTGAAATACTTGTTGCCAGGCAGGTAACCCTTGTTGATAGGCAGGGTTGGTGACCAAACGTAGTTTCTTCTGTGGTGGATTTCTGCAGGTGGATTGCTATGTCTTGGCTACTGTCATAACTGGGAGAATTATTTCAGGTGATTGAGAGTTTAGACACTTATCCTGGTCAAAGTGGACTTGGAAAAAGGCACCTGTTTTGATCCTGATGTGAGAAGACATGTGGTGAGAAGACAAATTGGGTAACAGGAATTTATAAATCGATTTATTTTCCTACTTCGTATCAATTCCAGAGGATCTAGACTGGGTAATTTACTAATATATTGCGAGTGGGAGCTGGCTGAGCTTTAGTGCTGAGAAGGTTGTGCATGGAGATCACTGCAGTGAGTTTTGGAAGGAAGCCAAGGAAACATTGTAGGGTTTGCTCAGAAGGATTACACAGAGTGATTCTGACCTGCATCTGAAATATTAGATCTGGTTTGACCCTCAGCTGCTGTGAAATGATTGCAAAGGTGGTGCAGGCAAGTGACACAAGACAGTGTCTGGTTGGAAAGTTGTGGCCTCCTCTTCCAAGTGCAGACCATGGTGTTCCAACTAATGCCTTTCCCAGAGCTAGATTAGATTGTGTTCAGGGTGGGGAGGGACACAACGGTGCTTTATATCTTTCAAAAAATGATGTTGCTCTAGAATTAACAATCTAGATTTTGTAGTGGAGTACTTTGCCAGGAGCAGCTTTGTAGGTGCTAGCAGAATCTGCAGTCACTCTCATTTCATTTCTGCAGGGATGCTTAAAATGCTGTGATTAATCTTTTGTTTTAGTTTGGGTTTTTGCTTTGCTAGTGCTATCCAATAACTAAAAACTGGTAAGCAAAGTTTTGTTTGATGTGCAGGGCTGGTGAAAGCTAGCACTCAAAGGAGTAAAACTAGTTTGACTGTGACTGACTATTACAAGGTGTTTTACCAATAGATCTTACAGAAACCATAATGAACAAACTTTTGGTTATCAGAAATGTGCTTAACGATGTTAGTTGTCCATAAATTTATTTGGTATTAAACTTTTCGATTAACTGAAGAAAGATCAAAATGTTATGTGCTACAACAGGAGTATCTTTATAACCTGAACTAGGAGACAGGTGAAAGGGGGTGTTCTCTCTGAGGTATTACTATTACTGGGTAAAATTTCAGCTCACGGAGGAACTGTATTGTTGAATGTGAAGTACTCAAAGTAATATGGCCCATAAGACTGTTTTTAAGGAGTCATGTTTTAGTCGTCATAGGATCTGCAGGAACGGGTGTAAAAAGTCTGTTAGAATCTTACTGACTATTGTAAAATTGAAAAGAAAACATACAAGTATGCAATCATGCTTCTAGAATTATTTTTTAAATTGCATACTGGCTTAAAAGGGAAAATAAGAGTTCTGTCAGTACTGCCATCATCTCATTTTTTAAAAAACTTATTTTAGAGTCCCTGTGCCAGAAAGCGGATTCTTCGTGATGGGAGTGGGGTTAATTGTATGTACATACTATATATGCTTATTAATACTTATTTTAGGCGTCTGAATACTTGTAAAATTCTTTCTGTGTGGATGTGACAATGTTCCTGTCAGGTATATTTGCAGTGGCTAATTTTTAGAAAAGTCCTTAACTTGTGCCATATTTTCACACCTAAGCATCTGAAACTTTGAAATGATGCTTGTGTATCGTTCACTTTCAGTGTATTTATTTTGGAAGATAGATCCATATACTGGAGAATTCATGAAGTTCTTTTTTCTATTCAAAATCTGTTACCTGAAATGCCCATGAGATGGTGCTCATCAGTCTTGTTTTTGTGTAGCAGCAGATCTGTGCATAGTTCTGCCTTACGAGTAAGGATGCAGTGGTTAGTGTTGCTGTCTTTGTAAGAGAAGGAAAAAGAACAAAAACCAACTGACAGTGTCTTGTATAGTAATAGGTGTTTTGTATATTAATTCTGTTTTGAAGTGGGCGTACAAACAGCCTTGGTATCCCTGCTCATCTTTGGGAAGATTGATTTGATGCTAGTTTACACAAATTACAGATTACCACTTAATTTTTCTTTCTTAAAAATGAATTTCTAAGTAACCAAAGGATAAAAAAGTGTTTAGACATATATTCTTTTTGTGCTGCTTTATTTCCTTCTGTTTTTCTCAAAGATCCATGAAAGTTTTCTTTATGGAAAACATTCTGCTACTAATCCACACGAGTGTGTTCTGTTCTGTAATGCCTTTCTGTGAGAGTTTCGTTAGTTTTGATTTGTTTGTTTTCCCCTTGACTTATGCAGGCAGTCTATAACAAGAAACAGGGGGCTGTGGGAGAAAGGTTAAACTCTTGATAACTAAGGCAGGGAGGATACTCTTTCTTTGAAAAGGCTGGACTCACAGTGTTAGAAGCTCCACTGCTGTTTTTCAAGAGCGTACTATATAATTTCAGATGCAAGATGAGGAGAAAAATAGCAAAATAAGAGGAAGAGATTAGAGTAAATGTTGTCTTTCTGAAGTAAGGTTACAGAAATACTTGGAGCAGGCTGCAGCACAGTAGTAGAGCCAAATGTGTTATTTTACGTTCTGTTCCAGACTGTCCTTATTGGTATTTTGAGAGTAGTAACCGGAATGGTCTGGGGGAGTGGGAGGGAGATCTGGAAGAGGACCCAACTGACATAGATGAACTCCCAAGGAAGGAGTTATCAATAGTGATAAACGGGTATGAAAACAAGAGTCGGTTGTATGAAAACTGGAATGAAGTGATTAGCACCACTGTTATAATTGGCTAAGCTAAGGCAACACTTACAGAGAGCATCTGCTAAGTATTATTAGCAGAGATTACAGGCCTCTGAAAATGAGGACAGCTTTAAACTTAATGGGTTGATCTAGTGGAGGTATTCAAAGATTGATTTTTGTACAAAGATTGTCTTTGTATAGGCTGTTCCCATTAGATCAGACCAAGAGGACAGAGGAAAATCTATATTTCCTCTGGAAACTTCTTTTCCCTTCCGAATTCTGTGAATGGTGCTATGATCAATGTTTCTTTTTGTGTGTTTTATAGGCTTTTTTCTTTTTTTTTCCCTTTTCTTTCTTTTTCAAATCACTATAGCTTTGGCCAAATAGGAAACTTGAATTATGATGGCCTGTATGTTGTGTTCTATCAGTGACTGCTGAAAGCAGTATTAGGACAGCATAGAGTAGAAGATACTGATGTGCTTGAGAAAAGCACCTTGACAGAAAACGGAGGCAAACTCAGAAGTGGATGCAGCACTGAACATAGAGGAAACTAAAGACAAATACCAACTGAAAAGCAGGGTTTCTTCCTTTTTGAGAGAAAAAGAAAAAAAAAAAAGTTCTGGCTGAACTTCTTTTGGGAAAATGGAATTAGAAGGTATCATTTTGGAATGTTTAACTTCACCTGGAACAGAAGGATTTGCACATGTTCTGGATATGCTGAAGTGAGTGGGACAAAGAGTTTAGAATGATGCCCAGTTAGAACCCAAGATGATGCATTGCATAGTGGTCACTGGAGGCTGAGAGGGATGAGCAAGGAGGATTCTGAAAGTCTTTTTGGCTATTTTTAACTTGATGATAATGTTGATGAAAGAAGAAATTCTATAATTTGTGTATTGATGCTGAATCATCTGTGTTAGGATGATAATGTATGAGAATGGGTGGTGTTTGAAGATCAGATATGATTTAAGGATGAAAAGGAGGGGGTAAGAACAAATTGGTTTCCTAACCCTACTTCACACTGAGCAAACAAGCCTATACAAAGGAGACTTCTGCCATAAGAACATTTATGGAAAAGCTGAATGAAGTAGGAGTAGTAAGTCCCCGTGGTTTTTTCTTCTGTGTACACTGGTAGGTACAAACAGAAGATAACTCTTAAGAAAAGCAGTCTTAGTTTCTCCTCTTCAGACTCCAGCATTGCTCCCTTGAAACCCTTTGTATCCTGCAAACTTTCCTTCTCTCTGAGGAACCTAGGGAATTTGCTTTCAGATTTAGTCTTCTCAATGTACCGTTCCACTGAGGTGAAAGTCTGTAATTCACATTCTATTTATTCTCCCTTAAATATAATTCCTTTTTCTTTGTGTCTTCAGATTTGTTGTTTTTTTCCTCCTTCACTTCTTTGCATGTTTTCCTGTCTACCACCTCTTCAGTCTTGTATATCTTTATACTTCCAATTCTTCAAATAAAAAAATACTTTGTTATGGAATTACTTCAGCTTTTATTTGTAGCAAGCTGTGCCAATTCTAGGTCAGACAATTTCAAGGGGAGGAAAAAAAATTCCCATGCAAGGAAATTAAGAAAATTTCTGATTGTATTTTCATTTGGCAAAACTGAATTGAAAGATTTCATTTTGGAATGTTTCATTTAACATGAAATGCTACAGTGCTTCAGGGAAGTTGCTGATTATGGAAGGAGTCAAGATAGACTACAAAAGAAGTCCTGGAGATTGTTCTGTTGGTGTCAGAAAAACATAGCTCAGCTGGAAGTAGGGCCGGTATGAGCGAGGAGAATGTGAACCTACAACTCATATGATAAATGCACGAATTTTGAACCTAAACCACTTTGACATTCTTAAAAATGACATTTATAAGAATTGTTTTTATTTCAAAAAGTATTTTTATTTCATGGCCCAGGAAAAACTCATCTCCCATCAGATACTGGTATCTCTCAAAGAGAAATCTCATCTTAAACTTAATTCTCTGAAAACGTACTTTCTTGGAATTGTTCGAGTGCAGTTCCCCAGGAATCAGTATTTTCATTCTCATAGAGTGTAAAGAGAGCCAGAGGTCTTGCAATAATAATTCTAAAGAGACAGCAGTTGTATTTCTGAGGAAATGAATGTTTTACAGCTTGGAATACCACACAGCTTCGAACGCAACGCTGTTTATACAGGATTGTTTGTATGGACATTTCCATACAAATGGCAAAAAGAGAGCAAAATGTGAAACAAACAAGCAAAAAGCTTCCTGTGTGTAAACTTGTGTCTGAATAAATCGTCTACTGAACTGATGGTAGAAGTTTTAAATTTGTTAAGAATAAAACTTAAGACACAAAGCCTTAAGTTTTGTGGGAATGTAAATACTTAACTTGCACTTTCTCTTTATTGTACATTAAGATAACTACGGCACACTGACATGATTGCTGAAGTACCTGTGTGGGTTTTGCTTTACACTAAGAATTGCTTTTTCCCCTGATTGAAACATTTGAAAGAACCAATGAATATAATATGTGGTAGTTGAGCTGAAAGCAGGTTTTGGAGTAAACAGTCCCATCCTGTTTGCCAGTTGTGAAACGATGTCATCCTAGTTACAACAAATGATTATTCTTTTCTTAGTCAACTATTTAAAATGAATTATTACCTTACTAATAGTAACTAATTTTTGAAGGCAGTATCCTGAAATGTAATATTTGGTTACTCCTTGAAGCGGCAGCTAACCTGCTGTTGTACTCGCTATGCCTGTACTCAGCTGTCAGCATTAGTTTCTTTCGAGAAGCAGAGGAGGCATCTGACCGATGTGTTTGATTTCAAGCCTGTTTAGTTTTTGGAGGGATCAAGTTAAGCAGGTGTAGAATAAGTGATTGGGGATCTTTCACTACCACTTAAATAATGTTTTTCATCGGTTTACAATGTAAAAAATTCAAATGGCAGAATTTTCCGGCTGGCTGGAATACACGATGTTGGGAGACGTGAGTGACTGTGACTTTTAAGAGGTATGTGAAGTAGAAGGGAGTGTGCTTTTTGTTAGAGTCCACTGCAAAAGTGTTTTCATGATAAAGTGTGAATAAATTATTATAATAGAGGAAAACAAACATGAGTATAAAGTAAAGAGGTTCATAGTATGCTGGTAGTATCAGTTTTTCATGTACTACATCCTGTTCATGTCACCTATCTCAGTTAAACTGACTCTTTTTTTTAGGAAACCTGTTTGAAGACCTTGTAGTTTTCCCTGCACCTTAAACAGTGTGTAAATGAAGCAGAATAATGTTTGCTTCTTTGAACTTATTTTCTGCAATCTGTATTCCCCCCTCCTGGTACAGTACTTTTTTAATCACTATTAAAAAAAAAAAAAACAAGTCTCTCTATGGATTTGACCACATGTGACAATTCACTAATAATTCTTTGATACCTCCTTTGATTTCTGTTATTTGCAGTTATTAAACTAATACCATGTTGAGACACTATGAAAGCTGTAAGACTATGAAAAGAAGGACTACGTAATGAAATGCACTAACTTTTTATTGGCAGTAGAAATTTGAAACACAATGGCACATACACTTTCTGCTTAAAGTTTTAGAGGAATTTGGATATGGGATGAAGCTTCTTACCATTAGTGGTTAATTAAAAAAGGGGTGGGGGAGAACTTTATATAGAATTTGATCACTTCCCCTTTTAAATCTTTACAGTACCAAGTGATTGTTTTTTCAGTTAGCCAGGTTGCTGTTGCGTTACAGTTTAACTGCATAAATAGAAGCTTGAGCTGATCACTTGTATGGAAGAACTATCACACGTAGCAGAGCTGGGTAGCTGTACTTTTACTTGAGTTTATTTTGTGTGTGGAATCTCTCAAGTTTGATGTAGGTTTGTTTTTAACCATTTTAAACCATCCTGACTTTATAAAAAAAGTGCTTTTGGTAATACCTCCCTACAACAGGATCTTGTGTAGCTTGAAGAAAGTTTGATTGCTTGCAATAGTTGATTTCTGCTGTGCCTATTTTAACTTTTTTTAGTAGTTGAGATGAGACTGTGGATTCTTTCACTTTTTGAAGTATAGAAATTAAGTTTTAAATATGCAACAGACTTCTATGAGTTACAAAATTCTCAAGTGAAATGGTGAAAATAATGAAGCAAGCCATGGATGAATTGACTTCTCTGACAAAAAGAAATGTTTCTGTTTAGAAAAAATGTGGGATGACAATCTGACAGGGTTACCACTGTAATCAAATGCTTGTGATTTTGTGCCAGCTTATCTGATGGATCACTAGTGACTTAAAAGCATAGAAACTTTAGCAGTTCTTTTTTTGCAGAGGTCTTTGTTCCCTTCTGTGAGAGGCTGAGCCCAGGCAGTGTGCAGCTCTGAACTCGGGGTTTCGGAGTAGCTGGTCGGCCTGGGGGTTCGGCAGCGCTAAGGACTGCCGTTTCAGCGCACGCGTTGCAACTCTTTCACAACTGAAGAGTCCAAGAGCTGTAGGCTCCTCAGGCGTCCCCTGGGTAATATGGCAGGAAACCAGGGCCCTTATCTTGGCCAAGTTCCTAATGCAGTCAATGATGAGCAGCAGAAAATGTGGCAACGATGGTATCGATTTCAGTTAGCAGCGTTCTTTTCCCCTCTGTCATTGGTTTTTCCAAGGTGGTGGGAAAAGATTGTGGAACTGTAAGTTTCAGGAAACTTCTTTTTGCATTTGTCTTGGCTTTGGGAAGAATTTCCTGAATTCCAAAACTGTAACAGAATTAGTACTGATCAAATGACTATTTTTTTTTTATTAACGTATGTTTTCTGTGCAGAAACATTAGAGTGGAAAAAGTACAAATACTGTGAGCTGTATACTTTGTTGCAGAATTAAGGGGGGTAGAGAAATGTACTTTAAGCTGGATGAATGTGTGGTGTAAAAGAAACTCTTGGATTTGGATATGCCCTACACAGAAATGTGCAATATACATAACAACTCTGGAGTTTTGGAACAGTGCCATATGTCTTAACCTTTGACCAAAAAACCCCAGTAAAGTTTAGTGTGTAGATAAAGTTGGTATAACTTTAATGGCAATTTAATCTCATGAAGTTGCAGCTACCACTTTAAAGTTGTTTTTCTACTTGGAAAAGTGTGGTGAGCTATGCAGAAGAGCACGTATAGACACACCAGTGTTTTTGCTAGGGCAGACAGTAGTTCGTAGTGCTCTTTTGGCTTTGTGCTCCAGAGTTACACTGGAACAAAATTACACTGGTAATGTGTAGACTGATTGAAAGGAAAAGAAAACTTCAGGATTAAAGGCTTTTGTTCTGGGGTGTTTTTTTTAATTTTTTTTTCCTCTTAAAGGCACATGTATTCATGAATTTCAAGACATTTTGATCTTTGAAGTGAGGTAATGGAGATACTCATGCCAGTCTTTGGCTTCACACCTAAGAGACCACAGTTTATACTGTTATCAGGTTGCTGTCTTGAAACTTGTTTCATGATTTTTGTGGTAATTTCTTTTTCTGTTGTTGTACTGGGAAATCTCTTTCTCTTAGAAGTAAATATTTACATGTGTGGCAAGCCACAGAAAATATTGTTACTAAAAGCTTGATTTGATAAACATTGAGGAATGCATCTGTGTGATTCTCCATAGTGCTGAATTCGCTTGGCAAAACTTTATTTCTAGAGATTATGTGCCAGTAGAAGGAAAGAAAATGAAATAGCTCTTCTGTTAGAGGCTTCACTGAGTCTCCAGGCTTAGAATTTAAATCAACATCGTTTACTTATAAGCTGAAGATACTTTTCTGTTTGTTTAGATGAAAAGTATTGAAGTCTTCTATCATTTCCAAAGGGGTTTTTATTCATAAATTCTGTAGTTAACCTTGCAGTCCCAGAATCCATGACTATGATAGATGTTACATGTTTTCTCTGAAACTTGTTTTAGTAAATAAATATGATTTTTATACGAGGGACAGATTTTAAGAAACTAGGAAGATTGTTACTTGTTCTTTTATTGTGTGTTTTTACTACTGACAGAATTTGAAGGAAGTTATGTAGACTACAGTGGCTGTTAACACTGAAGAAAAAAGGGAAAGTAATTTGGCTATGGAATGAAATAGATTTTGCGAAAAAGATTATCCTGTTCATTGTTTTGATGGCATTAACCTCTCCTTTTATATTGATACTTCCTTTGTGTTCAAGTTGAGTAGCTTTTCATAGTGGCAGATGTTCTTTCCTTCACCGTCTCACTGAAGCAAGATTTATTGTTCGGTTAATCACGCTTTTCCCAGAGAAAAGAGTGCTCTAAGAAATACCGTTTCACATACTCCTACGTTATTTGGATGCAGCCTTTTTCAGGTTATGCGTATTATCACTCGTGGATAATAGTTTAGTTTTGATTCATAGATTTGTGTGTGGGGAAGGTGTTTAAGCATCCTTCTGAATTCTTAAATCCTTGTGAGTGTAGTAATTCCAGAAAAAGCCTTTTTGCCTTAGAAGTCTGAATACTTGATGTGACAGCGTTGATGATGAAGGAATGTTGAGAACTTCATGAGTGTTGTGTCTTTGTCCAAATTTTTGACATATCTGTTGAATTTGGTTTTTAAAAAAATTTCTTTTAAACTTAAAAATATTGGAGGCTGAGCCTTAGCGAATGTGGGCTTTACAGTCTAAATGCGTGTTTCAATCTGTAATTCAAACCCCTTTTGTCTAACAGTTGTTGCTTTCCTCCAGTCTAAACTGCAGTTGGTCCCAGGGAGTGGGAGGGTCTTGCCAGGTTTTTGGAAGAAAACCTGACAGTTGCTGTTAGTGGTATTCAATTGCAAAATTAAAAAAAAAAATCAACACAGTTTACAATTGTATTATTGAGGATGCTTTTGTCTTTTCAGGTCTAACTTCAAATGCAACTCTAGTCAACAGTTAAAATGAGCTTGGTCATAACATCGTCCCCCTCTGTGCGCGTGGCATGTGACATAAGTAGTTTGCACACTGGTCTGTGTGGGAGGTGGCTCTCCCCGAGGAACTGGGAAACTGTGGTGTGAACTGCATAGGTAGAGCTGCTTAACTAAATGTATAGGCAGATGCTGTGTTGTTTTCTATGGAAATGGAAAAAGCCAAGGGGGAGAAGAGTTGTCATACAGGGTGATCAAGAGAACAACTGGAATTTATTAGGAGAAGCGCTTAGCAGGGGAAGAGTGGGGACATTATAAAAAGGAGGGTATATTTGTAGGCAATAGTGATAACATATGCAACACTAGAAGTCTTTGTCTTGTTTGTTTCTTTGTGGTTTTGGGTTGTTTTTCCCTCCTTTACTGTTGCAACTATTCCTTGGAGACAATTTCCATTCAGTCATTGCCTATATGCTGAGAAAAGGGACAAATCGAGGCAGGGTAGAGCCTTAGAGTACTAGTTCTGTACTAGGGGGGAAAAACCCCAACCAGTCAGAAAACAGTGTTGTGGCAAATCAAGGGGCGGGGGGGGCGGGGGGGGAGCTTTAAAATGTTTTTGCAAACGTAGAAATGTAAGCCACTTGTAACAAATATTAAGTGGCAGAGCCGCATTTCTGTCCTGGCTTTCAGTATTGCTTTGTGGGAACTGAAAGAAATAAAAGAAAAAATGGGCTGGTCGTGGAGGCTGTCTGATGTATCTGTTCTCACAAAGGCACCTTTTGCTTCTGGTGCAGTTAGTTTATAAGAGTTTATAAGAGCAAGACTGCCATTGCTAAAAGCCCAGGTGGATGGAGGTTGTCTGAGCATGGTTGTGACTGTAGTGGGTTTGATCGCTGCCTCCGCTCTTGCCCCTGGGAGCAGTATGGATGTGCTGACTAGACTTCTTGTGTGTGGACATGGCTTAGGTCGAAAAGGGGAATTGAGAACCAGCGCTGGTAGCGGATCTTTGAGCTTGGTCAAGTATTACTGATTTGCTGTTTGGGAAGAAAATGAGTCTCTTAATCCTTTTGATATACCACTTGAGTCTTGTGCTTTCCTTCTTTAAGATACTTTTTATTTCAATACACTTAATACGCTGACTTCCAGTAATATATATTTTTTCAACTCTAAACAATGTAGTGGCATATTCGGAGCAGAATGGGGGGCAGAATCTGAAGGCAAAAAAAAAAAGTCATTTCTTGGTAAGAATAAAGGAAGGGCTGTTATTTATTCTAGACAGCCTTGTATTCTAGGCAGGATCATCTGCATGGTTCTCCCGTGTTGATCACAGCTACAGAAAATTAAAAAAATGGCAACAGGGAAAGCTGAGTGTTACGTTTCTTGTAGCATGTCATTTAGCATTTCTTACATCCAAACTTTTAACCGTTTCTGCTTTAGCTGTGGCAGCAATCTGCCAATTCTGAGAAGGCAAGTGCGGTGTTTTCCAGCTGTTCTGGATCGAGGCAGTGCCAGAAATGACAGAAACAGATGTGCTGGTTCTTGGTTTCTGTTGGAATTTGTAACCCGGTGCCTTTAGTTGTGCCGAAATTCCCTGCAATTAATCTGCTGAGCTATGAAATGTGGTGGCAGTTGAGGAGCTGGCACACACTTGCTTCTAGCGTGTGTGCTGTATGAGGGCTGTGGCTTTCGGTAGTAGAGGAAATACTTAACATTAGGATTGCTAAACCTGCTAAAACCTGCCAGAGCTTTGTAAGTAAACTGATTACTCACTTCATCTTGTATTCTTTCTTGGCTTTTTGAGCTTCATTTTATTCCTCTTGTAAGGTTATTCTTTGCTATTCTTACACAATTCCATGTTTGGAATGTGTTCTGTTTTGTTCCTCTTCGGTGATTTCCTTTCTTCCTTTCGCCTTTCTCCCTTACTTGTAGCTGTTATCCCCTACTCTCTACAAGCTGGCAAATCACTTTCAAGCATGTTTCCTAGAATAAACTCATAACCTTGCTTTACTCCTAGAATTCCATTAATACACTGTTTTTTAATAACGTACTTTGCAAGCATTACAAAGCAGATATCCAATTTAAGTCAAAAGTTACAAAGTTATGGGAAGATTGCTTGTATAAGACTTGCAGGATGCGAACTTCAGATTCTGTAGAGCGGTGGCTTCCTTCCCCCCCACCCCCAATCCACTGTAGAGTACCAGGCAGATGTATTTTTTTCTGTAGAAAAATATTGGGATATATTGTCTGTTCTCTAGCACCTAGGGAAGTGGTCTTCAAACCTTTTTGATTGCACACCCCATCAGTAAAAAAATTTTGAGCATGCACCCCCAACAAATGTGTAACTATTTATTTCTGAATTATATCCATGTACTGCTATATTAGTATATTATGTACATTATAAACCATACAAAAATGGAAATTAGAAAGGGTGAGGTAAAGACAAAATAAAACCTATTTTTAATTTTTAAATTTTACTTAGTAATGATACAAAAAATATTTTTTTCCCACACCCCAGAGGATTGTCTTGCACACCCCCTGGGGTGCACCTACCTCACTTTGGATGTACTGGAAGACTTTTTGAGAATTATTTACTTTACATTTTTTCTAGTTTTCTTAGCTTAGGAAGCTGCAATTTTCAGAGGTCAGATATATTATTGTACATTAGTAACCTGTTGTGGGTATATATATTTTTAGAAGTATTCCTGTTCACTATATGTGGTATACATAAGAATAATTGTGTAATTGTTTGTACTTCTTTATGATTGGAAGGGGTTTACTACAGCTGGGATTTCCTTGTCAAATTGAAATGAATTCAATAATTGAGTCATTAGTAAAATCAAATGTTTAAAGGAAGCTTTCTTACTGAATTATTATTACTGTCTTTGCACACCAGTTTGGTTGAAGGAAAACAGATATCTTTGGTAATCTTTTACATGTAAGTAATTAAAAAAAAAAACCAACCTAGCTGTTAGTTTTTCAGATGCTGAATACTAAGCGGGTTAGAAAAAGTAATGACAAGAAAGCCTGGGCAAACTGCTTCACATAAGTGTGTTTTTGGTTTTTTTTAGGAGTATCCCAATGTATTATTAGACTTGAAATTTTTTTCTTTCGCTAGTCGTTGCAAGAGAAGACTCTGTTCTCTGGCAGTGGGAGTCAATCTGCTTTGCTCGTTTTAACCTGCCCGTCTAACCTCCGTGTGGGCCCTTATTCTTAAGTATATGTAAACTTACAGTTGTATTTGCTCAGGCGTGGTGTCAGTGTTGTATAGTTGGGGTTTTTTTTCTGATTTGGCCTATGGGCAGAATGAATGTGCTTCTGCCTGCAGCATACCATGTGAATGGCCTGACTGACGGAGGTGGGCGCAAGCAGGGCATTCTCTCTCAAGTCACCCTGACTGTATGGTCTGTTCCCCACTCTGGACTTGTTGTTCGTTCCTATGATATCAGAAATGTTATCTTTTGGGCTCCTTCCTTGAGGGGAAGGGTTAAGATAAGACAGGACGCGGACCCTTGCAGCTTGGTGACTGAGGCACGGTTAGTCTGTTTCTCTCAGTGTGTAGCAGATTGGTTTTGTTCGCTGATGGGTGCTATTTCCAGATTTGACAAAAAGTTATGTGCTTGATGAAGTTACATGTGTCTGGATCCTGAAAGAATCTATTTTTAATGTTCTTGTAAATTCAAATAAAAATGTTAGATAACTTTTAGAAGTGTAGCTAGGGAGGGAAGTGCTGGAGTAATGAAATGGACAGTATGGTACAGCGCTGTCCTATGTGTGTTTCATGTATTTGAGTTTCAATTCAGAGTAATGGAACTCGAGCTGACTTTCTACTGGATGTCATAAAATGACAGATTTCTGATTTTTAAAATGTCAAACCCATAAATCATTAGTTTGCTAAGATTGCACTAGCAAGCTATTAAAGAACATGGCAGTATTTACTGTAGATAAATGCAAATTTAAAAAGGTTCTCTGTATCATGGTTTAAATGATTTATTTGCTTTCAATGCACACAGGAATCTGATGTGATGTAAAGATTTAGGATATTTCATTTCCTGTATGGAGCTACAAATTTGCATATTATTAAACCATCTCTTGTTGTATCTTTCTTGTACGTCTTAAATGGTATCACAGATAAAGGTACACTGAAAAAAGTTAATAAAAACAAAAGCAGAATTTAGTGCTATTAATATGGATACTGGAAAGATACAAATTTCAGCTGGATTTAGATATAGTCTATATCTATGCTAATATCTATTGAGATCTGTAATATAAGCCAAACTCGGAAAACTGCTGGGTTTTGTAAATACACCTTTAAGCCACTATTTGGAGTGTTTTGGCATTTTGTCTTGAAATTGTCTGATTTGCAAAAAATAAACTTGGTAGTCCTTTGTTTCCTCAGGGATTCAAAATAAAGCTTGTAGTCGCATGGCCTCTCTGCCTCTCTGCTCAGTGTCATGCTTCGGACAAAAACCGGTAGAGAATCAGTTTTCTACTGTCTCCTGTTTTCTTCTCCGAACTTGTCCGGCGACCTGCAGGTTTGCTGCGGATACCCGCCGTTTGGTCTGTGTCAGAGCGTGGATCCCTGGGGCCCTAGTACTCGTGTTCTGTGTCGTGTTCTTGGCAATCCTTCTTTTTACACCAGCAGTTCCACCTCGCGATGGGTCAGTAAAGACTGGGAAGAGGGTAAAATTCCTAATACTGGACTTGTCTATGTCTTTCATTCTTGGAATCTGTTGTTGAATTTCCAAAAGGGAAGACGGAAGCACAGTGCACGATGGTATGGAGTGCTGTAACTGTTTTGAGTTTGAGTGTGGTATTTGTTTTTCATTTGAACTGTTTGTACTGAGATAATTTTTTGAACGGATGATAAAGTAAGTGTAGGTTTTTTTGGTCTTTTTTTGGTTTTGTAGGATAAAATTTAACTTTGCTCATCATTTAGCTTAAAACTGGGATTGTTCCCTTTATAAGATAGAGATTACATTTCTTTTTTTGGTATGTACTTTAAAAAAAATTTCTAAAAGCTTTTTCTGAAATAGATTAAAAACCAAAATGTATAAAATTTGAAATTCATAGTGCCATTCCCCCTGCCCCTCTGTTTAAAAACATTTTGTGGAGCTAATTCTTCCTTGCATTGCTCTGCTTGCACTGGGGCTTCAACTGCACACTACAAACTGAACTGATTGTGTTAGTGAATGAATTTGATGTAAAAATGCTTGCAAGCAGAGTGCAAATACTAAATTATTAGCTATGGTAAACACAGCATCATTGATTACAGCGTAATTATCTCCGCCCTCCCCCCCCCCCCCCCCCCCCGGCTTCTGTGGAGCAGAAGAAGCCCATAGGTAAATGTCACCACCATAAGGATGCTTCTGGACAAGAATTTTGCTTTTTTACACTTGTTACTTTAGTTGAGAGAGTCACTTTAATGTATACATAGACATAGCTCAGTGCTTTTTTAAGGAGAAGTTTTAATGAACTGTGTTATGTCTTAGATTAACTGGATAGGAGATATTTGCTACTCTTTCCTGTGTAAATTGGGTAAATTGTGTGCCTTCTGTAGTTAGCAGTTGCAGAGTTGAAGAAATGCTGGTTTTGTATAAACCAATACTTAAATATAAACTTCTCTGCTAATTTGAAATCTTATCCCATCTTATTTCCTGGAGATACAGCTTTCTTCTTCGCTGTGACAGAGCATGCGGTATAAGCTGCTGATAGAAAGCTGTCTTGGGGAGGAGGAGAATTACACCGTGCTGAGACACTATATTAAAAACGTGTAAAGCTGGGCTAACGGTTTCAAATACGACATTAGGTGGCAGTAGTAGACTCTTAACACCTTGTGGGGGCTCGTTAAATTTACTTTCAGGCAGTTTTCCAAACGAGAGGCAGACTTGAAGAAATCTTATTTTAATACAGAACATTCATGTTACATCACTATGAAGGGAAGCAATGGGAATGATTTTTCCTGAATGATCCAGCTTTGATCACAGTTAATACCAGTATTGAACAGAATCGGATGAGAGCATCAAGGTTAAAGTGGGTGCAATGTTGTTGTGCAGTGCCGCTACTGATATGCCTGGTTTAAAATGGACCTTCCTTATTTGCCAGGTAAACGAGGTGTAGGCTTTGTTAGGAACTTGGCAACAGGAGAGAAAGCAGCTAATTAAGAAAAAAATGTGCTTTTTTCTTTGTTACCATCCTTTTTCCCTTGGAAAGCGGGGGAGATGAGTACTATTATTATTCTTTTTTTTGTAGTGTAACTGTTGGGTAGTGTTGGATGGCGGGGAAGCTGGTGACTTCAGCCTGAGATATCAGCAGGAAAAGTTTGTGGGTTTTTTCCCCTCAAGAAATACCTGTTTGCTCTTTGTCTGATTTGGTTTTGGGTTTTTGAGCTGGGCTTTGTTTGGTTGTTGGTTTTTTGGGGTTTTTTTGTTTGTTTTTTAACATGGAAGAAAGCAAGTGCAAAGTTGGAGCAAGGCTAACGAGGATGCTTATGGAAGAGGCTGGAGTAGAATCTTTCCTTCCATGAAAGAGTCACTGGTCGCTTGCATATTCATGGTCTCGTGTTACTTTAAACTTTGAGCTACTGCTAAGGTAGCAAATGTCTTTAAATCATCTGCGTCTTGCTGGATGGTTGTGACCTTGCCTTTCATGAGTAGGTCTTCCCACAGTTCTTTGTGTATCGTCTAGTTCTTCTGGTTGCATTATGGTTGATATGGTGGCAATATATTGAAGAAAAAAAGGTTGACATCCAGGTTTTTTCTGTCCCTTTCTTGCCTCCCTATAACCTCTCTGGGTCTAAGCCCTAAGTCATGATTTCACTGACTTGGCATTCATGCTAATGTCAATATTTGATACACTTATCCAGACTATCAACAGGCTTTCCTACCATATCTCCTCTTAGGACTTGTATTTTAATATGTTCTCACCTCCAAGTGTTGTGTTAGTGATAGAAAAGACTGCATGGAAAAGTGGGGGGTGAGGGGCAGAGAATGGATTCCTGCAAATAAGTACATATGAGTTATTTTTTTCCCCACCTTTTTCCTCTTCTGGTCTGTAGAGGCCTTTCCAAATCAGAACCATCTTTTCATCCCACCCAGGATGTGTACCACAGCGTTGACTTTTATTGTTTATTGTGTGCCCTCAGGGGGTTTGACTGGCTTGGGATCACTCATGATCCTATGAGGTCCTTGCCCTAAAGAGGTTTCAGTTCTTACACTTCCCAAATCTTTGGCATATATTTTTGATGATCAATAGATTTGTTTCGAGTTTCTCAATACGTGAACAGGGATGGAGTCCAGGATGTGGATTATTACTTTGGTGGAAGATAAGAGTGAAGTGTAGGCAACGAATATTATATTTATTGTTACTCAGAAGCGTGATGGCTAAAATGAATCCATCTTTTTTGTGCTTGTGTTCTCCAGAAGCTGCATGCAGATTTCATCATCAAGGGGTGAAAAACATGGGGTTTTTTTTGTTTGTTGTGTGTGTTGTTTTTTTTTTTTAAACCTTGGGTCGACTGAACATGCAGTAAGAACAGGACCATTTTTGGGTAACAACTGTTTTGTGAACAGAGGTAAAATGTAGAGTGTGTATCAAACCTTTAATTGTTGAAATGGCAACTGGTTTAGCTTCAGCACATTTTTCTTGATGTTTATCTTGTATAAGTACTCTTATGAATAGAAGATTTCAGGCAGTTATCAGCTTTGTACAACCAGCTTTTTGGGTTCTTATTAAACATAAACTTTTAAAATTTCCACTGGGATAGAACTGGCCTATTTGACTGCATTTTTTTTTTTTTTTTCTTGGTGGGATAGGCATTTTCCATTGGATAGCCATTGTCCATACTTATTGTTTTGGACATACTAAAGAAACAATTCTGAGATTACAAAATCAATATCTTGAGGAAAAGGGAGGTCACAGTTTGCTTGGTTAAGCGTTCTTTCATCCTGGCTTTAGGGAACAAAATAAGCATGTTTGTCTCGATTCCTCATCAAGAGGATGAGGAAGCTCTGTAGAAATGAAGTCTCTTTTTGAGGTTTGAGGTAAAACTGTGGAGATCCAGGCCTATAGGTCTCCCAAGTATAGCCAGCTTGGCTTTTCCAGGAGAAAGGCTGATTGCTATCTTGGACTTGATTTCTTTTTTTCTGTTACAGTTCACTGAAATACTTTTCCTCACATTTTCTTACAAGCTTTTGAAATACTTTATATCTGCCACTGGGAGAAATGACTTTAAATTAGATTCATAATCTAGATCATGGTCTTTCAGGAAAGTGGAGCTTGACTGTCTTTGGGGCTATTTTCCGCATACTGTAGTTTGGTAGTTGCTCACCCAAAGGGTGCACTACCTCTTTCATATCTTGGATCAGTTCTCCCATTTTATGTTAGATGAAAGGTTTGTTGCAAAGAGAGGTTTTGTGTGTTTAAATTGGCTTTCTGTTTCTATTTAGAAGTGATGTAGTGCTATTTTATGCTTAAGATTAGTGCTATATGTTGACTTCTCCTTAGTTCGGTTCTCTAAGGGAAAAAAAACCCCATACTTTCTGAGTGTGTAGTTAAAAATTGCTGTGAAGTATTCTCCCTGTTCTCAATCAGCTAAATGTAGAAACATTTTACGAAAAAGCTTGAGCTATTGGTTTAGTTTATATATTTTTCAAAGGTAAATATAACTGGCAAAATGTAAAATATTTGAGGATGTATTTGAATACTTTGAATACTGCACTTTAAAACCATTCCTGTAAGCTTATACTTACATGCCGAAGAAAGAAAACGTTATGCCACCCTGTAGGTTGCTATAAAGATTGTTTATGCAGCTCAGCATAGGACTTAAAATACGTTGAATTGGAGAATTTTGAAAAATGTACTGTGCGACATAGGAGACCAAATCATGCTAAAGTGCAAGGAAAGACTATACATCAGTTCAAAGGCTACATTATTCAAAAAAATACAACCATAAAAAAGGTAATAAGATTACATTCTCACACTTCATGGCTAGTAAGGTGCATTAAGCTGCTCAGATATTCATAACTTACTGTGACATTTGGGAAGATTACATTTTGCTGTGCACAGCCATTACTGCAGCTCAGATAATAACTAGCCAATGCATGGACCTGGATTATGATCCCTGTCATTGGAAACAAATTTGTGTTTTGAAGGTTGATCAGTTTCAAATCACCATTAGAAAGGGTTAATATGAAATACTGTGGGGTGTGTGTGTGCTTATGTGTATCTAATGGGTATGCATACATATAGTACATCAACTGCACTGTGCCTGTGGTATATTGCTTTCTCTGTCAGTTTTTTGTCCTCACTTCCCTTAAAGGAAATGTTAAAATGGTAATTATTTCTACCATAGCATATTATTTCTAGAATGTACTTGCTGAAATGCTTATGTTTGCAGATTAGATTGGAAACCTAATTTGACAGCTTCCTGGATGGGTGGTTACTGATAATAGTGTATCTAGCCAAAAATGAAAGATTGGTGGTGTAGACTATAGGGTGAAGGTAAGGTCACCTCTGGTTGCCGTATATGGTTTTGGTGTGATAATTGATGGTTGGCTGATAGTTAAAACCAAATGCTTAAAGAGTTGAATTTCTTGGTAAGAATTAGCAGGTGTTTTGTGGCTAGAATTTAACCTTCAGCTATTCTGTCTGTACATGGAATGCAGTATTTTGTTTCTTGCCGTGATGGTGAGAAAGAGAGTGGCTTCTTGAGGAATACCTCAGTTCTGTAGAGGATGATAAACTTAGTGTAAAATAAAGTGTAACATTGGTTATGTATTTTGTGTTTTCAAATGTTTTGTTCAGTTTTTTTTTTTTAAGGAAGGGGTGTACTTTTTTCTTCACATTTGTCTTGCGATAATTCTGTGTTAATCCATTCTGCTCAGCGTTCTCCCTGGAATCCCACCTTACAGAGCTTTCTTGAGGTAGGCCTCTGCTCCATCTTATGGAAGGGGAAAACTGAGGCTTGGAGAATGGTAATGACTTGATAGATTTGTTTGAGTTGACAGTGTGAGTTGATATAGAGAAGCTGGGAATATAATTCAAGTCTCCCCGTTCAGTTTCTGCGGTTTCCTTAGATATTAAGGAAGCATCTGATAGTAAATTGCATAATTATTTTTCATGACCAAGAGGGGAGGAAATGGAAAAGTGTATAAATTACTGTTTAGAAATTGTTGCCATGAGACATTGTCTATTCTGTCATAAAAGCAGTAACCTTCTCTGCTTCTTGTGGTGTTTGGCATTACTGATTTATGCCCAGAAGACCAAAGATTGCTTCTTCAAAGTGACAAGACTTAGACACTTGAGGAAAATGTATGGTAATTTCAGTAGTTAATGAAGAGCGTATATTCTGTTCCATTGGGTAAGTTTATCTTCAGATCCTGACTAGCTGAGAGAAGCTGTCGGAGCTAATATGGAAGCAAGTTAGTATATGTATTTTGGGGCAGTTTTGACACGGTATGACTTTGGCAAGTGACGTTACTGAAGCTGTTAATGGTCAAAGCCTGTGAAAGGAACACCATGTAGGACAGAAATAATGACCTTTATTAGACAAACTTGTCGAAGTGAGAACGAGCTGAAATACTTTTGATCATGAGTCGATCTTGATCATTTGAGTCAATGCTATCTGAATTCCTACTTGTATGCTGGTTTATAATGGGTATTTTGGCAAGCGTTAAGTTTAATACAGTTCTGAAGTCCAAGTGAAGTTTAAAACGTGGCGGGGGGGGATTGGGGTAGAGGAGTTAGGTTAGTACAATCCATCTTACCTTGAACTGGAATTTTTGAGTACACAAATGAGAATGAAGTAGGTTATTTCCTTCCCCCCCTCCACCTCCTTGGCATGTGCATGTGTGGTTGGTTACTCGGTGTATGTTCAAACAAAGCCTGCATCTAGGAGACCTGAAATATTACAGGATTCAAGTGCCTTAGCCAAAGTATAGTCAAAGGCTTCAAACAGTGCTGTTTCACGTTCATGCAAATACAGCAAGCCCTTGCTTCCTTTTAGTACCTGTGGCTACTAATGAAACTGGCGGTTAATGCTTAACCGGCTTTATTTGGTATCTCAGGAATGACTCTTAAGTATTTTTAAGTGGCAGTATTCCTGATGTGCATCAGCTCCTTTTGGCTAGAATTGCCCTCTTACTTGAGGAGTGTGAAGCGCATGCGAAGGAAAGCTTTTAGGGCCACTCCAGGCTGTTTAAGGTATCTTAGCTGACTTGGTGCTCTCATCTGTTTTGGAATGCTCACCTGGTGTCTTCATTTTTCAGCTGTGTGGGGCAGCTTAGGACACCTGTATCTTAAACTACCCAAATGTTCTTCTGTAGCAATTGTCTGGTAGTAGGTGACACCTTGGGAACACTCTGAAGTTACTCAACAGAACTTGAAACAGAGGAAGAATAAAACTTGATATATTGATACTGGCCTCACTATGTTTTTTTTAGCTTACATCTTTGATAGCTTTCTTCTTGCAGGATGAATAACTTTAAACATGGAATGGTACTTTGATACAATTGTTTCAAGTTTTGGTTTTTTTTACCCTTTTGTCTGAAAGCTTGTTGGGGGCCAATTTGACTTGGAAATGAACTTCATCATCCAAGAAGGAGAGGGCATCACCTGCATGGTAGACTTGCTGGACAAGTGTGACATCACCTGCCAGGCTGAGGTGTGGAGCATGTTTACAGCAATCTTGAAGAAAAGTATACGCAATCTCCAAGCTTGCACAGAAGTGGGGCTCGTTGAACAAGTGCTCAAGAGGATTGATAGAGCTGACAACATGATTGCAGGTACAGTTTCACCCAGGGTATGCCTCAAACTGTATTCCTTTTATGTAAAATCTCATGGAAACATTTATTAATTAAGTGACAGAAATTTGACATTGCGTTTTATTAACCAATTATATTGCTGTTCTTTTCCTTTTCAGATCTCTTGGTGGATATGCTGGGTGTGTTGGCTAGCTATAACTTGACAGTTCGAGAGCTAAAGTTATTCTTCAGCAAGCTTCAAGGAGAAAAAGGGAGATGGGTAAAAGAAAACACAAAACTGAAACCATTTTCATAGTGTTGCTTATATTTTTCCTAATGCTCACGAGTTAAAAGGCTGTTTGATAACCTTTATAATAAACAAATTTTAAATGTACCAAGAAATACGGGATGCTTTCCGGTATTATATCAATGAATCTTTTTACTTGCGAGCAATTAAAACACAGAGAGTAGAATACTGACGAAATTAAATTTCCTCCTGGAGCTATGGACTGGATTGGTCTTTTTGAACACCTGGGAATAATATGGTGACTCTAAGCTAGTGTTTTTATGCACGTTTTTATTTTTGTAATTCCAGTTATGTAAAATCGAAGGAAAAAGGATTAATTTTTTTTAAGACAAAAGAGAGAAATAAATGTCTACATAGGCAGCTCAGCGTGCTCCTATTTTCACGGTGTTCTTCTTTACCTGAAGGCTGAAAAAAATTATCTAATTAGGGAAGTGAGAATTTGTGGCAGAAATTGAAATGAAGGAAATATCATACAGTTTTTCAGCTGGAGCTTGTGTTTTCTCCTGTTCCTGTGTAAACTAGAAAGGGAGAAGAGTGTCTCCTTTCACTACTGATAACCTCCTTCCCTAAAGTAAAACTGTGTATGTTGTAGATGCCACCAGATAAAGTTTTCTTTAACACAGAATTGTTGTTTTGCTGGAATTGGGAAATATTTTAACAATCATTTTACCTGCTTTGAATTTTAATTCAGCTCCTGTTACCTCTAAATACTCTGCCTAGTGTAGGCAAAAGGTAGCACAGTGTCTCTGTTGACTTCAAATAATTAAAAAAAAAATATTCAATATAAAAGTCAGTATGCATAAATAATAAAGCAAATTTTAAAAGGCCCTTTGAAATAAATAACTTAACCTGCATGAATAAAAATACTCTAAACTTAATAGAGGGTTTAAACTTAATAATTGAACATACAGAGTATATTTAACCATAGATGAATTAAAGTTGTCTCTGTAACATTAACTTTTTCATTTCCTGTCTCTCTGCTATTTGCATTTAATTTCCTTTCTTTATTAAGGACTAAATATAGAGGAAAGAAAGAGAAAAATGCCACAGTTGCATTGCTAAGGAGTTGCACAACTCCATAAATCTTAAAATCCACAGTGCTGTAAAGATACAAAGTATTTGGCTACAACACAGATTACCTAGTCGAATTCTATAGTGCTGACGACATCTAAGCAGTTCTCAGTGTTTCCTCCTCAATTTTAATTCAGATTCATGAAGCACTGTTTATCCGACTATAATTATGGTACGTTTGACGTGCTTGTAACAGATCATGCAATGCTTAGTTTTCAGATGGTGGCTGCTTACAAGAGGGGTAAAAAGGGCATTTTGAGGAAAAGATCAGAAGTGTAAAATCATAGTTTAAAAATAGATCTACTGGAAAGTTATGAAGTGGTAAAAGAAGACGCACGAAATTGTTCTGTCACTATGACCAGTATTTGCTGTACTTCTGTTGTTGTGAGCTCATATATTTGATTTGGAGTTTATAGTTGCTGAGTATTACAACAAAATCGGTGCAGAATTAGAGTGGTGGTGGGGGAGTGTTAAGTATTCATGCTAACTGAGCACTCAGTTTAGGTGCTCCAAACTGCCCTTGAGACTTGAATCTTTCTCCATGGACTTACATGAAGGGATATATGTAACTAAAGACACTTTAATCTAGTATATGACTGTAGTCCTGATGAAAACAGTCCTGTCTGCTGATCCTCCCTCTCCCTTTTGCCAGGTATTCCCCATCTTCCTTGTGCTGGCACAGGTTTCACGCAGCCGCAATCCAAAACTGGTGTAACTGAAAATTGGTTTGCATTTGTTTTTCCTAAATTAGTTTTCAGCTGGATAGTTAATTTTCTTTAGTTCACTGCAAATCCACACAAACGGTAGCGCTGATGGGAATGAACAGATAGAGGGGGAAACCAACATTCAGGGTCAGTTTGGTTTATGCTGGATGAAAGTGGCTCTGGCCTTTAAGTCCTTATTTTAGTTATCCAATTAATTGGATGTTTCAGTGCACCTACTGCGTATTGTGTGAACGTATCCATGACTCTTCGTTAATGTTGTTTACTGAAAGTGCTTAGTGTCTTAGCAGAGTATTACTCAACCATATGTAAAGCTTTAAAACGTGTCAAAATTAATCTTTTTTGTGTATAGTCTTTTCTTTCTTATAGGTGTGTTTTATTTATTCATTTAAAAGTGTAATGATTCTCTTTGTCAGCCACCACATGCTGGGAAGTTATTGTCTGTGTTAAAACACATGCCCCAGAAGTATGGACCTGATGCCTTCTTCAACTTTCCAGGAAAAAGTGCTGCAGTATGTAGATATTTTAAGTCTCTTGTTTGTTCGTTTGTTGTTCTGTTATCAGTTATTTTCATTTGTGGTGTTCTTTTGTCTCATCTGTCATTATCATAGATGCAGAATTTTAACTAGATTTTCTTCTCTGTCTGACATCTACATTATGCCCAAATAAATTATACTTATAATAAATGTGTGTTATCACTATAGAAGGACAAATACTGTTACATAAAGAACGGATATAAATGAGGCTTTTTTGTTTGGTTGGTTTTTTGTTTTTTTGTTTTTTTCAGACTGGTTCAGTTAAATCTTCTTGCAAGGAGAGTCTGCCTGCTTTTCCCTCCCGTGTTTCTGTGGGAATGGTGCTTGTGTTAGTATCCAGTATGTGTCAGAGTGGCTTTGTGGTGGGTTGACACTGGCTGGATACCAGGTGCCCACCAAGCCATTCTATCACTCCCCTCCTCAGCTGGACAGGGGAGAGAAAATGTAACGAAAGGCTCGTGGGTTGAGATAAGGACAGGGAGATCACTCACCAATTACTGTCATGGACAAAACAGACTCAACTTGGGGAAATTAATTTAATTTATTACCAATCAAATCAGAGGAGGGTAATGAGAAATAAAACCAAATCTTAGAACACCTTCCCCCTACCCCTCCCTTCTTCCTGGGCTCAACTTCACTCCTGATTTCTCTACCTCCTCCCCCTGAGCGGCACAGGGGGATGGGGAATGGGGGTTGTGGTCTGTTCATCACATGTTGTCTTTGCTGCTCTTTCCTCCTCACACTCCTCCCGTGCTCCAGCGTGGGATTCCTCCCATGGGAGACAGTTCTCCATGAACTTCTCCAACGTGGGTCCTTCCCACGGGCTGCAGTTCGTCATGAACGGCTCCAGCGTGGGTCCTTTCCACGGGGTGCAGTCCTTCAGGAACAGACTGCTCCGGCTGGGTCCCCCGTGGGGTCACAGCGCTTGCCAGCAAACCTGCTCCAGCGTGGGCTCCTCTGTCCAGGGGCCACAGGTCCTGCCAGCAGCCCTCCTTCAGCGCAGGCTTCCCGTGGGGCCACAGCCCCCTTTGGGCATCCACCTCCTCCGGCGTGGGGTCCTCCACGGGCTGCAGGTGGATATCTGCTCCACCGTGGACCTTCATGGGCTGCAGGGGAACCTCTGCTCCAGTGCCTGGAGCACCTCCTCCCCCTCCACTGACCTCGGTGTCTGCAGAGTTGCTTCTCTCACATACTCTTTCTCCTCTCTTCCCTCCGCTGTTGCGCAGCAGTTTTTTCCCCCTTCGTAAATATGTTATCCCAGAGGCGCTACTACCATCGCTGCTGGGCTCGGCCTTGGCCAGTGGCGGATCTGTCTTGGAGCCGGCTGGCATTGGCTCTATCGGACATGGGGGAAGCTTCTGGCATCTTCTCACAGAAGCCACCCCTGTAGCCCCCCCGCTACCAAAGCTTTGCCACACAAACCTGATACAACCTTACAACTAGAAATCTTTGCTAGTGAAACCACGGAAAGTGTTGAACTAGAAGTGGCCACACTTGCACCGTTTGTTAGTTCTTTTAATGATCTGATGATGTGAATAACATATATTACTTATAAGAATTGTCTGAGAAAATGTGGATCCTAGACATGTATAGGTTGAATAATATTGAAAGAGGATTAAATTTAACAATGATTAGTCTTCTTGTAAATGTTCAGGTGACTGATTCATTTTTAAGTTCTGTGGTGTTCACTTGAAAAGGAATTTGAAACTAAATAGGTAGTTGAAAATGCTGTGCAGGATCTTCTGTAGGGATTTAAGTGTATAAACACTTCTGCTCCTGAAACCGTAGGATGAAATAGTATGCTCAAAATTTCATGCTTAATTCAGAATAAGATTTGACTAAGATTGATTAGATGACTCTTTCCAGTTTTCTTCATGTAAACCCGTTACCTTTCTGCCTTGGTGGCTTGAGATTAAATTTCACCAACTTGATGACATAATAAAATTTTTTGGAATGAAAACTTGAGACTGAAAAACTCAGACTACTAGCACATGCAACAGAACTTGGCAATAGACAGGCATGTTTTTGTTCCTTTTTGCTATTCATGTACTGTGTTTGCATTTAACTTCTAATAGTTGCGTTGAATGCTTGAACTGTATGGATTACGGGGTGCCTCACTTATGTGAATAATCTTATACATTATTAAATTAAGGAGTCTTAGAAATTAAGTATTTAATATAATTACTCCAAGATACATTGTGAGTTAAACCAAATGATAGTGCTACCGGTTCCCAAAAGTTGGGCTCAAAGGCATGCAGACTGATTAGTTAGCTGGTATAGAGAAGGATTTATAGCATTTTGTTTGGGCAGGGGTAGCTGAATGGAGCGTGGGAGCGTAATAAGGAGTCTGGCGACACTCAAGTTCTTTGATGTTTTTTGCTCATTGGTATTGATCATCTGGACAGCATCTTTGATCAGAGGTTATGGCAGTCTTAGTTGAAATGTGTATTGCAAATCTATGCAGCAAAACGGTGGAAAGTTAATAGTAATGTTAAAAAAAACCAACCAAACAAAAAACCCCACACAATAAACCCCAACGGTTTGAAACAAAGGGCCCCACCATACAGTTTATAACTTGAGAGCTTTTGGGCTAACATAAACACAGTGTTTGATACGAAGATTTTGGCTGGTGGGGATTGTATTACCTTTCTTTTAAGGAAATGTATAAGTCTGTCATATTCTAACTGGAAGGCTGCATAGACGTGAGTTTCAAGAGAGGAAAGAATCTGTTAACTGAAATGTATATGATTCTCTTTTTGTGGCCAGCTTCTTTTCATAATCAGTTATTTTCCTAAATACCAACACTATATGAAAAGAAGTTTATGAATCTGAGTACTTTGTCAGGTTACCACAAAACCAAATCAACTTGAATTTGCAGTTTGAGTAGTTTTTATGCTGTAAGGCTGCCGCTAAAGCATTTAGTTTTTGAAGTGCAGGTTACTATTAATAATCTTCTTTGAGATAAAGACCAGTTTTTAAATGTTGAGATTGATTAAATGTTTTAACAATGGAGTACAAAAAGCACAGCAGTTAGGCCAGATTTTTCTTAGTGTAGAGAAACTGTACACATTTGTAGGGTGTATCTGTATATCAGTATACGTTTGTAGTGTATATCTTAAGCTGTATACTCTTAACTATTGTGATGTTGATCTTTCTACATGAGTAACTTTTTGCTTTCTTTAGGCTATTGCCTTACCTCCTATAGCCAAGTGGCCGTACCAGAATGGGTTTACTTTCCACACTTGGCTGAGAATCGATCCTGTAAATAATATCAATGTGGATAAGGATAAGCCTTACTTATATTGGTGAGTATTATGTAAAACCGTATTTCTGATGTTCGTTTCTATTAATTGTTCAATGATTTTTGCTTCCATATGTGTATGTGCTGATTTTGTTCTAATTTGTTAGTTTTCGAACAAACAAAGGACTCGGCTATTCTGCTCACTTTGTTGGAGGCTGCTTGATTGTAACGTCCATAAAATCAAAGGGAAAAGGTTTCCAGCATTGTGTAAAATTTGATTTCAAGCCACAAAAGGTGAGTAAAAATAATAAAATGTTTCAAACAGGTTTCATGAATTTAAAAATGTAGCCTGGGAGGGAGCGTTGTAGCTATTGATTAGGCTCGTCTTTCTGTATAAAACCAGTTACACTGGAATGAGCAAAACAAATTTGTGTTCTGAATTCTTATTTCTTTTTAATTTTACATATGATTATGTATTTACATACATGTAAATAATGTATAACATTCTTACACCTTTACGATGTATAAGAAAGAGCTAGAAAATGCAGTTTTCCAGAAGTTCTATGAATTTGTGAGACTTGTGTGAGTTCTCTGAGAACTCTTAGTACATGTACACAGCTTGAAAGTTACAAGGCTTGTGATTTTTTTCCCTCCTCTGCTTATAGGGTGTTTTCTCCCACCTTCAGACATTCTCTTCTCCTTTTCCTAAAGGGTTTTGCTAAGGCTCCCCTTTATGTCATTACTTACTCGATGTGGACAAATGCAGTGTTATTTTAAGACAGCGTGATTACTAACCCACATTTCGTTTTCCTAATCAAGCTAGGAGCATTAATAGGAGTTTGGTCCTCTTACGTGTGGGACAACAACAGATTCATTCTTGAAAGAATGTTATACTTCATGTTCATTCAGGTTGTCCTTGCCTTTTGTGCTTCATTCTACGTATCTTTTAAAATGCAAGAATTAAAATATGAGTTGATTATATTATTGATGTTCAAGGCTTGCTTGCCTATTAAGTAGTATTATGCTACGTTGAAAGTGTTTCCTTTTTTCAATTAGATATTCTGCTAATGTTTCTGGAGCAACTGGTGTAAACATTTTGTGGGAGAACAGGCCTCCTCAGGAATTTCTTATCAGTAATCCCTTGCTGTAAATATGGATTCTGTTTGTGATAATTTGACATGCACAGCCTTTGAAAGTCTTTAGTCTGGAGCCATCCTTGCTCTTTGGAATGACAACATTTGCACTAGTCCATCATGCTAAGAGTAACCCAACTTAAAACTTATTTACACAGTGGCTTCAGTGTAAATTTGGTTCAGCGTTGCCACAAAGATTTTTTGAGTTCTTTGCCATAAATATCTTTTAAGCTTCTGTGTCTACTTTTTGTAGAAAAAATGGCATATTATCCTTTGACATAGCTATGCAAGAAAACTCACCAATGACTTAATCTTTTTGACTTAGAATAAAGTTTTCGATTTTAATTTAATTCATATAAATCGTTGAATTTGTTCTACTATGCCCTGCTTTAATGCTTAAGCTGCTTTAAGTGTCTATAGAATTGTATCCATTGTTTTCTTATCATTTAGTGGTATATGGTTACTATAGTGCACATCTATAACCGCTGGAAGAACAGTGAACTTCGATGTTATGTGAATGGGGAGCTGGCATCTTACGGAGAAATAACATGGTTTGTCAACACCAGTGACGTAAGTAATCCTTGTATACGAATATCTATAGTTGATCATCTTGATGGATTAAATAGGTATACTTTGCCATTTTATTAATAAACCTCCCCCATTTTGTGCATTTAAAGACAATAAGTTGAAATAGAATTCATAACTTTTTGGTAGAGGAGTAGAGTCTGCTTTTATACATCTCAGAATGTAAAATTTGTTTCTGCTGAGACCCTCAAATGCTTATTTATGTAAAAATAATATTCCCTGATAATGTGTATATTCTTTGCATAATTTGCTTGTGTAGTGTAGATTAAACCCTGTTACTGGGTTCTGTTTCATTTTCAGACATTTGACAAATGTTTCCTGGGTTCTTCAGAAACAGCAGATGCCAATCGAGTGTTTTGTGGGCAAATGACGTCCGTTTACCTTTTTAGTGAGGCTCTCAATGCTGCTCAGATCTTTGCCATTTATCAGCTTGGTCTGGGATATAAGGTATCTTAGAATTGACAGTAAAGTTTCCAAAGGTTAATTCTGATAAGACTGTCTATGGGTTTTAAAGATGTCGTAACATCTCTATGTCATTCTAAAAATGTAAATCTAAAATTAGACAGTTCTTACTGTGTAATCTTTTTATTAAACTCCTCCGTGTTTCTTCTATAAGCCTATGCATTGCCTCACAAACTATAAGTAAGCATTAATTCAATTACTTAATTTCTTATAAAAAATACATTTTTGTTCCTGTTTACTTCTCAAAATTTCCGTGTTGGTGGTTGGGAGAGGGAGAACACCACTGTTATCTCTGGCTAGGTTCACTTTTTCATTGAGGCTGAAAACTTCAGATCAAGTATGATGTATTTGTTTTAGAAACGTAGCTTTATAGTTGATTGAGCTAGTCAGTTTTCTTAATATGTGAAGTTAGTGCTGAGGATTAGTTTTGTTGCAGTGATTTATTATTTGTTTTGTCATAGCCTGAGGGGCACTAATTGAAGACTGTTACTCCGTAGCAGCTGTACAAACATACGCTAAAAAAGATGGCTCCTATTCTATCTGCTCCTCAATTATTAGTTCCTTCTGACTGAACATTGCTGACTGTCATTCTGTTTCCTAGCTAATGTGTTTATTTTACATTTTGGCAATGTCACTCTTCAGGGGTCAAAAAAAAATTCTGCAGTTCTAACTGTAAAACTGACTTGGAGTCAATGTTCTTATAAGACCCCTTCTTTCTGAAATATTGCTAGATTGAAGAAGCAATGTTGTAGTCATTTTTTGGCAATAGTTGTGTTCTGAACCGTATACTCAATGTGCATAATCTAATTTTTTTTTTCTTTTTTCCTTCCTCGACTCTGCTCCCCAATCCAGGGAACATTCAAATTCAAGGCAGAAAGTGATCTCTTCCTTGCTGAACATCACAAACTGTTGCTGTATGATGGCAAACTATCCAGTGCTATTGCTTTTATGTACAATCCAAGGGCTACAGATGCACAGCTGTGTCTAGAGTCATCCCCTAAGGATAATCCTTCTATTTTTGTTCATTCACCACATGCCCTCATGCTGCAGGTATTTCAACATTTTCATAGATTTGGAGGATACAAATTGATTTCTGTTTGAAAACCTAAAAATCAAGTTTTATAGGGATTTGGACAAGATAGGGAACTGCTGATAGGTTGGGTTTTTTGGGTTGTCCCTGCTGCTACCTCCCCTGTTTCTTGAATTAATGTGGACGCACAAGAATCCTAAGAAAGAAAGTTTATTTTATCAAAGTTATAACCTAAAAAATGTTGGTTTTACAAAGACTATGTTAACTTTTCAAAAAAATACTTCTTCCTCATTACAGACGTTAATCTGTAGGGAAGTGAACATATCTCCTGTCCTTTGCCCTGTTGATATGATACCCATTTCTTCCCTATGCTTTGAATGCCTTAATCTTTTAGTTTGTCAGAAGCTTTTCACGTGTTATGTTCTAGAGCTTCTCTATTACTAAAGACTTGTTTTAGAGTTTGCAAGCCACCTCCTGCATATTCCTCTGAGGTTCTGCACTGTAGGCTGTATCTAAAGCAGTAGGTCAGCCAGACTAGGCATTTAGTGTGGCTATGGCAGCCAGTTTGTACTTCTTGCCGTTTCTTTTTATTTGGTAATAATACAGTTTTTATATTGAAGAAACGTCAAACTATTTCTAACAAACTTTTTAATAGTTTCTGAAGAAGATTTCAATATTTCTTAATTCTTCTTTGTCAGGATGTGAAAGCAGTCTTAACGCATTCTATCCAAAGTGCCCTGCACTCCATTGGAGGGGTGCAGGTACTGTTCCCTCTCTTTGCACAGTTAGACTACAGGCAATATTCATCGGACCATGTTGACACAACTGTTTGGTGAGCACATGTACTTATTGTGTTCTGTTGTTTGTGTCTTTTTAAGTAAAGGAAATTACCTCTTGCTTTATTAAGTGGCATAGTGGTTTAAATTGTCTTGTGCAACAATGAATTATGTCTATCAACAAAAAGGTGGCCTTGTTACAGACCGGACTGCAAAGTGAAGTGTTTATTTGTACCAAATTTTGTATGAAAGTTCACGCAGAATCAAAACGCACATGTTTCTACTTCACAGGGTTTTTTTTTTTTTGTGTAACAGAATTACAGACAATTCTCTTGAGCTTATTCCTGTCATGGAGAAAATCCCCTGGGGAAGGCTTCAAGAGAAACTTCAGGAAGGATGATTTGTTCAGCTACATGAAGTTATTCCTTGGAATTTTTTTGTTTGTTTACCTTCAGACTTTTTGGAAGATACTGTTATTTAGTGTTACTGCCAGGCTTTTCCTCTGGTTTCAGCTCTGTTTCAACTCAGTTCAACTTCTGAACATCCAGGCACAGAAACTGGAGCTCCCAACTTAAAGAGTAGTATTAATAGCAAAGGGATTGCTTTTTAGAATCCTGGTGTAGTTTGCTGTTTCATTGCAACCGTAGTTTCATGACTGTTTAAATATGATCTACAGCCATATTGTTGCTAAGAAGGGGTGGTCACAATGTTCCTTGAGCCCATTTGCACATTCCTGGGCCTCTCTTGAGCTGGCTTAGACTTGGGCATCTAGTGATGAGTCAGGGATTTGATTCGGTTGCAAACTGGCCCAGCAATAGAAGGGTTTTCAGCTGGCTAAGGTCTTGATTCATAGCCACTAGTCCTGTGACAGAAGGGGAAGGGCATGAACGTTCCTTCTGGCAGGACCACAGAGTTGAATTAGCTTGAACCAATAGTAAAGCTGTATATAGAAAAATATTTCCCATATCTGCTCATCGGAAAGCAGTAGGAAGTGGAATGGTGTTTGTTACTGATTTTGCAGAAGTTTGTAAGTGAAATACGGAGCAGAGAGAAGTACATGCTTAACTGTTGCCTTTCTGCAAGAATGTAATTTCAGAAGAATTTTGCTGTTGCATGGTTATCTCAGAATCCAGAATGTCAAGTTAGAAATGCATTAATTAAAAGCAAGAAGTTAGAGCTTTCAAAATTTAGGCTTGCTTTTTGTTTTAAAAATTCTGATCTGAGCATTTATATAACACATTAAATGTATCTCTGGGCTGTGTGATGGAGGTGTTAATTTGGAAATAATTTCTGTCTCATTGTAACCCTTTAAATATTTTTCTTGGCTAAAACATTATATTTTTCAGTTCTACTTTATTGGCTTTCATCATGGAGTTGTTGAAGAACTCCATTGCTATGCAAGAACAGATGCTTTCCTCTAAGGGCTTCCTTGTGATTGGGTATAGCCTAGAAAAGGTAAAGCAAATCTTTCTTGATGTCTTACATTAATGTTGAATAATTTTGAGAGAAATACTTTTCCTAGACTATTGCAGGGCTCTTCCTTAAGCAGATCTTCTTTTGCAGTCTTCCAAAGCCCATGTTACCCGAGCTGTACTAGAACTTTGCCTTGCCTTTTCGAAATACCTGAGCAACTTACACAATGGGGTGCCCTTGCTGAAGCAGCTGTGTGATCATGTTCTCCTTAATCCTGCAATATGGATTCATATCCCAGCACAGGTAAAATTGCTTATTCTTATGAATAAGGTATTTTACGATGTATTGATTTGGGAGTATAGAGACTAAGCCTGGACTCCAAGAATTATAGGTCCTGGCTCCCTGGCAGAAATCATACAGGAACTGTTTTCAGACTCTGCTTTTCTGTATGTGGCTGTCAAGTTTTGCAGACTCCCAAGGCTTTCAGGGAGTTTGGAAAACTGCAGTGTTCTGCAGAGCAGAGTTGGGAGTAACTTCTGGAGTCCCTGACCCAGTCAGTGTTGTAGATTAAGAAGCAATTTTGGATTGTTTAGTTCGCAAAAACCCAGCAATTTTCAACCAGGTGTCAGATTTGAAGTCTTCATTTAAATTGACACATTCCCTGCAGAGTATTTTTGCTTTGGTGAATTTATGTTCTGTGAGAGCGAACAGCTTGGCTTGGGTGGAAACTTTCCAGTTGGTTCTTCTTGAAACCTTCTTACCAAATTTTTTGATCCCCTCCATAAGGGTTTGTTTTGCATTTCAAAAACTGAGACAGCACTAACAATGCTACTGTTGAAGTCGTCGTAAAACATGCATGTTTGCTACAGCTAAATTAACTGATCAAGTATTATTTAAGTTACTATTTCTCAGAAGAAAAAGGGAAAGAAGATATGTAAATAATTAAGCCTATAATGAATACTTAAGCTTATAATAAATACGCATCTTTCTATAATACTTCATGTGTGACCCTGTTCTGAACAGAGAGGTTGGACTAGATGATCTCCAGAGGTGCCTTCCAATCTCGGCTGTCTGTGATTGGGTCAATACCATGCTTTCATGCTCCTGCGAGCGAGGACCAGCTTAAAAAAACCCGCAGCACTCTACAGTTTTAGAAATAAAGTGAAATTTTTCATCAGTTAGCAAGGGTTTTAAGAGCTTTGTGGCTGAGCTATGCAGAGAAAATCTATTTCTTTAAGACATTTTAATAGATGAAATTTAAGAATGCAGTTGTCTGATGTGCTGCAATTTTGCTGTAATGATTTTTGATCTCCTCATTGGGTGTTGCAGGTTCAGCTGATCCTGTACACTTACCTATCTACTGAGTTCATTGGCACTGTTAACATCTATGGTGCAATCCGGCGGGTTGGGACGGTTCTTTTGGTCATGCATACCCTGAAGTATTATTACTGGGTAGTGAATCCTCAGGATCGCAGTGGTATAACTCCCAAGGGCATAGGTATGTATTCATTTCTAGTCTCACAAGCTGATGTTTGTTTTAAAAAAAATGCTGTGTACAATGTATAGAACAGAACTGTAAACGTTCCAGAAATAATTTTGTTTTCATGTGGTGGGTTCACTGTAACAGTTCAAGCAGCGTGCTTTTGTCCGTAGGATATTCTTGAAAGCTTTTTTCAGGAACTAATGGAAACTTCCTTCAGAAGTCGTATCTTCTGTCACCAAAGACCTACATGAATTAATACTGGATAGAACTGGTCAGAGAAATGGTAGGGTTTTGAAAGTGTAGAGCTGTGCCTGGGAATGTGGGCTCTTTACGGAGCTTGTTGAAGGACTGGACAGGCTTTAAGTGCTTGTAAGATCTATTGATAATAGCAGTATAGCTGAAAACAGGCATACTGAGTCTATCTGACAGGCATAGGGATCTGAACTTATTGGAAAACTGCTTAATAAGCATGCTTAATCCAGACAGTGAACTCATGGCAAAAGAAGTAGTAAGAAATTTGGAACAGGCGTTTAGTACTTGTCATTGACAAGGAACACAGGACGAGAATACTGATCCTAAGAAAAAAGCACCGGGAATAGCTGCTTGACTGAGAAATCTAGTACTGTAAAAGGAACTGGGAGAAGTGAAATGTGCACCAGCATAACGTTAACACGTGCGGATGGAACTGGCACAGATAAGGGAATTAATGCTTTTTGGAAGTATGGCTTTACAGCTCTTCGAATTGTTGTTCTGTGTTTTTTGGGGACGGGCACACAGCCTTGGCAAAAGGAGAATAACTTATATCTCTCTCCTGTAATGAAGAAAGGCTCTGGAATTTCAGAGAGAGGAGCAGGTGATGAAAGAGCGCTACGTATACTGGGAATGAGTGCTCCTTAGATGTGTCTGACTTCTGCCACCAGCTTCTCGAAATGACCAACCCTTCCTGTTAGAGGGTTGCAAGGATTGTTTTGTAGTATTCTGCATCCCATAAGGAACAAAGCCATGTGTGTTTTCTCCTTTCTTTTTAGTGAAGACATGGATTTACTTAATTAGTTTCTGAACTGATTTCTTGAGCCTGAGGCAAGTGTATGTGTAGGATAGTCTTACTAATACTGTTTAATGGCTTATTTTGACTAGACTAGTCTATATTGAAAATAACTATTCTTAAACCAAATACGCCTGTGGGCCTGTACTGAATAAAACCAGACTCGTATGATCACTTACATTTGCTAGTTGACTTGCTTTTCCCTGGTGATTCAGATCCTAAGAACTGTGAACCTATGAGCAAATGTAAAAACTATCCCTAGAAATGTATTTGCAACAGTTCATTTGCTTTCTGTATGAAAGCTTTGGCTTTGACATTTGCTTGCACCTGTTTTTTTAACCTCGCCTCTCCTGGGAACTACTCAGTGTTTGAGTATTTAAAATGTTTTCAGTGAAAGTCTGCTTTACACAGGAATGGCAGAAGCAAGTGCTTTTGACTTTGAGTTAACAAATTAAGTCTTTGGCTTTCAAGGTACTCTTTATATATAGCACTGTAAGATTGATTTTTGTTGTGTATATAGCCAATTTGTAATAATGGCATGTAGTTCTTTCTTCAAGCTTTAGCAGAAGAACTTTAAAAACGACAGTAAACTGCAAAAATTTGAAATCTGGAAATTCTGACATAAAGTTCTCATAGCAGTCTTATTCCGTGCATGAAGTTGGTTCATAGACACTGCAAGGAAGTGGTAAAATGATGAAAAGAATTTAGAGGGGTTTAGAAAACTATATATAAGAAAAGCCTTAGTAGAACCTCCCTGGTTGGGCATTTTGCTGATATACAGTGATAAAATGCATTACTGTTTTGTAGTCTGAAGTGGAGAAAAGATACCTTTACTTAGAATTGTGCCCTCTTCACCCAGAAAATGCCTTTTATTTTTCTTTATGTGAAAATGCATACTATGCTAATAACAACTGTTAATTTGCATTTCATGTATCTACTTTTCTTTTTTCTGTAGACGGGCCACGGCCGACTCAAAAAGAGATTTTATCTCTGCGAGCGTTCTTGTTGATGTTCATTAAACAGCTAGTGATGAAGGTAGGATAAACTTAAATTATGATAGGTTATCTAAGTTTCCGTACTTTAATGTAGCATTTTTTTTCTAAGCATGTTGAATTTTGTAAACAAATAAGTAAATAGAAATACCAGGTAAGGTGCATCTTTTCGTTGTGGCTCTTGCCCCAGACAGCAGTGCTGAAGATGCATTTTTCTCCTTTTTAAACTGTTTTTATCAGAAATTGAGCTGTTAAATCATTAACTTAGAAATGTTTACTACTGGGGAAATAAGTATTTGATTCCATATTTTGTTTTTGACAAGAACAATATCACCTGCATCAGAAGAAGTGCCTGAAGACTAAAGAGCAACATTTGACTTTATATGCTATGGGCCAGAGGAGGATAAGAAAGGCTATCAATAAGTTTCACAACTGTTTGTTAGACATTAGAGGAATATTGAAATTCAGCAGTTCTACTGCTTATAGACTCCTCTTAACCCTTTCCTATTGTAAGCTCTGATCTCTCTCTTCTTCTCTCCCTTCTGTAGGCTGTCTTTTCTGTGTTTGAATCCTGTTCCCTTTTCCCCTTTTCCACTGTGTTGCTAAGGGACCAGCATGCTCTCCGTGCTGCTACCCGTAGCCCCAGCAGTATGGAGGAGTAACCACCAGAAAAGTTCTGCTCCTGACTCTTGTACTCTTTCTTTAAATTGGATGTTCTGCAATTGAAGTTTGAGGGACAATTTAGCTATCAAACACTAAAAGACTTTTTTTAAAAAAATTTCTGTCAGAGATTTATAACTTGGACAGTTTTGGATAGAGTTTCACAAGGACAGTAAAAAACATGTCCATCATAAAAGGTTGATTCTTCTGCAAATTTTCTATTTATACACAGTGGTGCAAAATCTTTTCGGGCAATGCAAGACTTGCTTTAAAAAATAGAAGCTCTAGGAATGAAGAAGCCTGTTTTTCCCTTCCCTCATCCTGTTCTTAGAAGCTGTTGTTTTTTATTATATTTTCACCAAAAAGACCTCAAGGCATATTCCTGGCATAGAAGCTGTAAATGATTTAAACTTCTGCAAAGTTGATAACAACTGAAGATAGGATTCTGTGGTGGAAAATAAGCAGCAGACTCAGCTGTAGGCATAGCTAACAGGCTTATAATTAAACATACAGGTCTACTTTTGAATCTACTTTGCCACCTTAATTTAATTCTTCTATTAACAGGAAGCTCTCAGTTCAAATTATCTGTATCAATTAACGTGTGTTACTCTAACAATTTCATGTACTATGTTACTATCTAGCTTATTTTTATGCCTATATTGGAGTTGTCTCAATGCACTTCTGTAACCTTCAGTGGGTGGTTTTTGGGCGGGGAAAAAGCTACCTTGCATCTATGAAGCTATTATAGTACCAAGTGAAAACAAATTTCTCTTGTGGGACTTGCTCTGTATGTAACCATGGCTTGTAATAATGCTCTTTTGGGAACAGTGCTTTTTTACTTGAAAGATGATAGTTAAAACCTGATTGTTTTTAAAGGACTATGGAATAAAAGAAGATGAATTGCAGGCTATCCTCAATTATCTGCTCACTATACATGAGGTAATTTTTAATTTGGGGGGGTGTGCTGGCGGGGGGGAGAGGTACTATTTCTGCTGTTTGCGACCACCAAGTATTTGAGTGTTTTCAAATATTACCTTCTTCATGCCACAAGATGGCTCTGCAGAGGAAGTAGCAAACATTGTCCAACTCTTTAGTGTAGCGTGCTGAATTGCCAGTGTTCTTGCAGTGATTTAAGCACTATGTTCAATGTTAGATTGAAGTTCATTAAGCCAGTAAGTCAAAATGGTTTCTTATGTTGTTCTGCAAACCGATTTACCGAGCAGAAAAACAGATGGTGAGGCTGAGTTTAAAAAAAAAGACAAAACCTTGTTTTATGCTGCCTAAGTAATATTTTTGTTTTGTTTTTCTCTCCTTTTTATTTTGCTTCTTAAATAAAGCAATAAAATTGAAAACATGCATTAAAAATAAAGATGTATGTTAATGGCATCTAAGAGAAGCATATAAACTTAATTGGGAGAAAATGTTGGTTACCACTGATACATCTGCATCTTCATATTTTAGCACCAGGAAAAGGCACTTTATGCCAGATGCGACATCAAAGACAAGGGAAATGGGGACATAAATCTAACTGATCTCATCTCTGTAAGGGTGCTTGAAATGGGTAAAATAAGGAATTAATTGAACTTCACTTCAAGCAGTATGGATTTTTTTCTTGTTTACACCTATATTTTGCTTTTATTCCCTGTGCTGGTTACTACTGCTTGGTCAAGCAGTTTAAGTCATTCTACTTTATATACATGTAAGAGTAAACCAAAACAGCAGAAGCTTTATATAGCCTTCAGATGAGGAGGTGCTATTTTAACTATCTTAGCAGTTTGCATGGTCAAGTCTAAAAGATCCATGAATGCTGAATCCCACAGAATTAGGTATCTAGTTGTAAATTCAGAAAAACATCAACAAAAAAAGTGAAATTCAGCCTTCTCATTCATCAGTGATAGCATCTGTAATGTATGCTAATAATATCAAGTGAACACAATTGTCCAGGGGGTGCAAAACTGGTTTTCTACTAGAGAAAGAATCAGAATATTTGTTGGAAAGTGGTGTTTTGGGTTTTTCTTTAAGTAAGCTTTCATTTTAATACCACAAAGAATGGGAAAAGAAGACAGTTGCATTTTGCTACTTCGTAGGTTATTTTTAGTTATAATTAACTTGGAACAAAATAATAAACTGTAGCTTAGAGGGCTTTGACTAGTTGTACGGAAAACTTTACTGAGCAGCTTGAATTACCCATTGTCTGTGGCAGGGGGTGGTATTTTTTTTTTTCTCCCTGCGGTGGAAATTTCTTAGTAGAGATTTTTCATTAAATACTGCCCTGTGCCCCAGAAAATGTGCAGCAGTTTATTTCTAGCTCCTGTGCAGTAAGATGCAGAGGGGGAAATACAGACGCAAACAGATGAGCATGTGTGTGGAAGGAAATAGCATAGTCCGATAGTCCATTCCCTGTCAAAGGCTTAAATCCCAGACACAGATATATCACTTTTCACTGTAAAAAATAAAGGTTGGAGGTTTTTTTGGTAATATTTTCTCCTGCACTTGCCTTCAAGATCTATAGCTCTTTTGATCCTGGCCTAATTGTTTTGGTCCTTAGTTTATTATTACTCTCTAGATCATTTTGAAATGTTTTGTGGTGGTTCTTTTAACCAAAACAATGTTCTAACAGACATGCATTTTTAATTCAAATTTGTAACTTTTATTCAACAGGATGACAATCTAATGGATGTCTTGCAGTTGCTTGTTGCTCTGATGTCAGAGCATCCCAGTTCTATGATCCCTGCTTTTGATCAGAGGAATGGATTACAGTAAGTTTGAATTTTGTAAGTGGGCAAAAGGAAATAGTATTTTGACCATACTGTTGCTTGGTAGAATTCCCACGAAATCTGAAAGGTCCTCGACAGTATATGTGTCGCAATCTTAGACTCCTCATCTTGAGAGATTTTTGTGTCCAGGTGTTCTTTTGACAAGAGGTGATGTTGGATTTATTATCAATGAGGTCTTTTTTTTAATGTTTCCAAGCTGTCCGTCACGCTTAAACAGGTAGTGATCAATTTGAGCTAGTCTATACATTGACGTTACATCTTCATCTACTAGCGCTTAGTCTTTAGCCTCCTATTCTTAGATATATTTTAGAACTGAAAGTGGGCTGACAAACATTGGTTCAGATTTCTTCTGATCTTTGTTAGCTTTCTTTCCTTTTTATTTAACAGGTAGAGCATTATGGGACTTTTGCAGAAGAAACCTTTTGTTTAAATTTAGCACATTGTGGTATGGATTGTTCACAATCTCTTTTTCCCAACAAACAGAAAAATATTGCTAACAGTCTTGTGAGAGAGAAGTAGGGAAAGTAGCAAATTCTACTAACAGTAAAAGCACAAGAGAAGATCTGCTAGAAAAAGACTAAGTTCTGACTCTGATTTTGTGTTGTGGCTCTCAGAGGGTGGTCACATTAATGAACTTTCATAATTTAAAATGAACCTGCCTGGACATAGTGGGGAGAAAATTGAAACAGGCAAACAAACGTAAGAACTATTCCTAGAAGGATGTGTGGAGTAGTAATTCTCTTGCTGTGTGAAGGCAGAGTCTCAGTTCATACATTTTGTTGCACCTATTGGTTAACCCCTATTTATACATATATTTTTTTTTTTCGGTTGCCCTTTCTCAAGAGACCACATTCAGGCATGTTCATAATTGTTTTCTCCCCTTTTAGTGCTAGGCTGATTTTTTTTTTTTTAACTCATTTTCTTCAGCTTTGACTTCATTTGTATGGTAATGTATTATGCTATGGGAAACGAATAAAAACTCTAAATAATGAAGTATTTGAATGTCATATTGGGTCTCCAATGCAATATGTTTGTTTTTATTTGACAACTAGCAGTAGGCATTTTCTTTTTTATTAACTAGTATATGGGCAGGTCAGTATGAATAGTGAGTCTACAGTGAGAAATCACTTTGTTTTCCCGTCTCATTTGTTACATTCCTTGCTCCTGTATTGTCTCCAGTCACTTAACGGCTTGTTTGTATGCTTATTGATACATCTACTTTTTGCAATTAAAACACCATGTTATTGAAATTTAAAAATAATTTTACAAAGCTTTAGAAATATTTGGAGTTTTTAATAATTAAGATTTTAAAAGTAACCAATCTACTGAAGAAATAATAAGTGTCAGGAAACATTTTTTCCTGTGCAATTGGGTAACCCTCATACTGTTCTGTAAAAACAAGCAGGGAAATGGATTATATTGCTTGAATGAACATTGTATCATGGGCTTGCTCATTTGTTTGTTACAGTTGCTGTGGCTGCAGCTTTCTCCAGCATGAGTTATTTGTTATAGATAACTGCTTTTTAATCACTCCTGGGTTTTCACTTGAGCTCTAGTATAGAACTAGATTTTTTTTGTCTTATTTTAGGTGTCCTGGGTAATATTTTTAGGTATGTAAAAGCGAAGGAATATATAACTAGTGATGAGTGCTCAGTTATGTATAGATAAGGCCTAAAAACTTGAATTTACAGCTGGCTGATCTAAAATGCAGTACTGTAACATGGGATTTTTTTTGGAAGACTCAAGAATAATCTAAATTACATTTTTTTTTTTCCCCCCCTTCTCCCTAATAAAGTGGTACAAATTTCCTCAAAAATTTACTCAGAAAATATTCACAATAAAGGCTGCGTACTGTGCCTTCTGTTCCAATATAATTTTACGGAACATAAGGAAATAAATCTTTTATTTTTTCAGAGAGAGCTTAGTAGTCCGTGTAGGTATAAGCTAAATCACTAATATTTCACAAATTCAAAGATTCAATCACTAATATTTCACAAATTCAAAGATCTGTCCAATACCATGAACCATAGCCCGACTAAAATCAGATAGTGACATGGTCATAGGCACTTCACTGTCTGAAAAGTAAGCAATGAATGAAATTAGATATGACTGATAAATACATGTAGATATCTTATGTTTTTATGGGAGATTTGCAAGGATCAAAAACTTGCATTTGTTATTCTTCACATTGATACAAGGCCAGTATTAGAATTTTTCGCTGTGTAAATAAACTTCATTTAATAAAAGATTAAGGTTTAATGTACTGCAAATAAATGTTTGACAAGTGAAGTACTAGTCCGATTTCTTTTTATTCTGGGAGTGAAAGGCATAGATACACGTGATGAGATCTGTGCAGTAGTATTGAATTGGTAATGTCAAATGTATTTAAGGTTGCTGGACACTTCCCACTGTAAGACTGTGCTTCCAGTTGTTTATTAATTTACCAGACTTCGATCAGTTACACTGACACTTCCCTTGCTGTGTGTGTTCCACTCTCATTTTCTTTCTTGGGAAGACTTCAGCTAGAACTGTTCAGCTAGTTAAGTCTACAGACAGCAACAGCAAGTTGCTACAGACATGCCCTTCGGCTTTCTTCTTAAACCTTTTTAGTGGAGAATCATAAGCCGGTGTAGAGCATAATCCTAAGGAGGTGAAGAGCAGAAACCGATGTAGGTGAAATGAGAAGAATTCCTCCTGACTTGGTGTCTTCCTCTATCCCTCCTGAGGGAGCAGCAGCATGCACAGATGTCAAATATTAGTGCTAGTAATAAATCCCCCTCCATACATGGCTATTCCTATCCAGGCACATATATATTAAAACAATTGCTTGCTTAGTTTTCTGGATGAATATCAGATTAAGACAGTTCTCAGTATAGGAATTGCAGCAGCCTTTCACAGCATGTTTTATGTATTGATATTTGGGAGATATTTAAATTTGATTTTAAATGTTTAAATGTAATTATAAAATGTGAAATCACAAACTATTGTGCTGTTAACAGGAATGTCATGCTGTTTTTTGTAGTCTTATTAATAGTAATTCTTTTAGATTAGGCTTAGGTACAAATTAATTTGCAGTCTACTGCAGTTAATTTGTCATTCCAAAAATTGCTGTGTATTTCAACTATTTTAGGAAGCCTTGTCTTTTCTCCACTCAGGGTTGTCTACAAGCTTTTAGCCTCACAAAGTGAAGGCATCAGGGTGCAAGCTCTAAAAGTGATGGGATATTTCTTAAAGCATCTCGCTCCAAAGTAAGTACTGGTTTAGGTCTTAAAACATCACCCCCCACCCCCACCCCCCCCCCACCCCCCCAAAAAAAAAGAGGAAAAAAAGTAGGTTGTGACACATACATGCTATATATTATTTTGTGTACATATTATTTGGTGTGTATATATACACGCATGTTTGTACGTAAAGTAAAAAAAGCTATATTAGAGGTTAATCACTAAATATGCTTCACTGAATAGGAGCTACTATTCTTCAAGAACATTTCGATTTGTTTCTCATAAATATATTTCTGATGTGGTGGAATTACTTGATATTGGCAACTAGTGTCCAGGCATTATCACTTCCTTATCAAGTTCATTTAATACTTACTTGCAGTATGGCTGCCTGCTTTTTAAAGAGGTCTTTTTCCATAATTCCACTGAAATTGGGAGCAAAAATTAGACTGGTGAGATTGAACCCCGAGTTACTTACTGAGAACTAGATGTAATTTGTCTCAAGTTGACTACAATAGTAGATAAGTATTGAGATCGCTGTCCATGGTTGTATTTTTGAGGGAAATGACGACAAAGATGCCCTTTCCTTAGTGTTTATCAAGAAATCCCTAAGGGTGTGTTTCAGTTTTTTGGGCCCATGGGTGAGTGGACCCTTTCTTTATGGAAGAAAGTTAGCTGTCTTCTGTCTGTCTTCAGGGAATGACTTGTCCTTTCAGAATTTGAATCCTTGCCCTTTTCCTTAACCAAAAGTGAAAGACTTAAGGAACAAAAGAGACAAAGATGTTTCCAGTGATTTCATATTTCTTGAGGCACACTTTTTAAACTCCCCCCCCCCCCCCCCCCCGCAAGTTGAATACATAAGCTTATTTTATCTTTCTGTACTATTTTAGGAGAAAAGCTGAAGTCATGCTTGGACATGGATTGTTCTCTTTGTTGGCTGAAAGGCTGATGCTTCAGACAAGCTTAATCACCATGACCACGTACAATGTCCTATTTGAGGTAGTAATATACTGTAGTTAGGATCCAATCTTCCTAATTACTTGTAAGACACTGTTAGAAAATTGCTTACATATTTGTGCTGATATGTTCCAGATGACACTAAACCTTAGCGTGATGCAGCTGGGTGCTGCTTTTTTTTTTCCAAGCTCACTACTTGAGATTCCCCCCCGCCGCCACCCTTAACTTGGTTATGCTCATTATGAACAATGCTAGTTAATGGGTAACCTGAATGTCTCAAGCAGACACTCATGTATATGTGGAATTTTATTATGGCAATGATCTTGTCTTACGATGATTGTTTTGGTTAGATTCAGGTTTCTCTTCCAGTGTATTTAAAATAACAGTGTGCGCTTAAGAGAAAGCAAAAAATATAGTTTAGAGTAAAATTTTAGGAACAGGGTGAAATAAATTATCAAGAAAGAGAACAAGGGGGGTTTTTGGATAATTTTTAGAACCATGGTGAAATAATGATGGTGCTGTATGAGGGATGTATCCAACTATTTTTCAGTAAGCTGTCTTTCTGAACATTGATATGGCATTTTCTTCTTTCTTGCCAGATTCTGACGGAACAGATTTGCACTCAAGTGATACATAAACAACATCCTGACCCAGATTCAACAGTGAAGATACAAAATCCTCGTAAGAATGATACACATTTCTAAGTGGTACCGTAAGAAACGTCTGCTCTAAAAAACCACGAGAAAGCTTATTAATTACGTCCACCAGTCTTAATTCTGATCTCAGCTTTACATTGTCTTTCATACAAAAGGAAAGATGATGTGCATTTAGTTGGAGTTACTTAGGAAGTATGTCTCTCTAGCTTTTTGAAAGATGTTTTATGTGTCTATGTGTGTATGTAGTTCATAACTCACCCTTTTTGGCTGTGCAGTCACATTATGAAATGGTTTTTCAAGACTTGCATGCACAGGATACTTTGATTTAATACATGTTAAGGTTCCAGCAAAATTCTGATTGCATTATTTAGTGATGTCAGACTAAATTACCTGAAATATGGAAACAGCCTTCATCTTAAATTACACTCAGTATGACGATGCTAGATGGAAGGTAGGAGAAATGTGTCTGCTCACTGTTTTGGTTAGCTTACTTTATGGGAAATATCTTGATATGAAACTTTAGATGTCTTTTGAACTAAGAGAAAATACTGATCTCCTTTCCTGAATTATATGCTTTATTAATGTGCTCTGTATATAATACAATGGACTTACGATAGCTTTGGGAGTTCATTTTTTCTGGAGAAATAATAGATTTTTCACTTTCATAGCTGCTTTGTCATTAAATGTAGGTCATAGTTGTGGGTTTGCTTCATGTGGAAAGTGGAGGAAGAGAAAGGAAAGCAAAGCAGATACAGAGGAAAGAAATCTGGTTACAGTATGCCATTTGCCTTCTGGTAAATCTGCATGAAGCAAGAGACATGAGGAGATTTCTGTTACTTTCTCTTCAGGTTTTCTGGTTTTTGGCAGTCACTACTGTGGTTAATACAGAGTATTTGTAGTGTGAGGTATGAGTCTGGAATTATCTAGGTCTAGTAGGAAGAGTGACTTCTAGAGTACCTTTTTAAGATCAGTGCTAATACTATCAAATAAGGACTTTCTCTTTTTAAAGAAATTGAACAAGGTGACCTGAAACTATCACAGTCACCGTGTTCAAATTGCACCCTAATTTATTTACAAAGTTAATTTTTTTAAAGTACCAAGAGCAGTGACTGCCCCACTGCTTCAAAAAGTGGAATGTACCCACAGTTTTGACTGTCTCCTAAAAATATAGAAAACATTATGCTTGTAAGAGATGAAATTTTATATCAGTAAGGTTTTGTCCCCTTTCTCATACTTTTTTTTAATAACAGAAATTGTTAAGTATAATTGGAAGTTGTTCACATTCTTTGAAAATTCAGTATTATTAAGGTAGAGCAAATTCTATGCATTTTTCTCATATATTGATTTTAACGGATGCATTGTATTATGTGAACTTCCTTAGACAAAGGTTCTGACACATTCTGATAGCTCGTCATTTGTCAGGTTTAAGCAACACAAATGTTACTGCATGACAATTCAAAAAGACTTCAGAATGGTTTAACTTGGATTCCATTTTCTTCAGTTGTATAGGCCTGCAAATCCCCCTGATGGTGACCAGGTTTGAGAAGTCTTGGAAGAAGGGATTTGTATTAGTTAAACCTTCTACTCAAACAGAGATGTGCTTTTTCTCAGTGTAAAACTTTTTTCTGTAGTGTCACTTTTCTTGTACAAACAATAGTGGAAGATGTCCTGTATTCTGTGCTGTGCTTAGTACTAATACTTTGTTGCTCATGACCTGTTTTACAGAGATTTTGAAGGTTATTGCAATCCTGCTACGTAATTCTCCACAGTGTCCAGAAACCCTGGAGGTTCGGCGAGCCTTTCTCTCAGATATGATTAAACTTTTTAATAACAGCAGAGAAAATAGGAGGTAAGATAGCTTGCTATATGCACGTGCATACAAAGTAAGTAACAAGGTCTCCTAGGAGATTAGGCTTATTAAGCAGATACCGCTTCATTGCTGTTCAGCAAATTCTATACTCTAGTATAGTCTTCATATGTAAAATTAGAGAAGCTTGCACATAGCAATTGTTTTAAAGATGTTGAATTCCTGACTTAGCTGATGTATATTTCTAAGATGTATTTTGAAATTTGATTAAATAGCGTGCGTGTATTTTGCAGGAGTTTGCTGCAGTGCTCCGTCTGGCAGGAGTGGATGCTTTCCCTTTGCTGTTTTAATCCAAAGACTTCTGAGGAACAAAAGATAACTGAGATGGTGTATACCATATTTCGAATGTTGCTCTACCATGCAATCAAATATGAGTGGGGTGGCTGGCGTGTTTGGGTGGATACGCTGTCGATCACACATTCGAAGGTGAGTGTTTGAAATAGTTGGGAGATTTTATTACGCTGCGTAATTAGATTTAGAGCCTTAAAGTGCTGTATTGTACAGCGAGATAGTCTTGAAGGGAAGGTCCGTAGTTAAATAAAAGCCCAGTGTTTATATCTGTTACTGGGCAGAACTTTCAAATATTTGGCAATTAAATGTTAATTTTGTTGTTTGAACACAAATCTTCTTTTGTTGTTGCTCAAATTGTGATAGTATTAGTTTATACTGAAAATGACACATATTTTCAAAAATGAGATAATAAAATTTCAGGAGCATTTCTGAAAAATTTTAGTGCCGGTTTTGGTTTTTAATAATGACACGAACACAAGGTGGCGCACCGAATCTATTCATAAACAAAAATACCTTTTAGTAACATCAAAAGGCTGTAAAACAAACCAGTAAAAAGCAAAGAAATCAAAGTTAAGACAGATGCTTCAGCTGTTAAGCTGTCATGGAATACAGGGTGAGAACGCAAATCCTTGCAGTATGAATGAGGCTATTACCCTTCATTATTCTTCTGTCTGATTTTTTGGGTGTTGTTACAACCAGAATTGTATCATAAAAGTTATTAGTGGATCTTCGAACAAGGCACATTGGTATAAAAGATAACTGTTCTGCCTTATTCTGAACAAAAGAGTGAGGCCAGTGTGGGCCTTGTAATTATTCTGGTTTATCAGAAATATTTACCTAAGATGAATTAAATTATAAATGATATATTTCTAAATGTGTGCAACTTAACTGTGCAAAAAGGACATCTGTGAATCCTAAAGACCACTTTATGATTCTAAGGAACCGTTAGCATTTCTGAGGTCCTTGATTTTGTATGAATTTTTTCTCGAAAACAGTCAGTCCCTGCAGACGGTGAGAATACTGTCATTTTGCAGCTCTGTTTATTATCGCATTCATAGCTCGATAGTGGATTATTGGGCTATGGGGAGACAAATCTAGAAATCTATATAATAAAAGTGTGTGAAATAACATCATTAGACAGTCACTTAACTAAATGAAATCCAAGTGCAAAGAATCCAGGGCCAAATTTCAACCCTTATAGAAATCCCATTTTAGTTGTTGAAATATCCTTAATGTTCTTTTGTGTGGGCTCTGCAGTCTTCAGAAAACCTGTTTCTTCTCTTTCCCCCAAGATGCAGAGGGCGTGGGTGGAGTAGATTGTACACTGGCAAACTGTAGCCAGAGTAAAGATCCCTAATGTGCTTTTATAGAAACTGGCATAATTTAAAGCAGTTCTGTGATTGCTGGGGAACTGTCCCTGCGGAAAGATGGAGAGGGGAGTGAAGGAAGACCACCTTTCTACCTCTGTTATACAGAGCTCTGGCTTATTGAATTTAAAAATTATCTAGCGCATTATCTTATAAGCTGTAGTTCTATTCTTCGACTCTTTGTAAGATAATCTAATGTCAGAAATCTCATTTAAACAGCTTCTATGTCAAAATGATTATATGGATTTTTGGTCATTATCTTCAGTGACTTAATGTGGCTACTCAATGGTCAAGAGTTCATAGAGGAATACCCAAGATTTTATTGTGATGCCACGGCCAGATGTTAAGGAAAAAAACCTGTTTAAGAAAATACAAAAAAAATTGAGGTACAGATAATGTTACTTTTGGGTTTTTTTCCGAAAGGCTGTATGTTTTTGTGCAATACCCCAGTGAATGAGAAAACGACGTGCTTCGCTCTCTGCGTTTCTCATTTTTTGGCTCCTGGCGTGCTGGCATAGTGAGGTATCCTTGGTTGTAGAAGTAACTTCCTGTATTGGTTTTCCCAAGTCTAACTTAGTTGGCTTCCTGGTCAATATGTAAGTACTGTTTGTTCTTCCAGCCTGCTTCAGAGGAAGTTGAACAGTGGCAAGGTTAGAAGGGTGCATGTGGGCAGAGCTGGCAGCACAGCAGTGTTGTAATTTTGAAGAAATCATAAGGGAGTTCAGTTTGTTTGGACATTGGTGCTAATATTATCCAGTTCCAGAAGCCTAAACAAAAATAATTAAACAACAAAAGCACCCGGAAAGTAACTTAACTACAGTGATATGAATGATGATGCAATAATCAAGGATTTTAAAATGGGATTTTTTCACCTTTATTATGCATTTGCCATTTGAACTTTTTTATAAGTAATACATGCAATTTATGCAACTAACAATATAAAGCTACATGATGCTTCATAACTATCTTTTAATTACATAAACACAAATTAGGATAAATCACAAAAAAGCTCTTTGTGGTAAAACCTTACTAATCACTTGAAAACGTCCTTCTAAACTGATACTAATATCTAATGATAATGAATATTTAATCCCTCTAATTTTACTTATTTTGAAGATTCTTGTATCCTCTTATACCAATATTGAGATTCATATGGATTTGCACATAACGTAGCGTAGGCGTAATTCAGTGGGCAAATTGTTCGATGCTAAGTGCATCTCAGATGTTTTTGATTTCTAGCATGCTTTCAAAGTAATGTGGGAATTATGGGAACCGAAGTATTTCCTTAACGTTGCTAAGAGAATAACCAATTTGTGTTTTTATTATTTCATCTCTAATTGTATTGGGTTACTGCTTATTTTTCCTTTTTACAACCCTTTGCGCCATTCTTGCCACTAATTTATAACACCATTCTATGATAAAGAACTAGTATATAAAGGACTAGTGTTACAGAATTGGATAGGTTTTGCAGAGCTACACATCAAGATACATGCAGCTGCTATAAAAAGCCAAAGAAACTCAATTGCAATTTTATTGTCCAGTTTGATAGATTTCCTGCCACCTTTGTAGCAGGCAAGCTGTTTGTCACTGTAACCCTCTCCTCCAACAGCTGCACAACGTTTTATAAGCAGCAACGGCTTTTCTAGCATAATTGCACCACGTTGGTTTCCTTGCACTCAGAATTTGAAGGTGTGTGTAACCTTTTTTAAAGCTAAATTTCTTAGTATTACTCATGTATTCTGCTCATGTCCATATTGTGTTTTTTGATGTTTTTCAAATATTAACACAGTGTATACAACGGTGTTTAATCTGTGGCTTCAATAAAAATGTTAATGAAAAAACTGAATCCCAACTCCACTTCATTCCAACTGGCCAGTGCTGAATTTATGAAAGCACCTAAGAACTTCGTTTTTTTTTTTAAAACGCTGTAACCGTGCTAGCTAGGCCTTAGAATTTATCTGTCTAGCCATGTTACTTTGTAAAAAGGACCAATGGTTTTGGGGTTAATAATAGGAAACAAGTAAAGAATGGTGGACAACTTGCCATTTTGACCTTTCAGCTTCCCCAAGTTATAAGAGAATAGAATGATTTACACATTCTAATACACTCCTAAATTATCTGAACGTTTTAAACTACTGGGAAGAACTAACATTTGCTTATTTCAGGCCCTTAAATGTATTTTACTACTTAGAAGTGTCTTCATGTTACCATGTGATTCAGTTAAAAAGAAGATATTTGGGTAAATTCTTACTTATTTTTTTCTCAGCAGCTCAAGAATTTTTCATTGAGTAAGAGACAGAAATGTTAATATGTATAAGCTACAGTTTTATTGCTGTATAAGTGGAAATTGCTGTGTAGCTGGAAAAATTTAGTTCACTAATCTGAACGGGAAGAAGTATAATCTTAAAACGTTAGTGCTGTGACTTTAATGTACAATGTATTTCTAAATAATTGTTAGTTTTCAGTCTAAGGAAGTACAGTTGTAATAAACATTGGTAAGTGTTAAGAAAATTCGTATGTTCTTTGGTGCCCCGCTCATTTAATACAGGAGAAGAAAAAAAAAAAGGGTGTGCATAGTGTTTACATGTGTTGTGTTTGCCTGATTTTCATCACTGTCAGATGAGGGAAAACCGGCAAAAGCAGCAAAGATTGGGTGGTGGAGGAGGTAATATATGATGGCAATTTAAAAACTAATGTGCAGTTGTTTTAGAAAGTAACGGGCCGTCAGGATCTCTTGAGTCCAAATCCCATTGGCCTTCATGAGTTCTTGAGGATGATTTTGTCTCCGTTTTTTGTTCCTATCTTGAAGAAGGTGGGGTCTCCCACGGTGGTATGTGCAGGCATTTTTAGCTCTCGGGCGTTTTGAAGGCTTCAGAGGTTCTTCAGTCCTCTGCAAAGTGTCTGCGTTGCCCTGGGGGGAAGCAGTGGCAGCTGGGCAAGAGGGTCATCGTACTACTGCAGGTTTCTGGTTTTCAGTTGTGCGATGCCCAGTGTATCAACGAAGCGAAGCTGGGGGAGATGCAAATTAAGTAGCACACTTGAAATTCTTAAATATGGGGTTCATTCTTGCGGTATAACTAGTTAGTTATAAAAAATTATTGCTTATTCTAGATAGAAATGATTCTCGGGGGGGGTCACCTGACTTACAGAGAGCAGAAGGAACTTGGAGGTTGGAACGCGCAGCCTCCTTTAAAGCTGTGTACCCTCCAAGATGTGTGGTTATGACCCAACCCTTCACCTTTTCTAGGTGTTTCCTTGTTTACAGCTTCTCTTGTAGTAGGTGTGTGGGAAGACTTTTCCTAATCAATGCCTCTGAGGGAGAAGAAAGTAAGTGTTTTCATTATTCAGCAGGCAGAATAGTCGGGAGGAGGGATCTGTACCACTGATGGGTTCTTACGCATGCAGCACGTGCAGTTAATGGGGAGCTTTTCCATCTCATTATTCACTTCGTTTGAGTGAGTGGAATGTCATGAGTAAAGCTGCAGGATGCTAAAATTTGTGTAATTCAGACGGAAAGAAAAGTGTGAAATAGGGTATAGGAATGGAGTGAGCCAGGTAAACTGAGAATTTATGAAGCAGGGAAGAACAGGATCAGCTGAGTGGAGGAAGCTGCACAGAAGCCTTAAGAGTGTAATAGAGATTTGCTACTGGTTGAGAAGTGCCAGAGGTCTCAAAAAGAAGGAATGGGGAAATATTTGCAGTGGAAAGAACAGATGCCTAAAGAGGCAAACAGCTATGAGAGAGTCTTCCCTAAGCAAAGATGACCTGGAGAATGGATTCTCATCTGTATAAACTTGGTATAAAAATCATTGGAAGATGGGACCTCCTGTGTCTGCAAGCCTCAAGAACTGTTAGTGGCTTCCTTTGCTCTTGCTGCAGCGTTTGAGGCAAACCTCCTCCACACTTGCTGCTATCTGTGTTCAGGTTGCGGCAGTGTTGTGTCTGTGGGGACTGAACAGGGTCTCTGGGCCGTGAGTGGAAACGATGGCTGTGGAGTCTCTGCTACAGGGCTGCCAACAGCACATGGAGACATTGCAAAAGGATGGCCAAAGAGAGAAGTCCACCAGACCTATAGCTGGGTAGTGTGACAATGCAGACTGGTAAACACGGAATTTAGGTGCAACGTATTTTTGTTAGTAACTAAATATCAAATGTGCGCAAGGCAGAATTTGACAGCATACTGAACTGTAGGAATGGTGACAGGAATTGAGATAGAGAGTAAATATATATGTTGAGAAGATAATGTGCTCATGTCTTGCAATTTAAGCAGACTAAAAGCAATAGTTGCATTAGTGAAAACGAGCAAATACATGTTTGGTATGCTGTTCCAATTTGTTATTGTATGGTGATGTAACAGTAAGCTATACCTTGACTTGATTTGAAATAAAATGCTGCCGACCTACATAAAATTATCTCTCAGATAAGCAAAGACTTTTACTAATTATATTAACTAGTACTTGCTTTCTTATTCTAGAAATTATTTGCATGCATTTTTTTTCTCAAGCTGAGGAGGAAAAAGGCAAAAGCATTGCTACTTAGATGAAAATGCAGGATGCAGGAACGTGAAAATGTCTTGCTACAGTGGTTTTAACTTTTTTTCCCTACACCTCCCCAGCCCCCCAACTTGTGTGTCAGTGAATGCTTTTTTTGGTGGAAGCTTAGACTCCTTCTAGAATCTTCTTATATGTGGTGTCCTGCATAATGTATGTTAATTTGCTTTTCTTAGCTTTCTTCTGTGAACCACTCAGAAATAACCCAGAGATTCCTCAGGTCAGTGGGTTACAGACTGTAAGTCAGTGTATGGTGCACACGGTACCTTTGTATCTTTCACTTCACTGAATTGAAAATTAGATTTGATATCTTCAGATATTGGTGCCTCCTGTCTTAAACAGACCTGGTTTTGTTTGGAAATTAGTTTCCACTTTTGAACAGTTCGTGTTGCTAGAGAAGAAGTGGAAAAACAGGTCACTAAAGTCCCTCTTAAGATTTAAAAAGTTGTAACGCTTTCTGGAATTATGAAGAGTTTATTGATGGTGTCAGCAGCACAGGAGCTAGTTTGCACTGAGCAGACTCTGTAAGGAAACAGCAGTACTATATAATTGTCTGACCTGTCTGGCAGACATTCCCTTCCTCCCTCTACTCTACAAAATTGCCCACCTGATAATGAAAAAAAGGACAAAATCGTAACGTATAGTTAAAATATTTTCCCTATGTTCTTTAATGCAAATGTCAATCATCTTAACCTTTTTCATTGCGGTATGCTAATTTTTCTCCTTGGCAATTAGTAAATGTTGGATGTCAAATTAAGTTAAAATTAATGGCAGAGGCAAATGTTGCAGTTATTAGCTCACAAGTGTCTTTAACTAGTAGTGCGTAGAGATGCATTCCAAGCATTGCAAACAGCTATGGATTAACCATCAAATCATGGTGAAGATTAATGATTGGCCTTTTAGCTCACTAATTTAGAACAATTTCTAGTAATTAATTTTGTATTATCAGCTTTACAGTTCCAAATGCCTTAAGGAAAATAAAAAATGACTTGACTTAAGTACATTTAAGGTTCTTCAAGCTAACAGTTGTCTTGTAAACATTGTTGCATGCTTGCAGATCCTAATGTTTAATTTTGAATACCTTCATATACTATCTCTGTCTACTTGTATTAAATAATCGTAACTTCTGCTTCATTTTGCATTTTCATTGATACTGCTTTTGTTAACGTTAGGTGTTTTCTTTGTAAGGTGTATTGTTTGGCTTTGTGAACTTGTGGGCTTCATAAATGCCATGTCATGCAACAGAGCTGTGGGGGAAGAATTGTCCAGTGCCTCTGTCGTAGTACTACTATTTCTTGGTTTCCTGTCAAACCAAATTACAAATTGATATAGTGAGCAGAACTGTTTATACAGGCTTGTTGAAAAGTTGCATTTTACACAGCAGTATTTTTGAATTTGTTTTCTTTATTATGTAAATAAGAAAACCCCAAACTCGAAATGCATGTTTGAAAAATACTGTTTTAGGTAGTCTGCGTAATTTTGTGCATTGCTATATTGATTTGAATATTATTTAAAGGACAGCATTTAATACATGAAGTGACGCGAATTCTTTCTGACATTTATGGTGGAAGCAGAAATTAGTATCCTTTAAGTGGATTTTGGGGTTTTTTGTGAATGATGTCCTCCTGTAATTCTGTACTGTCTGATTTTCTTTACCAGTGTGTCTCTCCTTGCAGTTTCTTGCATTGTTCTTTAATCAACGTAGATTCTCATCAGATTGTGCTTGGATTTGTTTGCCCATAAGTTTACATTGCCCGTCTTTAGAGATAAGTTGTCTGTATTGACCTTCTTGCCACTCTTTTTTTGTAGTAGCAATTAACAATCCTGAAGAGCGCAGTTTGGTTTCCAGAGTGTTGCTCTGTAATGGCTTCCAAACCATTGCCTATTCCCGGTTTCAGATGAGACTGATTGTGAAATTATATTGCATCCCTGTACCATACATTGTGTTTTTAACTGTTGACTATAGCTGGGCAAAGATTGACTTGTTGCAAAGTTGGTTGCATCTCTAACCTATACAGTCAGTAGAACTCGTAACTTTAAACAGTCTCAGTTGGAAAACCAGAACTGATCAGTTTGTAGTTCATGATTCACATGTTAACATTCAAGATTAATACAAATACCTGTGGTGCCTATCTGACTTGAAGGTAGCACATGCAGGTTATTAGGAAAAACAAAGTATGCAACAGGAAACTCTCCTGAAAGACAAAAGAGAGAAAGTAGCATAGGAAGATTTTGAAGAATGAATGAATAAGAGGAGTGTATATTGCTAATAAATACTGGGGGGGCTTTGCTGAAACAGTGGCTCGGTTTTAGATCAAATTTGATTTTGTGATTGTTTGGATTATAAAAAATAGGGAGTCTTAGATCTAGATGAACTTTTCTTCCAGCGCTGGAATTTTAAGTGTCTTTAAAATTAAATGAGAAGTTACGATGTGCAGGAAAGAGCTTGGAGGCAGGGGGACCCCACTGGTGGCAAGGAAATAAGAACTTTAACTATTAACTGAAATCTTGGCTATAGCATGTTTATTAATGAGGCAGTGAAGTTGCTAATGAGGGGCCAGAAAATTTGGAACTTTCAGTAACGTAATAAGAAGTTTGACACGCACATAACAATCTTCTTAGGATCGTGAAGGTGTGGTGGGATGGCTGCCGTGACTGCAGTGATGTAGTGAAGGCATACCAGCTCTTGAGGTGTCTGGGAAGATGAGGAGTGCGAGTTGCCCTTTATGTGAGAGAGCAGTCGGAGTGCATGGAGCTCTGCCGGGGCTGAATAAGGAGCCAACTGAGAGTTTCTGGATTAGGATTAAAGAGAGGACAGGTAAAGGTGACATTATAGTGGGTGTCTGCTACAGGCCGCCTGACCAGGAAGAACAAGCAGATGAGGTCCTCTACAGAGAGATAGGAGCAGCCTCATGTTTGCAGGCACTGGCCCTCATGGGCCTTATATATGCTGGAGGGGCAACGCAGCAGGACACAAGCAATCCAGGAGGTTTCTTGAGTTCATTGGCAGCTTCTTCCTCCTCCAAGCAATAGAGGAGCCGACGAGGAAAGGTGTTTTGCTGGACCCTTGTACTCACCACCACCCAGGGGCTTGTTGGGAATGTGAAGGTCAAAGGCAGCCTTGGCTGCAGTGACCGTGAGATGGTGGAGTTCAGGATCCGGAGGTGGGGCAGGAGAGTAAAAGCAAGCTCACAACCCTCCACTTACGGAGCGCGGATTTTGACTTGTTTTCAAGCAACGTTGATTTAATGCTGTTGATTGGTAAGAGACAATCTGAAGCTGCAACAGGCTTTTGTAAAGGGGATTGGCTTGGCAGCACGCTAGAAAAAAGTCAACGTTACAGAAAAAGAGTACATAACGGGTTATACAAACTTGAGATATCACTAACGGACCATTTCTCCCAAAGTGGTTGCCAGCACTGCAGAATGTGTTCGTGGAGTGGAAAGTGAGAAGCCACGAAGTAGGTTGCTTTTACTCCTGCATATGAATTTAATGAGACTTACAGTGGAATGGTGCATGAAAATATGGATGTTCACACTATTAAAGATTTCTCTGAAGAGCTGGAAAGGTTGCAGAAGGGGGTCACAGGAAGGATTCTAGTCCTTCAGAATGAAGGCTCATTCTTTTTAGATGGTCCTGTTACTTCTTCATCTTTTGGGCTTTTAAAAACATTGTTATAGTATGTTAAAGAAAAAAACCCTTGAAAACATGGTATTTCTTCCTCACTGAGGTATTGTTAATAACTCAGAAGTGCAGACATAAGTAGTGACTAGAAATTGCAGCTAGACTTTCAAAACGAAGGAGGATACTTTTTTTTTTTTAGATGGTAGAGTAGATTTGAAACAAGTGATCTGGGTGAGGTTTCTAAAACCGAGGCTGGACAACTTTCTGGATGCTGTCATCCAATGCATGGTACTGGGCTCAATGTGTGGGAAAGTGGGTTAAAATCAAGGACTAGGCTAGATGATCTGATGTTGCTTTCTGGCCTTAACCTCAGTGATTCCTTGAAGTGCTAGGGGAAAGCAGCTGTAACAGAACTGATGGTATACTTTTAGAATGCATTTAAAGTTATATTCCCTGATGCTTGCAATTTACTCTAACCAGGTTGGTAATTTATCAAAGCACTTACATAGATAGGGCTGCCAGAACTTAGAACTTTATATTGCTGTTAAAGCTTGTTGTGTTTTTGTAAGGACCAGTGTAAGCATCAAGTGTTGCTTGATGAACCTCTTGCAACGCTGTGAATGTGCTCTTTTTGCGAGGTGGATTTATTAACTGCCAGCCCTGCAAAACATCTCTATGATTCGTTCCATTAAGATTGAATTGTTGCTGTTACTGAACACATTCTTTGAGTCATGTACTACTCTCCATTGCGCTCAAGTTTCAGCAGTGAAGAAAATCACGTTTTGTAACAGGTCCCTCCAGCCACTCTCTTGTGATCGTCTTAGTGTCATGGTGCCCGTTCCCATTTGTACTGGGGAGAGATGACAGCAGCAGTAATAGAATTTGACATACATGTCTCCCTCATTTGCCCCTTTCCACAAAAAAAAAAAAAACAAAACCAGAAAAAACCATGCCATTCTCATCTTCATCTTTATCTTGCTTTGCCTTGGTTCAAGGGAACTAGTGAAGTCAGATTTTGAGGCTAGACCTGAGACCTGTTTAACAGTTTTGGCAGCAGTGCATAACCAGAGTAGAATCCAGGTGTCATACTTGGATGTAGCTTAAGAGTGTTAGAAAAGTAAGCATGCAGTGTAGCTAAAGCCTGCAAATACTTTTGAAGAGTCATTTTTCCCATGTATTTTTCAAAATGAATGTTGCAATAACAAGTCTGATACTGAAGACAGAAATGAGTGAAGGTAGCTGTGTTATCACAGATTTGTTACAGCTGTACTTGCGTTGTATAGGTAACGCATATACATGGTGTGGGTCAGTGGGCTTTGTGGGAAGTACATAGGATAAGTTTTGCTGAAATAAACCAACAGTATTTTTATAACAAATAAAATGTCTCTTTAGTACTTGTTGGAATAAAACCTTTTAGTAGCTTTGGAAATGGAGGAAGCATTAGGGAGAGAGAGAACAGGGAAAGCTAGCTGGAGATAAGCTCGAGTTGTCAAGATTTCTTCTTCGGAAAAGTAATGATTTGACCAAAAGTAGCAGCTTTGCCTGATCACGTGTTTGCAAACAAATTAAAAGTGCATGGGAGAGCTTATTTGCATGATCTATTTTGGGTTGCTTCTGACATCCTGACGGTGGTACGGTTCAGGAAAGAAGTATTTCTAAAATAATAATGCCCCCCACACGCTCTATTTAGCAATACCCTATAATCAAATATTTTCTAGATCCGTTGTGACAGATGGATGAACTTTCAGTCATTTGTAATTGTTCGCACTTTTTTGTTTGTACATAACTGTTTTAAAACTAGTACAGGAAGACTTTTTTGAACAGGAGGAGGAAGATCTCCCAGTTCTATTGCTTAGAGACTCAAGTTTCAATTAAATCAACTTAAACAAATAACATGCTTCAGGTCATGTGTTAGAATAGTACACTGCTCCTGCAGTACTTGAATTTATATTTGATTGATGGAGAAAACAGGATGTTGAAAAGCAAATGTTGACAACACAACCTGCCAAGAATATTCCTTTTTACCTTTGTTCTTTCTTTGCCTCTCTCTGATTTGTTAACTATATTTGACTTACGTGTATTGTCTTAAGAGAAAATATTCCTACTGGCTAATCGTCACTTTGAATACCATGTACATGGAATTTTTAGATGAGATCCAAATGAATGAGTTTAGTATGTAAGAGAATACGAAAATGTGCATTCATACATTTAGTAAAATGTACTGCTCTGCTTTGTCTATGGAGAACGTTTATGATAAAGAAAATGGTTTAAAAAAACCATAAACCCCTCAGTTGCAGCTTATACGTTGGGAAAATTTGAGAACTAAGCTTACAGATAAATAAACACTTCTGTTATAGAAGATAAATCTAAATCCTAAATAGAAAGGTATGGATAAACTAAATTGAATGACAGTGTAATAAAACCTTCAGTTAGTTTAGTGAGATTTTCTTTCAACACACAGCTATTTATTTGGGCAAATTAGTTTTATCAGTATGTATATAAAGAATTTTTCTATCTGGAATTTTTTTATATACCTAAAAACAGTAATTTTTTTTCCAGCTAATCCATAGGAAGGTCTTCTCACTTTAATCAGACTGGGTGAATAGCATCCTCTGGAGAATTTTAGGTATCCTTTGGAGGTCCCAGGTTTTTGGCTTCGTTAGTGCTTCTCTCTGCTCTGACTGTGGGATTGTATATTTATGTAAACTTCTCAAAAGTTTATTTATCTCTGTGGATTGTTGAGCTTACTCAAGGTGTTAAAATGATGTGAAAGCTCAGCTATAGTAAGTGCCCCTGCTATTTGTCACAGTGTCCCCCCTTACCAAAAAAAGGAGATTGTCAGCTATCTCAAATTTAGTAGTTCTCTGGATGTTATGTTGTTGCATTTTTATCTGCATCCTATACAAGTACATGAATGCAAGTGGCGCATATAACTCTAATTACAGATGACTGTTGTTAGCCTAGGAAATAACGCAAGTGTTAACTATAAATATTTAACTTTAAACTTTTTTACTTCTTTCACTAGAAGTAGTCTTTAAAACTCTCAGTACTTCTAGTAAACATTTAATTTCCTGTCCTTAGGATCAGTTTAGGATTTTTTGACTCTGGTCTTTTTTTTTCTTTTCTTTTGGCCAGGAATAACAGGTACACTTAAGAAAAACTTGCTCTCAGTTGAAGTGATCTCCAACGTGAATTTATTTTTTTCATAAGGACAGTATGCAATATAAATTTGTAGTATAACTTTGTGATTTGAGCAATGGTTTTGTTTTTTTCAGAGAAAACAGTCATTAATATATACTTTTTAATGTACTGTCAACTCTGTTCTTTTAGGTAACTTTTGAAATGCACAAGGAGAGTCTTTCTCAAATATACAGGGAGTACCAAGGGAAAGGAGGTGAAGGGAGTGGAATACGTTCTTCAACTCCAATTAGAACAATCTCTGGAGTTAGCAAAGAAGCTGAAACCAAGGGAAAGCAACAGTGTTTGGAGTTCAAAGAAGATGGTGCTGCTCCTTCTTGCATTATTGATGATGATATGGAGTGCAGTAGTGAAAAAAAAGAGACAAGTAGCTCATCAGAGGGTGACCAACAAACTCATTCAGTGTCTAATCATAGGGAGGAGTTAGAGGGGGAAGAAAAGGAGGCTACACAGGATTTAAAAGCACTGTCTTGTGCAGACTTTTCTCCAGAACCAGAAGCAGTAAAGCCCAGTGTTTCAGAAATTAGTACTGGAATAGCTGAAGCAATTGAAGATTCTCTGAGCAAAGCTGATGACCCTGTGGAAGAAACAGTAGCTGTCACTGCTGCTGCTTTAGCAATGCAAACTACTTTGGAAGGAAAAACTCCTGAAAGTCCAGAAAGGCTGGAAAAATCAACAGTAGAGGTGGAAGATGAAGATGACTTTGTTGATTTGAAAGAGGAAAGTAGTATGCCTTTACCTTCAGAAGAGTTTGCAGAAACGAACAAGGAACGTAGCTCTAATGAAAGTCAAGTGACAAAGCAGGAAAAAGCAATGGAGAAGCAACCTGAATCTCTGCTTTTAAAAGCCAAAGATACTGAGGGTGTGGATGGGACTAAACAAGAACTGACTTTACCGGAAACAGTGAGTTCTGCAGTTCAAGAAGTAGCGACTCAACCGGATGCAGAAGGGAAAAATAAGCTGGAGGAAGAAAAGATTCTTTTTAGTGAAACCACAACAGCCGAAGAAAATGCAAATGCACATGTGCCAGAGCCTGCTGGAGTCTCTGACAAAAGAATCGCCAAGCTTGATGTTTCTAGTGTTGCATCAGATACAGAAAAACTGGAACTGAAAGCTAACACGTGTCTAGAAGCACCTCTGCCCCCCAGATCCATACCTGAGGTAAATTCTACCTGTCCTTCATCTGTCTAGCTTAAAAATAAAAGGAAGTTCTTATTTTATGAGATTTTTGAAAAAGTGCGCCCATACACATTTTGGGCATTTTAATGTGTGTGGATTTTGTGAGTTATCTAAAGGATACTTTCAACCCTCGATTAAAATAGTCGTAATTCTTACTAGTTTGTGTGCTGAGAATTCTCTAAGATTTTACTCTTTGTACATCTGCTTATGGATGCTGATGGAGACTGAGTATTTGGCTAGATGGACACTTCGTCTGTGTTGGTACTTCTTAAGTTTGAAGAATTGAAGGAAACATTTATATATTCTGAGAGGATTTAATCTAGAATTTCTTCTGCACCTTTACTCAACCTCCTTTTTACTCTTTTCAATCTGGTCTCTTATAATTTCAACTCTTACAATTTTTGAGAAACAAACATGGCTTGTGCAGAAGAAAATAGCACTAAGTTTCTTTCGTATCCTGATGGAACTTGTGAAAATACTTTTTACACTAGTTACTCTGCAGCAGGTACACAAAATATATATACGCATCACCCTACCTTTTTTGTGCAAGTGTAATCTAAAACTGGGCTTCTGTTGCATGCTGCAGAGCTCTACCCCTCTAGTCTTTAGTTTCTAACTCAGCTTTTCATGGTGAAATAGTCACGTGTCTGAGTACTTCCCTTCTGCAGAGATACCTGCTAATGGATGCTCTTCATTCTGCACCATTCTTCCTTAAAGGAGGAAACCCACTGTCTACAGCACCATATACCCGCCCTGGGGTAAGGTTGGGTTGCTGCTTGTGTTTGCCTAGACTGAGAGGTGTGGTAGCGCAGCTCTAGACTAGTTTGTAGGTTTGGTATATCCAGTAAATAGCATTTGTGTAATAGTTCTAGCTTTATTTGTAACCATGTACACAGTCTAAACTTGTTGGATATTTAAAATCTCAAGTCTATTAAATGCATTTCAGTGTATACCATGAAAACAAATAACCAGACTGTGGTTTGTTTTTTTTCTTTTGTCTGAAAACTGTATTCAGACCTCAAGGCAGCAAGATTCTTCAGGACAAGAGCTAGCTGCTACATCAGATGGGCAGAGGAGAGACTCTAGGTCAACCGTCTTCCGTATTCCTGAGTTTAAGTGGTCGCTGATGCATCAGCGCTTGCTCACAGACTTACTCTTTTCTATAGAAACAGATATACAGATGTGGAGAAGGTAAATTTCTGTGCTTTATATGGAATGATGTAGGCTGGCATGTCAGTTGTAATCAACTTGAGATTTTGTTGAAACTGCATCAGAGTCACTCTTTGACTTTGAATTTTGCACATCTGGCATTTTACTCATTCAGTAGCTTTATTTATTTTGTGATCTATACCGAAATATTCTCAGATTTTTTTTTTAAGACTCTTTACAGACATAAATGCGTATTGGTTGAGGGCCTGCACATACATTTTGACTGAAATCCTGGCTACGTTTAAGTTAATGGGAGTCTTGCTGTTGGTTTTTATTGGACCATGATTTTCATGTTCCTAATGTATGTAAGGGCCTGCATCTTTTATTAGTATCTAAATATGGACTAAAAAAATAAATCTATCCTTAACAGTATTTCTTACTTCTGCATTTACACACACTATGTCGCTGCTTTGATAGGGTTCTGTAAACGCAGAGATGATCTATGCATTTAAAAATTAACTTGTAACAGGGATCTTCAGTGTAATCATCAAGGTGAATTTAGTGAAAAAAGGAAACTTTGAAAACAGTGGCAATTCTGCGTTTTAATGTTAAGATTTAATAAATAAGAGTGGTGTCTGCTATTATCTTGTAGTAATGAATGTCAAATTTAAATTGAGCCATATAGCTGTACTGACCCGATAAAAAGGAATGTGAGGATGAAGAAATAGAGTATTTAAGTGATTAAACAATTTAAACTGAGGTGAATTTCTGTCTGACTAAAATTTTTAGCATGTCATTAAATTAACCTCTCAAGACATCATCAGCTATTGCTAAAATATATTTTTAGTTTAGGTTCTGTTTTGAAAATCTATTTCCATGTTTAACAGGATTTAAGTTTTTGCGTTTTGTTGATTTTTAATTTCTCTCAGAAGCCCTTAGGATTTGCTTTATTTTTCCAAAGATTTAAGTTAAAATCTAGTTCACACTTCCAGGAAACTTTATTGTATTGCCTGATACAGTGACTTTTGTTATAGCAAGTAATCAAAAACCAGCTTGTAATGTATCTTTATCCAAATGATGATTAACACACATCTTGATGTTTTTAGCAAGCTATGATCTGGAGAGGTTTAAGAACAGAAAGGAAAGGTAGTTTTAGATTTAGATTAAGGTACATCAGTTGACCCTTATGGTCGTGTGATATTTGCTGCCCCACTGCTAACTGTCTGGTTTTAGTTTTATGAAAGCATAAAGAGGCTAAAATACCTCAAAAATGAAGCTGTATTCTGAATGGTTTTTTGGGTTTTTTTTCTTGGACAGCCATTCTACAAAAACTGTGATGGACTTTGTGAATAGCAGTGACAATGTCATATTTGTGCACAACACAATTCACCTCATCTCTCAAGTGATGGACAACATGATCATGGCATGTGGTGGTATATTGCCATTGCTTTCTGCTGCCACATCCGCTACTGTAAGAAATTTCATTTTTATTTGAAAGTTTTTATCTCTTGTGGGAGGATGCCTTTCTTTATGCGGTGTATTAACTATTATATCTGTCCTTTCGGGAAACAGGAATGCGTGGGGGATATTTCCACAAGCATCTCTTTCCTCCCTTTGCTACCTCCATGCTTTCCCTAAGATAAATTGGGTGCCTGCCCTCTTTGCCTGAAGACATAAAAAGAAGTTGCCTAGCTTCATTGTCCCACAGTGGTCTGGAATGGGATTAAATACCAATGCTAATGATTGTTACTAGAATATGACTAATTACTACTTTTGAATGTGACTGAAAATGGACTTCCAGCATACATTTTTCTTCATTTAAGTTGTAGGAATATTACCTATGTAAAGAAGTGAACGTTGCTTTCAATTTTTCTCTGTGTAGCATGAATTGGAGAATATTGAGCCAACTCAAGGACTTTCAGTAGAAGCTTCTTTAACATTTCTCCAGAGATTAATCAACCTTGTGGATGTGCTAATTTTTGCAAGCTCTCTTGGTTTCACTGAAATTGAGTCTGAGAAAAATATGTCATCTGGAGGAATTCTGCGACAATGTCTTCGTCTGGGTAAGCAACTAAAACCACTTAATGAGCATAGGAGCTTGCTATTACTAAATAGTTAGCAATTGTTAGCTTTATTTTTTTCTTCTGTCCTTTTTTTTTTATTAAACCAAGATGAAATTTAGTGGAGGAAGCATTGGGATCTTTTACTGTTTTACCGTTACTATATTCTGCAATGCATATATATGGGGTTCTTTTCCTCTTTAAAAAGTTTAAATAAAATAAATGATTAAGTGTGGTAGCCTGACTGTTGTGGATGCATGTTTTCATTTTATCCATGAAGATATTTCTTTTGCCAAAGTTCCCCAAATAATCGAGGCTGAGAATATAGCAGCTTTAAGAAAAAGAAATCTTATACTATGTACGAAACCACGAACCTTTATGATATGTAGAAAAGAGGTTTAAATCTTGAGGACAGTAGATGAAGGTATGGTGAAAACTAGACATGTACATTTTTAAAGAGTAGGGTTCAAATTGGGCAGTAGTTGTATCCAGTATTATAGTATGTTTGCATCGATCTGGATTGGAAGAAAGTGGTCATTACCTAAAAAAGTAATGACTGTTCTGGAAATGAGAACGTACAAGACCATAACTGGGTTCAGTTAGTTAATACAGGAGGAGAGTATTCATGCTAGTTGCATGCTGTAAGACTTTTTGTAATGAAAAGTTTAATTTGCATGAGTGCCAGAGCAGCTCAGAGCCTCATCAGTAACTAGCCTTCCTCTCCCTTTCTAGGCAATTAAAACTTTGTGCAGGTAGAGCAAGATTTATGGGATGCAAACAGGTATAGAGGTGGGGTAGTTCTTTTTTCCTTTGCAAATAATATTAGAAGATGAAACAGGTACAAATGTGAAGCTAAAAAAAAATAATGTGTAACTTCAGAACATTTAGTTCAAGAGTAACAGAGCATTGTGAAGCAAACGCTGTCATTTGTTTCACTAGTGTATCACTTGTCTCTCCTCCTTGCTAATTCTGTGGAATTTAGCTGTCTTCACCCTCCCTGCCCCATGGTTGTATGCATGGTAAAATTTCAGTGAGGGATGCTAACTTACTCACTTTGAAGTATCCATTAGATATAGTATACATGTTCTAATAGTTTAGTATTAATTATTAGTTATATATTATTAAAGAATTTTGAGCATTGTTTTTCAATTATTTAAAATTCATGGAAGCAAAATATCATTTTACCGATGTGCTTAAACTTTTTAGTTTAAGTGATGAACAGAAATGTGTTACACATCTCTGTGAGGGATATAAACAATACTATTTCCTGGAGTAATTCTTAACATTTCTTTTCCCTTCAAGTATGTGCGGTAGCAGTAAGAAATTGCTTGGAGTGTCAGCAGCACGCACAGATGAAGCCTATCGGAGACATTGGGAAGAACCAAAAAACAGTGCAGGGCTTTATAGGAACAGGAAAGTCTGCAGCAAAGGCAAGTATAAGGCCACAATCAGGAACACAAAAGTCAATAATTACTACTCTGTACAGAGGGATAAGATTTTAAATTTATACCTGCACCACTGATACTTTAATAGAACTAAAGGGCATGAACACTGGAAATCCTGAAGTAGTTTTTCCAAGATGTAGGTTTAACACTTACATATTTAACCTTCCATGGTGAAATAAATCTGTCACAAGAACTTGCCAGATTTTTTTTTCTTTCCTTTAAAGATGAAATGCCTATCTGATCTTTGTGCTCTAGTTATGACAATATGACGTACAGTGGGTGATTGTACACACTTAATGATTCTTGGTAGAATGCTTTTAAAAACGGAATCTGAAACAATTGCCTTTTTTTAATAGAGTCCAGTGGACATTGTGACTGGTGGCATTTCTCCAATACGAGATCATGACAGGCTTCTGCAGGATATGGATATTAATCGACTTCGAGCAGTGGTGTTCAGAGATATAGTAAGTTACAAATGATGTTGTTCTCTTTGTAGCTGGATATCGGCATATATCTATTTGCTGAACACTTGCTATGTGTTACGTAGTTTGTCTAAATTGAGTTTACAAAAACTGAATACTGCTCGCAGTGATTAGGAACACATAATACTCTGCAGCTGTGGTAGTGTTTGGGATTGGAAAGAGGGGGAGGTTAAAATCGCTGTCTGCTGATCAGGCTTTTTGGTGTGGTCCTAAGAGCTGCTTCTCTGGAATTCTGCCTATTATATATTAAATATGTTGTGTTTAGTACAAATATATACTTTCACATGCTGTACATAGACAAACTGTTTATGTATACTATGTATCATAAAGATGTTTATGTATACTTTTTGAAAAATGAGTGTCTTCCTAGCTAATTAGAAATTAGAGGTCATCTCTAATTCCTTTACTTCCCCTCAGAGGAACCAGTTTGTGTGCATGTGCTGTAAATATGCATGTTTTTTAGTCTTGAATTGACTAAAAATATCTTTGCCCTATGTCAGCAACTTTATAGCTGATATTGAGGAAATTGAGATTGATTGCTTAAAAAACCCAAAACCCTCTGTAAGCAAATCCAGCAGCTATAATGGCTATGAGTCATTGGTGGCCACAAGCTTGGACACTAGAACTTATTTTACAATAATTGGACTGTTTAGCAAGTATAATGATTTACACAGTGACTTTAGTTCTATCCAGAATAGTGAAGGATCTTTGGTTTTTATCTTCACAGCAATTATTGATTGAAACAAGCTTCTTTCAACCCCTACTTCAGTATCAGTGTGCAAAAGAGTAACAGGAAGTGAATCTTCCATACTGGTGGCAATTAAAATAATCCTAATGATGCAATCTTCAAAATCAAGCACATTTTGTGTACTCATCTTTTCTTTTAAAAAATACAATATACATGCATAACCTCTGCTTTTTTTTGCATGTCTAATCCACCAGGTTTTCTATTTCACAAATAAATGTAAAATGATGCAGTAACTCTGCTTTTTGGCTACTGCGTGGAGCTGTGGAGTAAAAGTAGATTTTTAAAAGATCCGTTTTGGAATATTTTTTATCTGGGCTGCATATACTTCTGTCTAAATATTTTACGTTTGATTTGCATGCAGTTTCTTACATTGTGTTCAGCACATCGAATTGTGATTGGCGTGATTTAAACCTGTATAGGAGGAACTCAGATGGTTTCCACTTAACCACCAGTAGTAGTGCTTCCAGTAGTATATGAACTTTATTTCAAGGAGTTCTACAAACATAGCAGAAAAAATAAGGAAGGGGTAGTGCTAATTCACTGGATCACAACTTTATTAAGTACAGTTGGAAACTGTCTTGCAAAAATTAATCTACCAAGAAAATTCTTTATAATCCTTACCATTGTAGGGGACTTGCATCAATCTTGCACTGTGCTTGCCCGATGCTGACCTGTTATTAGCTTACTGTTTCTGTCTTGTTCCGTGAAAGTTAAGGATTTGGGTCGAGCCGAGGGGAATATAGGTTGTTTCTTTGGCGTAACAGATAGGATTTAGCTATGTTATCTAGTTCTTGATAGAGACCTTCTCATAAACTTCTCCCAGTATAGGTTATTAAAGAACTCTTCACGGAATTTGGGGCTTCAATAGGCACTACAATCATGATAAAATGAGCTTTATAGTTTAACTTACTTTCTTGAACTGCTCAGAGGGAAAAATTGAATGCTACCTGAGCCCTTACGTAAATGAGGGGGAAAAAAAAACCCCAAACACCCTTTCTTTTACTGATTGGTCGGTAAGGATCCAAATATTGAGTTCTCTTCTGATCCCAAAGTGTACAAAGCTTTTTTTCCTTCAACAGCCAAAGGGGACAGGCTTAGGCTAAATCATAATGTCTAGTCAGATCTGGGACGGCTCTTTCCTCTGGTTCACTAGTACTCTGAGTACTCTGGGGAGGTACCTGGCATAGTTTCCGTTAAGATTTGTTTTTAAGATTTTCTTAAAATCTCTTCATAAAGTTACAGCTGTAATGCAAATGCGTATTTGCCAATCCTTGTTTTAGATTGTACACAGTACGGGACATCCATCTGGACAATCTGATGATGAAATAAAACCTTAACACTGGTTCTGGAATTTGTTCCACTTCCTTCATTAATATCTAATAGTCTATAAATGCTTTTACAGTTTTGTTGAGTACGCTTGCCTGGTTGTACTTCACAGCAAATACTGTTAATATCTTGGCACATTTGAGGAAACGTAGTAGAGGAAACACCTGTAAATAAATAAAGGCGACCTAGTCCCTGCACTAATTTGAAGCATGTAGTCAAAACATACAACCTTAGTCAAAGCTGTCATATTTATAAATGAAAAATGGAAGGATTAGTGCCACTTGAATACAATTGCTGTATTCCCTAGCTTTATAGGTGAGACAAACTGTGACTAGAGAATATTGTTCTTCCATTGTTGACACATCAGCTTACTCTCGGTCTGTTTATGGTAGCGCTGGGCATACTTTACAGAAAAATAAACATGCTGCTGAAATTGTAATGGAAAAATCTGTGTGTGTGTCCATTTTTACAGGAGGATAGTAAACAGGCTCAGTTTTTGGCTTTGGCTGTTGTATATTTTATTTCTGTGCTCATGGTTTCGAAGTACAGAGATATACTGGAACCCCAGAATGAAAGACGACCACCAAACCATAGCCAGTCCTTCAAGGAATCGGAGAATGAAAATAATGGAACTCCTGCTACAGGTGAACTGTTAATTATTTGGCCAAGTGAAATAATGTGGCTTATGCATCTTAAAATTCTGTAGAAGTCTGTTTGAGATTGCATAGAAATATGCGCATTGTAACCACTTAAATAAACAACATTATAGTATTCAGTTTGCCTCAGTATTTGTGTGTATCTTTTTCTGATCTGAGACGAACCTAATCTATATGTTGATTTTGCTGGGTAGAGGTGGTTAATGTTGCCTGAAGTAGCTAAGTATTTGCAAATGCTTGTTGCAGAAACATTACTATTTTGCGTAAGGTTAAGTATGCGTAAGCATAGACTGGCAGCTTTTTGTTACCACTATAAGACTTCTTTCTCGTTTTCTTCTTTAGGGCAATCAATTAATTTTCATTCTTTGACTGTTGAGTCAATATCTTCTTATTTCCTTGTCTCACTTGTTGGATGTTATAACTTTTCAGGCTTCTCAGAAATCAGGAGGAGATTTTTCTGTTCTAAGTTTCCTATTAAATACTTACAGATAATATTAAATCTCTAAGTAGGCAAGAGGAAATGCTTATAGCTGTCCTATTTCACTTGTCACCTACTGGTGTTACTTCTTTAGGAGCAATGTGGTGAATGCAATTCTGTTAATAATGAACTTAAAAAGTGTTTTCTGGTTTTTGGTATGAACAGATGTGGAAAACCCATCTGCCGCTCTTGGTGCTTCAGCCTCCACTGAAGATTCAGAAAGTACAGCATCTGTACGAAGAAGGGATTCTGGTCTTGGGGAGGAGCCAGCTTCAGGGCAAACAAACAGTTCCAGTGGTGTTGCTGAAGCAGGACCTCTGAATGTCAGCGCAGGTCCAGATGCAATCAGTGAAGTACTATGCACGCTCTCATTAGAAGTAAATAAGTCTCAGGAGGGCAGAAGTGAGACAGGGACTGAGGGTAGTAAGCCTGCAACTTCTGTGCCAGCTGCGAAAAATGTCAATGTAAAGGACATCCTGAGAAGCTTGGTAAGCACACCAGCTGATGGGACTGCAGTGGACACTGCTCTTCTGCCACCAGCCTTCCTTGGAGTTCTTGGCGATGGAGCTGCTGAGCAGCCGGTACAGTTCCATTCGTTTGACAGGTAATCTAACTTCTAAAATATTTGGGCTATTTCATGTTGCTTAAGATATCTGTAAGGAACATGAAAATTCACATTTGAGTTCACCAGATCTCATGTACGGTGTTGTCTAGTACTTAATATAATCAAAATGCTCTGATTAACTAGTAGAAGCTTTGACTACAAAGTCCACCGACATCACGTAGGTTCATCATGAAGGTATGCTCTGCAGTTCATGGGATGCTATGTTATGCTACAAAAGACTGTGGAAATGAAAAATGACTGATGATTGGGTTATACTTGAAGGTCTTGAAGCCAGCAGCTCTTTATAAGAGTTAACTCTCCTGTCTCCATACATATTACAGCTCAGAAGCAATCGGTAAGAGGGCCAATAAATTCCCTAGAAATGACTGCAAGAGTAAAAGAAAAGATTAAGGGTGTAAGCTGTTCTTTCGTCTTTCCTGTTCTCCTATTCCCAACTGCAGCACTTGCAGAGAAGTGCTGCTGTACTGTGCATATTTAGTCAGTTTTAGAGGACTCAGGAAATAAAATAGATATTAAATAACATAAAGTAACACTGTGTAGATTGGCTTACGTGTTGATCACAAAGCTGTATCTAGTTTCTGTTACCGTGGGCCTGCAAAAGAGTACTGGTTTAATAATAGTTATGAATGGATGGAAAACAATGAAGTAATCATCTAGGTGTCCTTCTGCCTACAGAATACTCCCATAGTCATTTACGAAAAAGCGTCTGTGTTCTGCCTTCTGGTGCTAAAGGCCTACTTGAAATCTTTCAGGCTTCATTCGGTAGATCTATCTCTAAGCTGTTAGATTTGCTTTGTTGTTATAATGGCTTTTAAAATTTTGTTTCATTTTGATAAATATCTGCCTTTTTTAATACTCAAATTCTGCCCTGAATTTAAAATGGGGCATTCCTGTTTTGTTTCTCTTTTTTTTCCTTTTAGATTGAAGTCCCTCTTCCCTGATAATAACTTTGGTGTCCCCTACATCGCAGTCTCATTAGCTCCTTATCTTTTCCCAAGTATAGTAGACCACATTGTCTGACTTTTACCTCTCCAGGATTCCCCAAAACATCAAAGAAAACAAAGAACGAAAGTAAGAATCCCGTAACACTTGCATTCCTGCCTCTAGAAAAGCCTTAGTCATATCGAGAAGTCCTGGGGTCGGTCTGGTGCAAGGGGATCCCTTGTTACCATACCAGTAGCTGATCCTCTGCTTATTCCTGCACTTCCTCTGGCTCTGATGTCTTTGCAGTCTGTGGCTGCCTGGCTCAAACTAGCAAACTTCGATGACCCGGGAACGGCGTGCAGCTCTGCCAGGGGTATGGAACAACTGTCACAACATGTCTTCTCAACTCACATTGCCATATCACTGGTGGGGGAAGAGAATGGTGGCGGCTGTCTGGCTAGATTAGACACAGATGGTGTATGCTAGCATTTGGCCCCCTTGCTCTTGTCTCAAAGTAAATACTGTGTTCTGCTTGTGATGCTGAACAGGAGGACTTGTTTTGGGAGCAGTTAGGAGGATGGAGGCAGAGGGGGGAAAACTGGGAGAAGAGGGACACTGAATTAGACCTTGTCACACCTCTCTCCCTGCCGCTCCCCAAGTGCTTTTAGCACTTCCCCATTGAGGCCTCTCATTGCTCTTCCCAGCAAGTGGGCGGTCGAAGTGAAATAGCATAATGTTGTAGTCTGTGACTGATGTTTTTCCTCAGGAAATTCTTATTGTTTATTGCTGAGTGGTAGAGGTTTGAACCACAAAATAACATTTGTCTGGAGATCTGGTACAGAAGTGCATGTTGCATTTAGTAACGATTTTTTAGCTATCGCTGAAACTGAAGGTTTGCGCCGCCTATGCAAATCTGGTTTGAATTGGTGTAAAGCAGGTTAATTAGAGAGAAATTAATTAGGCACTTGCAGTCCTGATATCTGACATGGGTAGATTACACCTACAAAACCTTCTTATCAGAGGAAACTGTGCGTATAATTTGATAACATGCACGTTAATGAAATACTGGGCGTTGGCAGCAGCCCTTCAGTCACTTGCAGCTCTGTGGGGTTTTTTTTTCTGTGTAGTTACAAAGTCACTCAAATAACGGAAAACACCACCTTAAATTGCAGTGCATTTCGTAAAGCAAGTCACTGAAAAGTTGAACTGCTTGCTGTTTCGCCCTTTTACTTTTCCAGTGCCGTGCTGTCCCAGATGGACTCCTCTCTCCTTTTCCCACCTCCGAAGTGCCGGCTATTTGTAACCACAACTCTCAGCATTCCCTCACTTAACCTGGAGACATAATTGCTGTCTCAGATGCTGAAAGGAAGCTAGTCTGGTGGAGGAATATATGCAGAGGAGTGAAAGGGGTGCAGGGACTGAAGCAGTAGACAGCACCGTGCTTGTGAACGGCAGAGCAGAGGGGTTTGTAGGGTTTTCTGCAGCTCTCTGGGCTGCTCCACAGTGATAACTTGCGGGTATTGGTTTCCTATGACTTTTTGTGTTTAGCGGGTGGGGCTAAATATGTGAGGAAAAGGTCGTGAACTAGTATAAAATATTTTGTCCTTCAGCAGTTGCACGTGACCTGGGTACGTCAGCGGCTCTGTGTTTCTAGGTGGCTTAATTTTTCATTTCCTTCCTTTTACGGGTACGTCAGGTAGACAAAAGCGGATTTCATGATGTAGAAGTCTTACCTCTAGTCAATTATCATCTGGTAGTGACATGCACAATCTTGCATCTATGGTGAATACCTTGATCTATGATAAGGCATGTTGGTAACTAGCTAATAAATCAGGTAATCAAAAAGACAAAATAACTGTGTATATAAAACATTTAGATTTAAAACTATATAGACAGGAAGGTTTCATGACCACTTGAAGGTGACTGTATCTTTATATAGTGCGACTCTGCTTAAAATACAAGTTCATGCTCTGAAATGACACCTAGTGACAACAGCGGGAAGGAATTGTACCAGGGAAAGAAAAAACTTTTTACAAGAAACTGCAACAGACTTGGAAATAGTAGCTCTTATCCCTGGGGTAGGCAAAAATACGAAGGTACATTGGGAAAGTTTGGAAAAAAGGCTTCGGGATGCTCTCATTTTCTGTGTCTGGTTTACATTTAATTTATTGTTTGATGGCAAACCCAAGTTCTGTGAGTTACCTTTTTTTTTTTCTTTTTAAAGACACTTTGTTAAAAGTTGTTCCCATGTAGCAGTTTACCAGTGGGGTATCTCTGGGAATTTCAAAGCACCTCTCTGATCCTGCATTTATCTCAGGAATGCTGTGTCAGAAATCAAAACTCTCCTCATATCTTAAGGATTATCAACTTCCCAGCCATAGCTGGAGAGTATACAGTAACAGCTATGTGAGTGAAACCTTACTGAAAGGCTGCCAGGTTGCAAGCCTTTGCAAACAACTAGGTGTGTATGTTCATTCCCATGCCAAAAATCTTCCCCTTATCTTATGTGAAGATACAATCTTGTGATTAGTGGGTGCCAGGGGTTTATCATGATAAAGTTCAAGACTTGCATTGCCTTTTTCCCAAGATCCATAGGGACATGAATTCATGTTCCAATTTCAGTGTGTCTTAAAACAGCAGTTTTCTTATTTAGTAGTAATCTCATAGAAAAAGAGGGGGGGCTAATGCAAGCAAATTTAAATAAAAGAGAAATAAAAATAACCAAAGCTTAGGATAAAAAAAAAGAGATGACATTTCTCTTCAGTTAGTCTAATAAAACCCATAAGCTATCACTTGCCATTCTTACTGTGCCATTTAAAATAAAACCTTGGTCTCTCCTGGCTTCTACTGCTCTTTGTGGAAACGTTCAATAATCATGTCATTATAGGAAGCTGATGCTGAGGGTTCAGAGGAATATAGGCTTTTAAATCATGGTCTCGTAGCATAGAGCTTGAATCTGCAGCTATGCTGTAACATGCAGAACAGATATGTTAATAAGCTTCTTTATCTTTTTGGAACATCGTCTATAAGCTGCGTAGTTTGGCTCAGCCTATGTTTACACATTTGTCAGTCAGCGACGTGCATGTGCCTTTCTTTGTGTAATGGTTGGTTGTGGTATTTCAGTTCAATTTAATCCTTAAGTCCTTTTTTTACGTGGAATGAATACATTTTAGACTTCAGTGATTTGGGCCTCAAATGTAAAAAGAATAAACTCGTCCTGGACAAGATTAGGTCTACCAGGTACAGGTAGAGACAAGGTATGAGAATGGGGGATCTGTAAATCAAGGCGCATATGCTGGGGCGAGAAGCTCAGCTCTTTTGGCACACCAACAGTTTGCATTCTGCAGGGGCTGGAGAGGCAAGCCATTTGAAGTCTTCTCCCTGCCAAGCTGATTTTAAAGTTCTCTTGCAAAATTGATTGTATTCTTTCTATCATCTCTTCTCTTCCCCTCCTCCTGTCTCCCCCCACCTCGCCGATCTCTCATGGTTTTGAGAGTCCCTTATTCTTCCTTTCTCCTTGGGAATTTCAAGGGGGACATAAGAGAATGGGTATTATCTACAGACAGCAGAGCCCATAGAATGACACTGACATGGCAGGCTGCTTTCCTGGCTCACAAAGTAGAGGTAAAAATAAACCTCTGATCCTCTTTATTGGTCTTTTGCTCATTGCATAGGAGCCCGGCAGTGAGCATCGTTCTGCTGGCCTGGAACAAGACTAACTTCTTTTGGTTTTGAATTGAAACCATTATCCCATAGGGAGACAAACAAACTGTCACCTGTGTTGCTGTTCAATGCTAAAAAATGGAATGCTAAGAATTAAATCTGTATAAATTCTTGTATGTCAAGAGGAATCAGAGCTCATGTAAGTATTTTTAAATTAATTATAGTGAGGTAATCAGTTTGGCCTGGCCTGTGTTGTATTAGGAATATTTGACTCGCACCCAAGGAAAATTTGTAACTTGAAATATATTTAAAATTAATTGCAGGCTTGCCAACTTCAAAAAAAATAAATATTTAGGAAAGAGCACTCAAAATTCAGGAGATATTTATAGATAATTTGTATCTTCGTACTCAAACAGAAGAATCAGTGATCTGAAACCAAGAAAGCTTTGAATAAGTAAATCCTTATAGAATTTGGCAGAATAGATCATTATTGTGTAAGCCTTTGTCTGTGATGGAAGTCAGTGTTCAGCTCAGTGGTCTGTGCTCATTCAGCAGTGAATAATTGTCTGCAACACGAAGGCTTCTTACACTTCAGCATAATTGGGACTAATAACACACTGACCTTCTGGCTAAGATGTATTTATGGTGGCTAGTTCTCACTATGCCCGACCTACGTTTATCAGTTCACGTGCTGTAAATTCCTACTTTAAACCTTAAATACTTGATTTTAAATTAAAAAAGGCAAACACCTAATATAGTCAGGTAAATGAGGCAACTAAACTATCATTTTTACCGTAGTGCTTGAGGTCTGCTTGAAACACAATTTTTGTAGTTTATTTTATTTCTCCTGTATCTGAATGCTATGATAGTGGATGTTATAGTATACAAATGTAACCCAAAAGTATAGCATTAATTGAAATGGTGCGATAATGTGAATGTTAAGGAGTAAAACGTTTTGACGGTTTTCTTCCATGTGACACATCTCTGCCCATGTGTGAGGTTGCTTAATGTACGTTGTTTTTCTGATGACATTAATGCATGATTACAGATGTTTTTAAAAATATGTTCTTTTTGTAGATCTAAGGAAATGTACTTTAAGGCCACTTATTGATGAATATTCACTTTTGTAGCAATATTTAACTTTTTAAGAAATGCTTATCAGTTTAGCTACAAAAAAGGACTGTCTTATCTGGGTACTCTTTAAAAGCAAGTGCCCTATTACTTGAGAGAAGTTGAAAGCACATTAATTTTTAAGACATTTCTCTGACAAATTTACCTGATTTAATAATGTGCTAAACACTCTGTGTTTTCCACATGGTTTATTTACTACGATATTTAATCTTGATTTTCCACTGACTCATACATTCTTTCTGCCAGTTGCATTCATTTTACGTATATTAGCGTTTAAATAATCTTTTGAAAGAAGAACTAATCTTTTGTGAAAGAACACCACAAAGGAACGCTGCTTGATGGCAAATATTTCTGTTTGAACACAGTTGCATTTCCACCTAAATATTCAGAGAGAATATCATATTACTACACAAAGAAGGAAAAACATAGGAATTGCAGACTGTAAATAACGAAACATGACCGATGTTTATGCTTCAAATATCTTAATTTCCTTTGCAGTATGTGGTAAATATGAATCTGGATGCGATTGCCGAGCCGTACTTCCATACCTTGAAGAAGGCCTGGAAAGGGAAGCTCCTAAAACAAATCCTGCAGCTGTAACAGTGGTCAGCTGCACCGCTGAAAGGAAAGGCAGACGCAGTAGTAAACATTACGTTACAACTAACGCAGCAATGCGTAGCGATGAAGTAATTATGTTAAGATACTTCGATGTTTTCGTTTCTTGTTCTTGGACTATTTTAAGGATTTTTTTGAATCAGAAGGTCATGGCAACTGACCAGAAGACAGAAAGTACATTCAGGGTTTGGGGTTTCTTTACCTCACGTTTTTGGACAATATCCAGCGCTTCTTTTGGCTGTGTGCTTCAGATTGACGCAGCTGTCAGGAGAAAAAGGACCTTCTTTCCTCACCAGAAATACTGTTTATTTTATTTTGGCTGGAAAAATCAGAATCATTTCAGTTGACTGTTGAAGATCACTATCTAAAATAAATTCTGTTCAGAACTAGTCTGAGGCTAGAAAACAGCTTTATGGCGAGTTGTTCAAAGCCTCTGTTTTCTTCCAAGGTTCAGATTTTTTTAATGTAAAGCAGCAATTTCTCCAGCCCCTGAACTGTTGCCTTTTATCTTGCTGAAGAGTTATGGAGCACAGCAGAAGTCTTTGGCTGTGGTGCATCATGAACACTCTGAATCCTTAAGCAAGCTCGTAGCAGAGGGGGCCAAGATCTAACATGACCATTAAATATAGGAATTATTGTAGAATTTGTGAAGTGGGTTTTACTTTTTTTTTTTAATTTTTAGATTTTTTTTTTTAGCTAAAACTTTTTTTTTCAGTGGGATATGATAAACAACCTAAGTTTGTCAGAAAACTTTGTAAGAGTCAGTGTCTCTTGCTCAAAGCATGTGGTGACTGTCTGGAATACACATGTGCACACCCGTGTGTACTGTTTATAAGGCAGCACACGTTCTTCTGCATTTGGAAGTCTGAAACCTGTACTTACTCATTTTTATTCCTTGAATTAAAGCAAAAGGAATGATGTTGGGTAATTAAAAAAAAAAAGTTTGCCAACAGCTCTGCTTGGCAACTGTGTGTTAGTGCCATATTCCTGGTGCTAGTGATCAGAGTATCTTCCTTAAAGAGAATGCCATTGCTAGATACTGAAAATTACAATAGGAGCATTAGAATATAATTCCTTTTTTATGTACTTCATGGAAAATAAGTTACTGAAGATGGGAGTAGCAGCTGTACTTGTATTCCCAAACTTCTACAGATTTGAAGGTGAGAAGGTATACAAAAGATCTTAAAAGGCAAAAGGGACTATTGTGGTCATTTACTGCTGTCTGTCACAGCCCAGGGGAAAAAAAAGAACCCTCTAATTCCTTTGCTTGAACGCACTTCTCCTTGGGTAGCTATAGAGAGTCTGGCAACTTGCTGAAACTACTCCCTCAGTGCAACTACACTTAAGCACGCTGAAGGTCAGTAGAAGTTTACAGGAAGGAATGATAATATATAGTGTTGTGTCAGAAACAGCACGGAAAATGGAAGAATCTTGTAGCTGGGATTTCTTTTGTCTCCTCTCATTGTCAGCTGCAGATGAGCAGTGTTAAGGTAGCAGCTCCATCTGCACACAGGCTTTCTTGCTCCCACGCAGTTCCAGAACTGTTACTTGCCCTGTGAGGAGCTTCTTGTAGTGGTGCTAAAAATGACTTCTCTTCTAAAATTCCTTCTTGATCCTTCCAGCATGTTATTTCTGTATTTTCATCTGAAAGGGGGCGGTTCTAATATATAAAATTAGTCGAAGTTCAGCCATTTATGTATAACTTTTTTAAGGTGTGGGTCTGGCTTGCCCTTTATGACTTAAAATACCATCTGTTTCGTAGTTCCTGGGGCTCTTAGTAGAGTCAGAGAGTAGGATCAGTAGTGTTCATAGGCATTCAGAGGACACAGCCGTTCTGATTCAATGTTTTGAGAGAATTCTGATCGACTTTTAGGCCTTGGAAATGGAAAGCTTAGAAGATTTGTTTTGACTCTCAAGGTAATTTGGTGTTTTCCAATTTAAAATTAATTACATGAATGGTATGTTTTGAACAGACACTACCCATATGTGCACGATTGCCATCTACATGTGCACCAAAATTCGTCACTAAACATTCTCTCGTATCACCTTGCATCCAATATAATTGTGTGTGTATTACTTAGCAGCAAATGGATAATTGTTTCTGAAACTTAGTGGGTGTGCAAAGAAATATTTCCAGCTCGTGCACTGAGATCTCGTAGAGTCCGCGTGAATAGACATGTATTTGTAATACGTCTGTACGATTTGGGTTTAATATTATTGATCAGTATTTCTTGAATTGGATAGCTATCCAGTAAAAGAACTTAAAATATGTAAAGGAACACATCTGGGCTTCAGTGCAGCATCATGGATGTTGCAGGAATGTCCTAAAGTTTACTATCTGTGGGTGCATCTTCTACTCAGTCAACTTGTATTAATTTCCCAGCCCCTTCCAGGTATTTGAATGTGTGTTATAGAATAGTACTAACAGTTTCCAGACAGTGTATGTCACAGGATCTTGAGCGAGAGATCCCCTTCTTATACCTGGGTGATGCAATATTAATTAGTAATGTGGCTATAATTTAGAAGCCAGTTGAAATATATGGTGCGGGGGTTTTTTGTGCTTGGGGGAAACTGGCATGAGCATATGAGCAAAATTCATGGTTTAGGCTCAATCTCTTGCCTTGGGGCTCAGGTGTTGTTCCTTCTATTTTTTTAGTGTATAGTTAACATTAGCAGTCACCCTTATAATGATATGACATGTACTGCCTCCAAGTATGGTGCCTGCCTACTCCTGCCATTAAGGAGGGTTGATTTAATCAGTAACGTGGTCTAGCTTCTGTGACATCCTTTGGGCTGAAGAAGGGAGTCAAATACAGTCCTTTTTTCCCATTCTAGCAAGAACTATTCTAGAAATATTTGAGAGAACTTCTTTGGTTGTTGTTATCACACCTGAATTTGGGTCAAGTTTCTAAGTTACTTTATTTAGGAAATGAATATTTTAAAGCTATTAAGGGAATACTTTCAGTGTGTAGTTATAGTACTGTCAACAAAAGATGTGATTAAATAAATTGAACGTTGAAGACTTTCGGCTTACGGTTAACACCAGGTAATTAAAAGTAAGCGCTGCTGTGGGAGTGCATTATATATCAGCCGTACTCTTTACCTCATTAGCTGGGTTTTTGCATGTTTATGGAGCTAACTTGCAATTAAAAATGCCTTTAACGTATGCTTAACAAGGCCTTTTAGGTATTTGGAATAAAGTACTACAATTTAATTGAAATTGGTGTAGCATAAATAGATGTCTTAGTAACATGTGAGATAAATCTCCATGCCTAACTTGTCACTTTGCGTCTTTTCCTCTTGTGTAATCTTTAATGCTGACTATAAGGCTTGACATTTAACTTGTATACAAGATGGAGATTCTCTTCAATTCCAAAGAATGTTTTGATTTGTTATATGAGTAAAACTTGGTTGACAAGATACACTCAAATTCATGCCTTAGCCATATTTTTAAGAGGTGTGAATGTTTGTATGTGCACGCAGATATGTGTTAGGATGTTTTTAGCTAGAGTATATCCTTCTTCAGTCAGTTTTCTGTTCTGCGTTAGCATATCAGAAGTAGTATACTGTCAAGGCAACCTTCAGTGTTGATAATTTATCTTAAAGTTTTCATTTTGAATACTGTGATATCTTTTTGTAAATAGTTGCCTGAAGTTTAAAACCGAATCTTAGGGAAACTGAGGTGTAAAGTAAAACCTACTTGCAGGTCACTTTTCCTGCTGATCTTCTAACTGTGTGCTTGTTTGTCAGGGATTTTGCAGGAGTGCATGAGATATTAAAGTGTACCATAAAAACTGAACAAGGGAGAAGTGTCCTTTAGGTTAAGGTAGATTGCCAAAGGTGATGGAAAAAGACAATAGGGAAGGAACGGTACTTTTGTGGGACGTCAAAGTGTATGTGCTAGATGTATAAACAAGGATCATGATGTGTGAACCTTCATACAGTATTATTGACTAGCTTCTTGTCTTCACCTAGGAGTGTCGTCGTACCACCGAAGAAATCAACCATTTCCTCTTCTACAGCTGCTATGGGTATTCCTGCAAATGCTGTCAGTGTGGTTTCTTCTTTAGATTCAGCCCAAGCCCCGGATTTGTCAGGAGAATCTCCTGGTGAGTAAGGGTAAATTAAACAACTTAAATCCCAACCCTTCCTTTCTTGCTTCTCCTTCCCTCACCACTCACTCTGAATACAAATGAACAAGTTTTTGTTACGTGTTTTTATTTTTGTTACCTGTTGTGTGAAGGTGAGATGTTTTTCAGTAGTTATCCGTATCTCAAAACACTGTAGATGACAACAGTTGTTCTTCAGACATTAAGTCATTAGTGGCCTTCCGTTATCAGACTGATTAGTGTGTATATATATTATCTGTCTATTTAAGTCTTGCTTATACTAAGAATATTGATACTTATTGCTGGTTGTATTTTCTTAGGGGAAAATGTGTCCATAATCTGGGAAGGTGGTGTTTCACACTTTATTTAATTTTTTTAACTCCTGGAGTGTATGTGGTATAACATGTCCTAAATTATCAAGTCAGACAAAGGACCTTTGAGATCTTTGTAGCCTGCATCCTGCTTTGTCTCTACCTTTGTCGTATGCCCTCCCTAGCAGCTTGCAGGCCTGCATTTGGTATCCGTGCCTCTAACAAAGACCAGTATCAGATACTTCACAGGAAAATAGATGTGGCTCTAGGTTAAACTGGACCAGTTGTCACTGACTTTATGTGGGTTCATGAATATAAGAATTCATCCTTTTTGATATTTTCTGAGAGTTTATCCCCCAGATCATATTATTATTCCCAGTTTTGATGCTGTAGCTACACAAATGTAAAAAATAACCTGTTTATAAATAAAAAAAATTACAAGCGTAGTGTTGTATTAAAAATAACCAAAAATTTGCTAAGCTTTTTTTGGGTTCTCCTTTTGCCTTCATCTAGCAGAACAAATGCAAATGTCTGAGCAATATTTGTCACAACTTTAAGATTTCTCACAGTTTTTGTAAAGCAGGCATACTATATTAACTTGAATTTAGTATAAATATGGTATATTCTAAAGACTACTTTTTGTTATGTAAAATATAAGCTTTATAAATTTATAAATTGTAGGGTGTTAGTCCAAGGATATATGTGTTAGTGCTAAGTAGGACTGAAAATTATATACCAGTGTTTCCAATAGCTTTAGCCTGAGGTCAAATTCAGTGTTGATGCTGAACTAATTGCTTTGGACAGTTTTTTCAGTGGGGACAAAATTGAGTAGGTTGTTTATAAGCAAGCGGTCCTTTGAACCCTTAGTCTTTCTGGTCATTCTGTATGAGATAAATGATGTTTAACCTTATATGCTGTGTCAAAGGCAGGCTTTTCTACTTAGCCCCGTTAAAGTCACAAGGCTGTGTAGGATCTCATAATTGTTTGTGCCCATGAAGTTTAACGTCAAGACTTAGAACTGATTTGCATCTTAATCAAGGAAATCTCAATCTGTGCCTGATTATTGGTGTTTCTTTTCAATGTTTGAGTTTCTTGCTTCCTGTTTTTATGAACTTACATCCAAATTGCAAAGGCTGAGGGGAAAAAAAATGTAATATAATCCCTTGTCATGTCCTCTAGTACTCATGTGTCTGGAAGATATTTGTTGCCATCTTCAATTGCCCATTGCATTTCTTGGGGAAAATCAAAAAGGTTTTGTTCCAGCCACGGTGAAGGAAAAGAAAAGCTGTTGAAATCCAGTATGTCCTTATTCTTCGCAAAAGGCAGAATCCATTTTGTCACTGAGATTGCGGGAGGTAGCACTATACTAGTCTAGGAGTAATGTTTGGACTAGGAAAATGAGCTGTCTCTTAAAAAGTCACAGTTCTTTGGGGAAGATTGGCTCTGAGCAGCTAATCTGTTTTTAAAATAATAAAACTTTACCTACATTGAAATTGTTTAAAATAATTGCTAATTTGTTAACTTCTTACTGGTTTACCCAGGTTAGATGTGAGCTTAATTATTACAATTTCTGAAGTCAGTATTCACTTGCTTTTAATAGAAACAAACCAGGTGAACATTGATTTTCAGATTTAGTCGATCTTTTTAAGAATGTATAGAAGGAAAAATAAGTGTTCCTGTGCCTGTAGAATGTATAAGAAATCCAGACAATAAACAATACTGATGCAGTTTGTAACTGTGTGACTTCCAGCACGTCTGGGAGTTTTGGCAAAAATTGGACATGTAATCTGAACCGATATGCATAAAAAGAAACTAATCAGGATTAAAAATAGTCGACATGTTTAGACTGGCAATCTAATTAATTAAAAGAAAAAGTTAAGGGATTAATGAAATCATGCCTTAAACAGATTAAAACGTGAGACTGTTTCTTTTTTCCCCCACTGAAATAATGGCACGGAAACAAAAATTTTGCAGAGTTGAAGTGGTTTACACTTATGTTGCTCATGTATATTGCAGACATTTAAGTTTGAAATAAAGTTCTGTACAAGGCCTTTAACTTTTTTATTTGAAGATCCAAGTAGCAATAAGCGAGCTTCCTAAAAAAACCAAAATATAATATATATATTTTTCCCCTGAGTTCAAATCACATGTTCTTTCAGTAATTTTTGTTTTTATGCAGCAGAGAATCAAGACATTGTTCTCATTTTTTTTCAGCTAACATTTATTGTAAGTCTGTTCACTTTTGTAATTAAGGAAAAAATTATTTAAATCCTTTTTTAAAAAGTGCTGAGACTACGGGTTTATGTAGTGAATATAAATTTTGGGCTTTTTCACATTTTATGTGAAGGCTATTTATTAAACATTATACATTTAAAAATACATTTCAGCTGTTTTTTCTGAAGTCAAAGAATTTTTTTAAAGTGGGTTTTGTATGCATTTGTTTGATATGTTTTAAAAACCGATTAAGCAAACAGAACCTAAATATAATAACATATAATGCTTTACTGTGGAGACTCAAGTCAATTTACTCCAAAACAGAGGTGAAAGGGAGATACAGACATTGAAATGAGATTAAACAGCAAGTGATGGTGTTTTAGTCATATGTGTACATAAGCATAATTTGGAAATAAGTTTTATGTAGTGTGTGAGCATCCTCCACCTGTAGATGTGATGTCAAAATTACTTGGTCAAGGTAGGATCTGTGTGGAATATTAGTCAGTCTCTGTGGTCCCAAATGCCTCTATTGCCATTTGCCTGTGCTCAGAATTCATCAACCTCCTTCCCAATATTTTTTCCTGAAGTTTGCATCTTGCCTGTAGCTCAAGGTCTGTGAGTATCTCAGATATTTGACCCGTAAGGTTGTCCTAAGCTCATATCAAGTGGCTGTGACATGTTCTGGGCTACGAAATACAAAGTGCTGACAATTTGGAAAGATAACCATCTAAGCTCGCGCTGTTCCTCTGATACTTTGAAAGAGGGTGAAAACATGTTTCGGCCTCGGACAGCCTGGCCTTTTTTGCAGGAGAAGTTTCTTCACCTTTACTTGTTCAAGCTGCAGAGCGTTTCACAGCACAACAAGCTGTTCCTGAATGCAGATGTGCCCCGTGCGGACTGAGCTCGCCCGGCAGTGTGTTGCTGATGGCTGATATTTGGGTCGTTGGTCTGCTGGAATTGCTACTCCAGTTGTTGAAAGATCTTGGAAATGAATGGAGAAAATAAAGCCTCTTCGTGGCCCGTGTTGAGCCACTCGTTTATCTCTTAGGGAGGGTGGTATTGAGCAAAAGAGCATATTAACTAGTAATAATCTAAGGAGGAGGAATGTACTCGAGTTGTTTCTTCCTTGGATTGGCTCATAGGCTGAATGTGAGATTTGATGCAGAGGTTTTACACACGCCGTGTCCAGGAAGGGCTGTTGGAAGGGCAGGACTAATGTTTGGATAGGTGGGACTTGGCGGAGTTTTCTGAGCTATTGTGGATATGCTAGTGGGACGCTTGTATTTTTGTTTGTCACTTAATTTTCCTTTTAAATGTTTCAATTACAGTTGTAATGTTCTGAAGGGGTGTGAACTTTTTTGAACTGTTTTGCAGTTTGCACTCCTGCCATTTTCTCTGATGCTCTGAGTTTCTCCGTTTACGTACTTGAAGGATTTCACATGCGTTTTATTAGTGCCTCATCAAGAATGCAGTTTTGAGGCTTTTGCTATTCAGTTTGCAAATGGTTGTTCAAGTATAATTTTTATGAAGAGGGAGTATGGAAGCTCTGTAGGAAGCAGGAGTGAATTGCATCTTGCCCTTACTGACACCCTGAGCGTAGAAAACACCGAGAAGATCCACTCGGTTTCTGTTGCCTACCTCCTCCCCCTCTTGCTTGAAGTTCTCTGAGTTTCACTTGTTTTGCCTCTGAGCCACACAGAGTTGCCAGCAGGATTTCCACTTCTCCTGAGCGGAGACATGGGCTGTTCCCCAACGTGTGAAGTCGTAAACAAAGCCACGTCAAAGGCTGAGGTGAAAAAGGAGATGGGTGCTTGGAAGAAACCTGGGAATATGCAGTACCAGGAGATAAAAAAGGAGTTGTGACTCCTGAAATCTAGTCCTACGTATAGGAAAATGTAAGTTTTCTACCCCAGTTGGCTTGTTTTGCAAAGAATGATATTCATTGATCTTTGTACATGAGTGAAAATAACCTTGAAGTCTCGCAACAAAAGAAGTTAGTGGGAGCCAAGTTAAAGTAAGACAAACGAATGTGAAGTGAGTTACCATCAGTGCAGAGGTAGTTCCAGAAATTCTCTGGATTATAGTAATTATTTCAGAGAGAATTCCGACTCTACAGTGCCAGTAGTTGAAAGCTAGTTACCAAAGCAGAATGACACTTCTAAAAATCTCCAATGCTAATGATATGCAATGGAAATGGTTTAGTACTGTTTCAGTATAAAAACTGTTATCTCTAGAGAGTGCACCATTGTTTTGTGAAATCTGTTTTGGTTTAACCTACAGATGTGTTTATGTAACAGATCCCTTATATTAGCTTGTAAAACCTTTCATTGTAGTCTTGCATTGTACACTTCCAGCCCCGGAAGTATATTTTTGAATGAGCTCATTATTTTGCCAGATACTCCTTTCATAAAGGGCATCAGTGTATTTATGTATGGTAGGTCTGTTGTACAAAATGAAGAGGTATGGGTATTTAATTAAACTCTTTGGGTTTTTTTATGTCATCTCCGTCCTCCCAGAGTGAAGTACATCACGCGCTGCTTGTGTATGGCCGAGCGTACTTTGCAAGTGTATATGCAAAAGCTTGAGGATCTTGCACAAGGGGTTCCGTTAACAATATTTTATTGCTAGAGGCATTATTTGTTTAGACCCTTGGGGACCTTGAATAAACAATAAGGTTTCACTGTAAGAGTGCTAGACAGATGATCTATTTGCATTTTCTTTTATGTTCTTGCAAATGTCTGTAAACCTGTCAGTTTGAAGGAGCCAGTTTATCAGTGAAAGGATAAGGAAGAGATAAGTCAGTTTAGTTCCACATGTTTGAAGTAGCTACTGCACTTACCCACATGTGTGTTGTGGATGAAAATATGCTACTGAAGTATTTTCATTTTTTTTACTAAAGGCAGAAAAAATGTTAGAATAAAAAGCCACTTCTGAGTTAAATAATGGCAAAAAAGTACTTCCACAAAACAAAATTTGAATGCAAAAATCACTATGCCTAATCCTATCTAAAAAACCCTGAAATTCTCAGCTGTGATAAATCTGAGATTCACCCCTTTTAGTGAAATATATCTGAGTTTGGAATGTGGATTTAGGTGATGATAAGCCTGAAGAAATTCAGGCCATAAATATCCTTACATAATCTTCAAAAAGAGTATCAGTTCATATAGGTGCCTGCCTTATGCTGTTGTCAAATTCAAATTATCAGTGCTTTTCCTGTTATGTCTATATTTAAAAGTTGATTTTAACTTAAAACTTCATAGTTTTACATTTATACCTAATCTGTTATGCACAATTTGTTTTGATTTCTAGAAGAAAAAAAAATCATGTCCTATCTGTGTTGTCAGTGATTTCCTTTACCTCCCGCTCTAACCATTTTTCCCAGTGCCATTGTGTGTAAAAATAGAAGACCAAACAAAAAACCCCAACCCATCCCACAAAATAAAACAAACAACAAAACCCCCAAGTTACCCCGGATTGAGTGTGTGTCTCTTTATTAGCCCCGTGATGGCTATTACGCCCTTTCATTGTCCTTGCAGAGCTTTCCCTTGAATTTTTTTCCAAATTTCCCTTCAGTTATTGTGCTTGTGGCCTAAATATTGCCCTGAATTATTTTCATGTCGTTGAATTGTAAAACTCAAGCGACTGTGCTGCACTGTTAAAGTCTTATTTTTTACCGATAAAGTGATCCTTGATTGTGCTATGCATTTAATATGGTGGGATTTTAGTTGTGTATACTTTTGGCTTTCTAACATACCCAATAATTAGTGGATTACTGGTCACAGATTTTATATGTAGTAAAAAGCATGCAAGCGTTTCTATAACAAGACATTCTCCATGTGCAGTCGGCGTGTTGAGAGGACTTTCTTATTTTGAAGGCTTTGGATGCCATTTCAGTTGTGTATTCTGTTGAACTACCCAGATCAGTGTGCTGATTTCCCCGTATGGACCCTTATGGCTTAAGTCTGCGACTGGGCATGTGGCCTTAAGAATATTTTCAAGTTAGAGGGACTTGTTTAATGACAGTAGGGATGTTGGGCTTTAGGGAGAAAGCTGGGAGTTCTGGTGAAATTATTTAAATATAAAGGTTATAATGAAAATGCAATAATTGCTTTAAAGTCTTAATCCAACAGGCAGTGTATTGTGCATACTTGAGTATGAATGTATGTGTGGGGGGGGGAAAAAGGGGAAAAAAAAAAAGAAAAAAGAGAAAGAATGATGGTAGCTGGTAAGTATCTCACAAACAACTGGAGTCTTTGGAACCGCTGAATCATGTGGCTTGTTGCTTTCTGTGAGCTTTGTTTTGTTTTTCTGTACAGGAGGCTCCGTTCTTATTTTCGGCACATCATTTGACTGCTTTTCCTTTGGGAATATCCAAAATACTTTTTGGTGGTTTGACTATGTAAAACTAGATCTTAAAGAAATGAAATTATATCCATTAAAATATTGAAAACATTTACAGAATCTAGCCATCACCATTGAAATTCTCAGAAATATATCTGTGATTTGCCTTTATTAGAGAAATTATTTAGGAAACAATGCCCAGAAGATTCGGATTCCACCTTGCTTTCAGCTAATGCTTTGTTCCCCGCTTTCTTGTCCTTCATTTTGTATGGCCCACTCAAAATTTCTTTCTGACCCCGTCATCTGTCATCCCATACAAAAGTCAAAATAAGAGCTTTGTGCTGAATTTATGAGAAGCATAAGCAAATCCCGTTCACAAAGATACCTCCTACTTACGAGAAAGAAAAAGAAATAAGAGCAAAACTTTTCGCCATTTTGATGCATGAGTTTAATTTATTCGTTTCTGTGCTGCCTTTGAAGCAAGATTAGAGAAAAACATCTTCCCCAAGCAGGAGAAAAACCCCACAAGACCCCAGCGTTTCTGGGGGGAAGCTCTGTGTGCCAGTGTTTTGGAGCAGAAGTTTGAAATTTGACAGGAGAAATTAACTTAGTATCTCAGGGATCTGTCTTTGCCATCTTTTTACAAATCTATTCCACTTCAGTCAAGTAGAAAGGCTTTGAAAAGTTGCAGTTGATGCATTTTGGTAGACACTTTCAAGATCTTAGCAACTTATTTCCTGATAGAATGCATTTAACTGAGCTCACTCCAGTCTAGGTGGAACGATCAGGAGTTTTTCTATACTTATAGTTCTGAGAAGGGTCACGTCTTTGCTAAGGTAAATGTGAGAACTGAAATGATTAAACTCTTTTCTTTCATGCTTTTTTCCTTTCTTGTTTTTCTCCCTCCCCCCTTTCCAGCAGCGTAAGAATCTGAAAGTGGCGAGGTGAGAGGAAAGAGAATAGGACAGGGTCTAAGGTTGGAAAGAGATAGGATTGCAGATGGACTAGAAGCAGTCATGCTCTTGGGAAATGCACAGAAACCTGTCTGCTAAGATTCATTCCTCTCTATAGTTTGGAATGCAATGCAAGATTTGTGAGTCACCATTCCTATCCTGGCAGCAAATATCTGTGAAATCTCTGGCTGTCTTGCTTACCCCCTCTTCATCATTGCTAATACCAATCCATACTGCAGTATGGAGGTTGTATTTCTCTTTATTTACTGAACAGCAGAATTTAGTATTTACAGATTCCTACTCTGCTGATGAGAGCCATGTAGTGTCAATTTGACATAACACAATTGCTTTTTTTTTTGTAAGCGTAGGATACATAAATGACCCAGTCTTCCCTATCAACCTTTGAATAATTGATGTGGCAAAGTTAATAACTCATAAGTGAGGTTATACCACTGCCATCATGCTAATGATGCTGGCAGTGCAATGGAGAATTTTATCACAGCTGTCTTTGTCAGAGTCCCAGTGTTGCAAAAATTTAAGCCAGGCTGTTGAAAATACCCACTTATTTTGCATGCTGCTTGATTTTGACACAAATATGTTTTAATTTTAGACAAAAAAATTACGGGTTTTCTGTGCAAGTGACTTGAAATTGGACGAGCACTTCCTAGTAACCAAAATAGATGCTTTAAAATGTTACCGTTTGGCTTTGTATTAATATATATTAGTTATATTAGTAGAAGTATATATTAGTACACTACGGGAATGTTAAGGGTGTAAGACATTATTTGTATTCGCTGCTTAAGGTTGTAAGTCGTCTTAAATTTGTTCAGAGAGAATTATGGCTTATAAGGCTAGAAGGGGTCGCTGCAGTCTAGTCTGGCTTCCTTCACAAAGCAAACTGCAAGGCTTCCGCTTCCTTGAATTACTTTCTGTTTGTGCTAGAGCAAAATTTAAAAAGCTTGCCATGGCATACCTGGTAAATATGAATGTAAGTAAACTGGAGTCTTACAGCAAAAAAAGTTGGAGGTACAAAGAGATGAAAGGGTTTACCTAGTCCTCACACACGCTTGAAAACCATGGTTTCTCAGAGGTCGAGCTTGAGGCTTTAGTTTCTGGTCCAGTTGTCTAACCTCTGGCATGTTTTCTTACAGAATTTGTTTGTTACTTTCTCTTGTAGGAAGGGGATCATCTAATTCAAAATTGCCCTCTGTCCCTACAGTTTCTTCAGTGCCCCAGGATTCTGCTTCAAATATGAGGTAACTTCATCAATTGAACATCTGAACAGCTGTGCTGTGGCTCACATTTTTGATATTACAGTTGATACTCTGATTCCACATCACTTAAGAATGTTGTTTTGCTGATGTTCAATACCTAATGAAGGTTTGGGAAAGTATGAGTGTCGGATTACTGATTCCTTCTTATACATGTATATCACTTAAACATTGCCACAAACTATACTCCTTTCTCCAAAATTTCAGCAACGTCCTTCTTTTTTTGTTAATCACATGTATCTCTCTACTAGTATTACAGACAGGCTTGAACATGCTTTGGAAAAGGCTGCCCCACTTCTAAGAGAGATTTTTGTGGATTTTGCTCCCTTTCTTTCTCGGACTCTTTTGGGCAGCCATGGGCAGGAGTTGCTGATAGAAGGTACAAGTAAGTTTCCATTTAAAAAAAGGGGGTTTTTTTGTGTGCTTTGTTTTACCTTGGAGATCCAAAATTTCTATTTTTCCTGCGGGCTCTGCCTTAGAAGCTTTCTCCCTCCCTTCCCCCACAATGCTGTCCACTGGACTTCACTGCCTCCTGTTCCTTTTGTCTTTAGTCCTCTGAGGTCATTGTCATTGCCTCCTCATCTTTGCCATCTCTCCTACCTCTTTGCCTCCATCTCTTCTCATAGTTTCCTATGTGTCATTATATGGGACCAACTGCTGTTGTTTCTTCCTTAGTTTTCCAACTCTTCCAGGGAACTGTCCCATAGAAGCTGGTGTATGAAATGTGTTTTATGAGCCTTAAAAGGAAAACTTGGTGTCAGAGTCAACACTTAGATGCAGGCTTCTTGGGAACTATGTCAGCAGAGCATGTTATGGTGTATCTCTTGCATGTGAATCTGCTTCTGTCTTTTGGTTTCTAACTGGAAGGCAGTCGTACAGGTAAGAGGAATCATTGTCAGTATTGAGAAGAATTCTCTGCTACTTCTGAGAGGATGAAGATCCAGCTGCACAACAACGATCATAGCTCTTCTGGTATTGGCTTAAAATGATTGAGCTTGAGATGATTGAGTTTTCTTTCTACTGGGGGGGTTTCTGTTTAAAAACGAGGTTCAGTTCTGCGATGCAGACATTAATGTCCTCAATTTAAAAAATCATGTTTATTGGAACACTGTGAATTTAGTAGTGAACACCAGTTTTCCAGTTTTCTCATAATTTATAAATTCTCTTAATTTATATAAATTTATATATATAAATGGCATTGTCCACTGATTTTCTAGAGTGAAAATTGCACTTTTTGTCCAGTTAAAGCGGTGAATTGAATTAGGGCCTGAGCTTGTTGCAGCTTCCAGTAATGAAGCACTTCCATGTTAGAAGCTCATGGCTGCTAAACTTGAGCTGATTACTTGCACATGAGCTGTATTTGCAGTAATAGGTCTAGTTGCTTCCTGGGGAATTAAAGTTCTTTTTTTTTAAAAAAAAAAACAATTTTGAAACTACTTGTTTCATGGATGAGGACAGGCATCCCGTTTGTAGCGCTGGCTACGGTTAACATTTTCAGAGACACAATTAGAGTATCAAACACTGATAAGTGTTTTACTGAAGACTGCTGATATCAAAATTGAGACTTCATTAAACTTCACTGAAATTGAAGTTATTTAGTTTAGGAATTTAGCTTGCCTACCTTTTGGGGTAGGAAGAAGTGTATGAATTGTCTTCTGTCAGACTGAAAATGATGGGATTCCTTTTTTGATTTTACATGTGGGCATTGCTTTAGCTGATAAACATTTTAATGGAAGTTGCCTCATGAACACATTTATTTCATTCGTTTAATAAGAATAATAGGAAAGAGATTTTTCTCAAAGCTTTATTTTCCAGGGAAGTAAATATCCTATTTAGTTACTTTTTTTTTTGTCTGAAGCTAAAGAAAAGATAAACTGGCTTCAAGGTATTTTGGCTGTAGTATAGATGATATACCCAGAGAGATGAGTATTTCATAGATTGGATGACCAAAAAAAAACCAGGAAAATGATTGGGAGTGTGTGAACTGTCTAGGCAAAAATGAACACACGAAACCAAATTTTGGGCCTAAAACCCACTTATAGACAAACACAAAACAAAATGTGAATACAAACAATAATAATAGTCAAATTAGTTTATAAACAATTGAGAATATATAATAGGTTACTGCTTGCACTTCTGCTAAGGTTTAGTGTGGGGTTAAGGGTCAAAGTACTAATAAGAGTGTTTGGGATGTCTGCTGCCACGAAACAAAATGGAAACTTGATTGATAGCTGGGGGCTGAAAGGAGAATGCGCAATGGAGAAAGCAAAGGTCATAAAGCCATTTCCCTTCTCTGCATATATAATGACCCAATCCTTCAAGAAATAGCAAAATGTAGATACAGTGGATTAATATAACATATGTTAACCACACTTCTGATCATTTTGACATACAAATGTTTATGAAACTGGGAATAATGGAGGTAATGTATTACTATTAGCTGCATCTTTAGATGCGAGGCATGGAATTTATGATCTCCCTCTCACGTACTTACTTTTATTTTGTGCTGATAAAGTACAAAATTGAACTGGAAGTGGTATGAGAATTTCAGCTTCCTTTTGATTGTCAAAACGCTTCTAATCTATTGCGCTTCAAAATAGTTTGTGTTAACATCTGGTGCCATATAAGCACGCATTTATGTATGCCCTTTTTTCCTTTCGTAGGTCTTGTGTGCATGAAATCGAGCAGTTCAGTTGTGGAGCTGGTGATGCTTCTTTGCTCTCAGGTGAGGTTTAAGTAACAATGTTGTCTGAAATTGCTGTCTTTGGGCATAATGGAAATTATAGTTAAATTTTGACCTTAAATTTAAGGTTATGTGTAATAGGTAAAAAGATTACGTGCAAGGCCTTTTGATTAAAAAATAATTCTTAGTAATTGTGTCTATTTGGTGGGAGAGAGGCGATACTAAGGATTTTATGTTACCTTTACTATTGAGCATTTACATAACCTTGATGGTGGTGTGCCTAAGTAATTCTGTGTTGTCATTTTTGTAAGATAAAAGAGGATCAATAAAATATTAAGGTTATAGAAACAGATTGATTTCTGCATCTTGGCATGCTGAATCCTCTGGGATGAATAGAATTTTTTCTTTTGTGTAGAGGTTATGACATGAGTGATAAATACTTTTGAAACCCTGTCATTCTTAATTGATTTGACAAGTACTAAGAATTTGAGAAAAATTTAAGAAAGCAACCCTGGTTGTCAGCAGTTTGGGGCATTCTACATTCCTAAAGGCAAAGTGATTTTTAGATATTTAAGAACCTGAGAGCTGTCTGTTCCTGTGTTTAGAAAAGAGCCAGAGCCTAAGGAACTTTCTTAAAATTGTATATGCTGTATTAATTGGACTTTCTTTTTGGCTTTCTTGCTTTCGTTTTTGTAATTAAATGCAAGACTGTTTTTATTGAGCCTTTCTTTTGGTGCCTTAAAAATGATACCTTTCTGGTAGTAAATTCCCCTACTTAAAACTTTAAAATAGCCTTTTTTAATGGGAATGGTATTGGTCTAGAGGTCAAGGGTTCTGACCCATTTCAAAACCTTTGACCTTCATTTACAACCCTTATGGTTTGCTTGCCTGACGAATAAGGATAATGCAAAATTAATGTTTCTTCACATCGATTTATTCGGTTTAGTGCCTATATTGCCAAATTTATTTAGAGTGTGCTGATAGACATTTCATGAATACAAATGAAAGAATCATAGAAGGTGTGAAAAATCGATAGTCTGCATTGTCAATAAAGCGCAATAAGAACAATTACTTCTGGAGATTACACCTAATAGATTTTACAATGAACTAGTGAAGAGTAGTTATGTTTTCTAGTGAGCCTGTTATTAATGAACGTATCTAGAACTTTGCTCACTTAGTTTTCCATCTTGCTCAAGAAATAGAATATATTTTTGCCCTGAAAGGAATTGAATATTTGTTATGGAACTTTTGGAATTTGGACATGGCTATTTTACATGTGGCAATACTGGAACGGGACATTGTTCATGACTTCTAGAGTACGAATTTGCTGCTGATTTAAATTAGAACAGAATCCTTGCTACCAAGAAAACCATATACAAGTTTTACTGTTCATTCATTGATGTGTTGGAGTAAAACTAATCTGAGTACTAAATATGCATCTGACAGCTTGGTATTACCATTTTAAAAATTAGTTTTTGGCATCCATGCTGCTTGTATCAATAATTAGTGGTTGACCTTTCCTTCTTTTTTGGTAGGGTAATCTAATCTTTTCTAAAATCATGTTGTGCTCTGTACTGTACATCACTTGTTTGGTTTTGGGAAGTGGAAAGGATAAGGAATAAATGACGTGCTCTAATGCATCTATTTGTCATATGTGTCACAATGCCACTTAATGCTAATCTAATCAAATTGAGGATATCGTGATTGCTTAGAGTACTAGTTGCAGGGACTGAGGTTGCTCTTTGTGAAATAGCAGAAATAAACCAATAAAGTCACAAAAACCTCAAAGTCTTTTTAAAGTTACATAGCAGCTGTAATTTTTGGCAGAATATGAAAAATGATGTGAGAAATGAATCTAAAATTAGCTCCAGATGTATACAGATTGTTCTGGGGTGATAATTACATTTTTCACTTTGAATTTTCCTAATTCAAAGAGGTCAGCATGGCAATCACAGAAGTGATTTATTTTGTTAAGAAGTGAACTGTCTTTTGCTACATGAAAGCTTGAGAGATATGAAATTGAATTTCAAGCCGACATTTTACAGATACTGGGAGGAGATGGGGTTGAGCTTGATTGATTTTTTTTTTCTTTTTTTTTTCTTTTTTCTTTTATTTTTTTGGCCCAAGATAGGGTGGGAAGTGAAGTGATATCCTTTTGCTAAAATTTTAATTAATTTTTAAGGGGAGATGGAGAGGATGAAGTGCCAAAGATCAAAAGATCAGGTCAAAAACTAGTTTTTAATCACATAAATAATGTGGCATAGTTACAAAGTAAGTATCTGCAAATTTGATTTAAAACTTCACAAATTTGTCAGCCATCATTTTATGAAATTGAAAAATTGCTCTGATTAATGTCTTTGGTGTTTTTTAGGCTAACCTCATCCTGAAAATTTGTTTTAAACATTGTATATGTGATGTAAGCACTTGGATTGTTTTTCTGAAACATCTGAATTTTTTCTGATGTTTATTTAGATTTGTGGCTGGAATAGTTTTTTTTTTCCCTCAGAACTGCAAAATGGAAAAATAGTATCTCACAAATAATTTTTTCATAAAATTGTGAAAATAAAGCTCTTTCCCAGGTGAAGTGATTTAAAAAAATTCAAAAGATACCATTTTGTGAAACTATTTGTGACACCTGGTTAACCTTGTCTCTTGTTTAAAGTTCATATAATTAGGCATATGGAAAAAGAGTTTGCGTTTGTGTTTTAGTTTTGTATTTATATGTTGATATCTTGTTTCATGTTTAACACAAGGTAAAAAGAGAAACAGGTGATTCGAGATGCAGACAAAAGGCTTTTTCTAGGACAAAAACAGTTGTGATAGACACGCTACGTTTTGAGATGTGTCTCTGTGTGTACTTACATTTATATAAATCTATCAAAACAGAAAGAAATCCTTCATTTAATATTACTGCAAAGTGTTCCTGCTTATTTGACATTAATATCATTTTTGAAAGAATCGACGTTGCATTCAAGGCCACTTTATAAAAGCGTTGTGTTGCTCATCCTAATTCAGTCTGACACACATTCCAATAACACTACCTCCCTTCTAGGGTTTAAAACTAAATTTATGGCTGAGCATTGTGAAGTGCATCATTTAAAAATGGTTTCAACCCAAAACATCTAATAAATAAATAATGTGTATGGCTACTCAGTAGCAGACTATCCAGACTAGAAATCATTCCATCGGATACTCAACAGTCCACTATCGGGGAGGGCTGTCAGATAAATCTTATAGTAGCTGCATTCATGTCCTGTAAATCACATGTTATTGTCTGAGCCTTCTGCCAGGTCATCTATTCTTTTCCCATTTATCAGAAATGCATACAGTACAGTGAACCTCGAAGCACCATCTAGTCTGGCCTGGCATCCTGTTGGGGTAATTAAACCAGCCAGAAGAGCGGAGTCCTCTGCCTATTATCCCTTTTAAATGAGTGACGTCAGGACGTTAAAGGTGCTCATGTGCTATTGTGAGACAAGGCTACTGCGTGGGGAAACTGTGATGTCACCCCTGCGCAAAGCATTTTCATCTGCAAGGACTCTCACTCTATGCCTAAAACGCAGAGGGGGCTGTATGAATTGAGTACGTGTTTATCCATAAAGCAAATATGCTCCTGTGCTTCCTTTCATTTGTCAGATGTTTTCTTGAAATACATGACTAAGTAGGAAAAACTGTGATCTTCCCTACTCTCTCACAAAGGTATTAAAAACATTTATCCATTGCTCCCGTACGTGAAGCATTTCTCCTATTATTGTAGCTCCAAGGTGAAAAGGTAAAAAAAAAAATAGGTGAAATAGGTTCCATAATTTTCCTTGATGCCTTTGAATTTACAGAATTTGTAGCACTTGAAAAATGCTTCTTTCTGTAGTAAATCAACTGAATTGTCAGTGGAATATGCGTAAGAGAACTAATTAGGTAGTTCTTGTCAGATCCATCTTTGACTTAGGAGCTTTTTGCCCACTGAATCTAAATTTTCTAGACCATAAAATAAGCTTACACTAACTGACTCAAATACTGTTCAGCTCTTTATAACTTCCTAAAATTGGTGGAATGCCACCCAACCTTTTAAAAAGTTTGCAATTAAAAATCAATGAATACTGCAGCACCTTTTGTGACCCCTCCACCACCACTACCCGCATGTACACCCTGCTTGCTGGTTCAAGGTATAAAAGCTTCTGGGCTCCTCCTTCCTCTGTCCACTATTATTTCAAAGGGATTAAGGGCACATTCTTAATAGCTGATAGCATATATAAACCCAAGACCAATGTCTTAATACGTTTAATCTCTGGGTATTTTATCTTCTGGAAATATTAATATGATACACTGCATTATAACTACATAGCTGTAGGTATTAGACTTACATTGGACCTTGATAAAGTATGTCTTTCATGGGGAGATGGAAGAGGGAAGCATAAACTCTGATACTCCAGGTTTGTTTTTTTTGTGTGTGCAGTGATAGCATCTGCTCATATGGCCTGATGAAACATGATTACGGTTGAGTATGTCATGCGCTGTGCTGATAGGTTTTGGAGTTACTTTGTCTGTGTAGGCAAGCTTAGATGTCTTCGGATCTTTTTTTTTTTTTTTCCTTCTCTAACTCAACTCACCAAACCCATTATCACTGGTTAAATGGTGAAATGTTTGCAAAAGGTCTTTCTTTGGCGCGGTCTTTCTTTCATATGCTACTCAATCACATTGCTAATGGATTCTGTTGCTCGTAAAGAAGTGAGTATTCATCTTTTGCATGGGCAGTATCTTAGTTGCATCATATCTCTTACTCTGATAAGGCATCTTAATTATTTAAACAATATCAGCATGTGCCATGCAGTCATGCACGCGTACAAACAATATGATAGTGAATTTCCTCTAAGGAAGAGCAATAGGATGGTAGTTAAGATTTAGATTTTTCAGCAGATTTTTTGTGCACACACATCCCCTTCCGCCACCCCAGTACTTAAATGTTTGTAAAACGCAATAGGATCTTCAGGCTTTTCTGGCTCTCCTGTGCTCAGAAAAAAGCTTTGTATCAACGATCTGAATTAATTACCTCAGGAATGGATTTCTGCAGCGCGTTCTAAAATGTGGTAAGCCTTTGAATTACTCGGAGATTTTAGATGATGTAGAAGATAGCTGGTTTTCAGTGTTTGGTACTTGCAGAGAGAACACATTATACGGATGCTCTGTGATCTGCACTGGTTCCTAATTTACTTTTAAGTGCAATTTGACGTGATGGATAACTATAGTGATCACTATGAAGTTTTAATTAAATTGGGTATACGTTATCGAAAGAGCTGTGTCACTCTGATACCATGGCAGCTGAACTCAACAGAAGCACCAACACTCTTAACAATATCCTGGTTTAGATATGAAGACAATAAATGCTGTTTGAATACTTCTTATGTGCCCCAAGTGTTAGATGATGACATTTTAATCACGATAATATTTTTCCATCTAATCACTTTGTATTCTAACAGCTGAAAATAAGTTTTAAAAGGATCTTATAATCCTTTAGATCCATGATCTAAAAAATGTATGTGTTTTGGTACAGAGGGTAGATTTTGTAGGGATTTTGTAAGCTGCCAAATGACTTTCTATCCATTTTAATGCATGTTCTAATTTCCTTTTAAAAAGCCATTTAGAAGATATCAGGAGTCGGAAGTTTTTCTTGTTACAGTGTGAACTTCTGCCAACAGGATCTTTGTTTTTACCAAAGGTGAATGTAGCTGTATTTGAGTAAAAAAAAACCCCACTTCAGTAATAGATAGCTTTTGCCATAAAATGGTTAGGAACATAACTTTATTGGGCACATGAAAATGATTTAGATCTTAACAAATAGAAAAAAGGGCTTCCCAAAGTTCAGGGGGAGGCGTTGCATGAATCATGCCCGTAGGTGTTTGCCTTGTATTGCCAACTTCCTTTGCAATGTTAGGAAGTGTTCAGTGTTTCGTGTTTAGTATGAAGGCAGTGTATTGAGATGCACAGAAGAATACTCACCTGCAGGTGTGCCAGAGACTTCATAGTGTCCTTTTTTTTTTTGCTTGTGCTCTTTTGAAGCATTTGAAGATTGGAAGAGTATCTGCCAGCCTAGCTTTTTGCAGAGGTGAGGTGGCTGTGGAAGGAAGTGAGAGTATTCAAGATCATCTTACCCTGCTATGGATTATTTAGATTCTGAAGCTGCCTCAGGTCAGCTTCATACCAAGTGGAGCTAGGCATATTAATAAAACTGTGTAAATCTTAACATTCGAAAACATGGGATTGCCACGCATGTTATTGTTATGCAGGTAGTAGTAGGAACATTCCTAGTGCAAGTTTGTGACAAATACCGCATGGCCCTTGTAACCGGTATAAAAAAAATCTTACCTTATTCTTCTTTAAGGTGCTATTGGATGGAAAGTAGTCGGGAAATATCTGTTGAGCTTTATGTACAGTGCTACTTCAGGATATTTTTGGTGAAGCAATTTCACATTATGAACTATTTCCTCTTCAGAAACTCTTGTTATTCTTTTCCCCCGGCAATGTATATTTTCATCTACAATGACTTAGTTTTGCAGGATGGAGACTATGGTCAAAGCTAGAGAGAGGGGAAGGTAGATCCCACAGTAGCCAGGGGCCATGCTATCAAAGTGCTCTCCTGGGATAGAAGAGACTTATGTTTCAATTAATGTTTCGGGTAATAGTTGTTATCACTAAATAGAATAATCTGTCAGAGGAAAAATTTCAACAAATCTTTCCAAAGTAGCTGGTAGTCCAGAAGCTTAAGGGCATTTACCAGGCATGTGGAAGAGCCCAGTTTTAAAGGAAATTAAGCTCTCAATCTGTAAAAGCAACACTGTGATTCATCTGTGTTGTCCTCAATTGCTGTTTCCTTCTTTGGTTGTGATATATAGAGGCATCAGTTCTTTTCTGTAAGGTCTTCGGGATAAAGTTCAGGGCTTCTGCATTCTCCTGTGTGGCGAGGCGCCCGATACCAACACAGTGAGCTGTTGGGCTAGCGGTCAGTAGGATTCCCTCTGGAGAAAGTGAATGGAAGGCCTGGAAGATGTGGGAGGGCACTGGCTGGGGAATCCAGACTCCTTAAACACAGTTCTTCGGTGCTTGCATTTTAGATATACTATCTTGTCAGTAAGTTTCCTTCTAACAAAACAGCAGGTTGAATTATCAAATCTGTTATCTAGATCACTTGGTTTCTCCGTCACACTTGATACATCTGGGTTTTTCTAGGCATAGTGTAGCTTCTTTCCGTCCCGAATGGGAGTTTTTCCTCCACCTCTGAGGATCTCACTTTAGGTGCTGAAAACGTATATTGACAACTTTCATGCTTGGCGTATGTCCTGAGCAAAGTACTTGGAATAATTACAAATGGATTACTTGTACTATGGACATTTTGTTGCTTGCTTCATTGAACTATGTTATACACGCTAAGTGTTTGAAACTGGAGATCAGTTTGGTAGATAACTGTCTGAAGTGCAATTCTGATAAGATTGAAATAAATGGAAACAGCTGGGAAAACCTTTCCTTTGAACTGGAGTATGTTGAAATTACATTTTAAATTAGCTGTGTATATTTTTTTTTCTTTGACTTAAGCAGTATGTAGATTTTGTCTCTCCAGAACTAGATTATTGTAATATATCCTGTGTGAAACTCCAGGATAATGTAAAACTTGTTGGTTGGAGCTTCACTCCTACTTTGATTTCCTGTTGCTTTCTAAATTGTTTGGAAGTTTAATTGCCTATAATTGCCTGCAATATTTAACCTGTTGAATTCCATGGAATTGCTTGGAGAGCACTCTCACATGTTTAAATAAGAATTTCTTTCAAACTCCTATTATTCTTCATAATAATCACTAAGGTTCACACTTCTCAGACCCCGCTTTAGTTTGCTATGCTTGAACTCTGGCTTTTCTCTTAGGTGTAGTTGTTGGCTTCAGGAATAATGTGCTTTGTTTACTATTAGTGTGGCCTACAGATAGGGAGTTTAAAACATCTGTGTCCATCCCTGGCTAAATTTTAAAAATTCTGATAGACTCACACAAGAAATAATATTCTATGGAGTGGATGTATATTGACAATTTGCTTAGTAATAGAAATCATATAAGTTTATAACTTAAACTTTGCTATTGCCTTAAGCGTGGAAGTAGTTTAGAATGTAGTGGGAATGATTTGCCAATTCTGCATGAATAATAAGTGACCTTTTCTTGACTTAATGATGTTATAGTTACATACATAACATCATTTATAGTTCTATCCTGACAGGTAGTGGTCACAGTAGTTAAAATGTGTGAGCTAGCACTTTGGCTTTATCTCCCTATATCTTTCCATAATTCTTAGTCTAGGAGGATATTTTAAAGGTTCGCTCACTCCCCGGTTTGGAGATGAAATGTATGATGTGGGATTTTAAGGTGAGCAAAATCTATGGTGTGTTACATTTAGTATGAAAAAACCAGAAGAATATCTGATATGTTATACTTTTATTAAACGGGGTTGATGTTTCTGCATATCAGGTGTAAATAATCGTCAAAGCGGTAGAAATGGCTTCCTAACTAAAACTTGTTTTATCTAGGCCTATTTTTGACCCACTGGAAAACGCCCTCTGCAATTTGCAGCCACTCTATTTTGAAGTGTTCAACAAAAGGAGGCTGTATCAGCTGCAGCTGCAAACTGAGAAAAGTAGTGTGAAAGACCCAGTGTGTTTTGATTTATATGACACAGCTGGTTTCTGGAAAGTAATTGTGAGCTTGGGGGTTTTGAACAACAAAAAAATACATTTATATGGAAGGAAACTGGGATGGGCACTATGTGTTAGACTAAGAAGGTGCGTGGAGAGGTACAAGTGGATAGGTGTAGTAAAGCTGTGATATTTTGGTGTAGACTGATGTGAAGCGTTGTTTCATGGGACAATACACTTGGAGAAGTCAACATGACTTGCAGATTTTGGATAGAGGAATGGGTGGAAGATAGGGTTAAAAACCACAAAACCGTTCGTAGAAATAGCTTGCCATGCTGGAGTGGAGAGAGATGAACTTCCCGAAGGTCATCTTACTAAAACATAATTGTTGCCTACAGTAAAGTTCTGGGGGGAAAATGAAGATTTTTCCTCCCTGGTTTTCTTTGTTTAAAGTACAATCTTTAGTGGTTGTTCTATAGGCTTTTCTGGTATTATAGGCTCTTGCTGAGAAAAACTGTCTTATGAAAATAAAATGACTTGAATTTGGTCAGGAATTCAGGACATGGTGTTGGTGTGAGTTTAATGGAAAACACGCCCGCTAAAAATACTAGCCTTTAAAACTGCGTTGCTGAGAATTTGCGTGATTAATGCATGCATTTTTATGTTTAGGGAGGAGAGGGGATTGTCTAATGTAAATGTGAATCTTGGGGGGTGTGATAGGGGAACAGGACAGCTTCATTTCCATCAGCGTACGCTGCTGCAGATGTTCAAAACTAAGGGAACATAATTTAGCTGCAGAAGCAAGACTTTTCTGAAGAGAAAAGGCATCCTGTTGCTTCACCAGCACACTAGGACTTAAGAAAACACCACCATTTAAGGTGAGTTTTGTGCAGCGAGAACACACCCTGTGGCTTGGCAGTCTAGTCAGAAGGATGATACCATGCTGACTTTATAACTAGATCTTTGAACAATATTCTCATGGGTGGTAAATGCAAAACAAAGTAATATCAACTGGCACTTAATTCTGTGAGCTCCCTGCTGATGGGGCTCTGCACTGAAATGGAACTCTTCCTGACAGGAAGTCAGCCGCGAAGCGCGGAGACCTCTGAAAATAAAGTGTGCTTTAATTCGACACCCTGCTGTTTTACAGCTAGTCTGTTTAATTTGAGACTATGGAAGGAGGTTTAGTGGAGGGGGGAGGTATGAGATTATGGAAAGTTCAGTGAGCGGCAGCGCTTGTTGCTGACTTTCTACTAATTACAAATACGTGAACATTTTTCTTCATGTTAATAAACCAAATAACATGTCTTGGTTTCCAAGCAAAACTGCTTAAGGAACTCGTGGTTTGAGGAGCAGCGCTGTTTACTCAAAGTTCTGGCAGGAGCAGCTTTCTGTGGTGGCACTGTTTAGTTTATTGTTTAACCTTTACTCTTATTTACACTCATCTGTGCCTTTTTACCTATCTCTGCAACTGGGAAAACGTTTGTCTCATCAAAGATGTTGATAGTGCACTACTCTTCCAATAAATATTTTGAGATAAGTTGTTTAAGCGAAAAACCTCCTAATTCAGATTATGCAGCAATCAATATGATATTGAGGTGCGTGTCTGTTCTGAGTCAAATTTGATTCAGAAGAATCAGCTGGATTTTCCAGTACGCTCTGAATACTTACGAAGACACCTATTTCTATTTCTACTTAAACCAGAAATGGTTTTGTTTTTCTGTTTGGAAGATTTGCTTGGTGAGTGCAGGGGAGGATTTGCAGTGAAAGGAGCAGAAAATTGTTACTTACCGTGTTTACTGTAGCAACGTATAGGGACAGATGAGAATAGGGCCCTGTGTTGCTGGGTGTCGTGTAACAGTGGAATAATGGATACCCAGAATATTTTAGTCTAAATGAAGACAACAGATGCAGGATGGGGAAGGGAATGTAGTCTGCAAGTCGAGCGTAATGGAAGAGACGCATGTTAGTTCTGCTGCCTTTTTAAAATGTGATATGATTTAGCTTCCTTTTCTCTAAATCTTTTAAGAAAAGATCTGCGTTAGGATAGGATTCCCCAAGGGAATGGTAAGGGACAAGTTTGGACATCCTGTCTTTTCAGTGAAGAGGTGGGATGGGTTTACAGACTCTGGTTTCATTCCCTCAAAGGTACGACGGTAGCAGGAATCTTGTTCCTTGTTTGCATGCATTCTTTGTGAGAGTTTACATTGAAACTAAGCTACATTTGGGGAAAAGGGTAATATAAGGGGGCTTTTAGTTCCAAAATAGTATTTACCATGTGTATTATTGAGTTTTTTATTAGTTAAATTTATTTAGTTAAAGCTTATCAGACATTGAGCGGGAAGGTTGCTGCTATTTGCTGGTGGTGGTGATGAGTGTTGCTATCAGTGGGATCAGTCCATCCCCACTAGTGCAACCGTGCAGCAGTGAGTATGCTGTGATTTTTCTTGTCCGTATAATTAGTAGTCTACCTTGGAAGACAATTTTTTCCATGCAGTGGTTTTACAAAAACTCAAATTAAAATCACAGTTAAACAAAAAAGGACTGAAATCAACAGGCAGTTGCCTTACACTCCTGCTATGCCTCAATTTGTTTTCCTTTCTCCATAAAAATGGTGCTGGCACTGCAACTTGATTATTTGGATCTCTTCCCTTTGTTCATCTTCTGTTGTCCCTTTTCCTCACTTCTGTTTTTCTGACTCATCTCCTTTGGCTTATAGTTTCTTGCTTCCCTTGCTGCATATTTACAGAACTGCTTGGTACTTTGATTTCTCAATTAATGTTTAAGATTTCTGTTCCTATTCTTCCTGAAGCTGCTGTCTCTCAGCATTGAGAACAGCCGATGGTTAAAGAACCCGAAGAGGAAACTGTGGTGGAAAAGGTTTGCTGCTAGATGAACTCAAACCTGACCCCTAATTTCATTTCATGAGGAGTCATGGCAACAGCCAGCTAGTGGGAGAGAGAAAGGGAGAGGCTGCCCAGGCAAATTGCTTCCTCCGTCAGAAACTGTGGACCTGAAATCGGGGATCCACTCATTCGGTTTTTCCCCATTCTACGGTTTGGTGCAGTACTGGGACCGTAGAGGAACTGGAGTTTAACATAGCCCGATCCGTTTCATCTTAATGTGACGTTGGTTCTAGGAGCAAAATTTTATTCATCGAGTCATGAGTTAGATCACTGTAAAAGGCATGTAATAAATGGTTTTCAGATCCATGTTCATACTTTTTTGAAACTAGATACCAAAATGAAGTTTGAGTTTTGACGATACGCAGCTTTTATGCTGTGATAGTTATTACCGATAGCAATTTATTTATGCAGGCTGGGGGATTTTCATAATTTTATATGAACTTTCTAATTGCAGACAGTGGTATTTTCATAGTTCTATATGGACTTTTGTATTAAGTGATTTGAGTTTTCTTTTATTACTAAAATCCTGCTTTAAGGATATTTGGTATCACCATAAATGATGAAAACTGCAACCTGTGTCGAGATTTTCTGGCTGCATGTAATTGTTAAAGATTGTATACGCTGTAGCATTTTATGTAATGTGTCTTTCATAATATTGTATCTTTTAGGATAGATTTGCGTGGTTTGTAGAGAAGACAGCAGTTGTCGTTTTGAGAGTAATCTCATTGCATAAAAGGCATTGTCTGACAAGCAGACAGGTTTTTATTTAGTATTGTACTGAACCACATAGTACTTAAGTATGCAAACTACTCCAGCTCTATAGGTGTATAATTTATTTTCAGAATCTATAAAAACTTAGTGACTTGAACTCAAACTTTTAAGTATTGAAATTAAACTCTCATTATAAGGTAGTTTCAGGCATTTACCACTAACAACATAATACCAGTTTATAGGAAGCTGTGTTTACATGGAATATCCCGAATGGTTAAACAGCAGGGGACTCTTCTGCTTTTAGTTAAAAAACCGCTGTTTCTGTATGGCTTATTTACTACTTCTTTAATTCTTAATGTAGTGTGCTGTGGAATTGAGCATGCAAAAGTCAGCAAAGAGTTCTGTTTTCTGCGTCTGAGGTTATTACTTGCTGTACAATAATAAAGGCACTATTTTATTGGGTTAGTTGTAATTAACTTCAGCACTAGGCCTTGATATAAATCATTCCTAATCTGTTTTCTTTACATTTTCGTTCTTTTAAACTGGTTTAACATAGCTTCTTTCTGTCGTCCTTTTACATAAGGACTAGGGTTGTAATTGCTTTTTTGAATTAGGCTGTCGGAAGCTAATGTGCATGTTGATGCAAGAATTGATTAAGGAACACTAATGAATTTCATATAGCACTTTTAAAAGATTTGTAATAAATACTGTGTAATAAATACTCTATAGCAGTGATCTGTTACACCGTTAGAATTCAATACAATGTTGTCATGCTGTGCAGCTGGAAAAATATTTCGGTATAAGAAACTTTGATTCGGTTTCATAGTTAAAATAGTAAACAATTTTGCGGTTATGAATAAAAAAATAGTGTTCCAACTCTTCCCCAGAGTATATTTTATGGAAGTAGCTATCGTTATTATAATCTTTGTTTCTGTGTTTCATCAGAGGGAAAATACTGGAGCACTTTTGGTTTTCATTTTTTTCTGCTCAGCCTTAGTGTTTGATACCAACTGGGCCATGTGCCTTTTGGACTTACTGATCGGTACAGGGTACTGCAGCATTTTCAGGTGTTCGTTAACAGCGTAGGTTTGAAACAAGAGTGTTACGTCTTCTTTTCAGTCAGTTTTGCAACACTGAACAGTTTGTTTCTTGAATTTCTTGTCTTTTTCAGGGGTAGATAGTCACACAGGCGCAATCTCAGCCCTCCGTTATAGTTCATTAGTTAGTTTGGTGTGAGCATGTTTGGAATATTTTCCCACAACACCACGCTTGGTGTTATACCTCCGCTTCAGAAGCTATCTCATCTAGTTAATTTTTACGCAACTTTCTCCTAGAAGACTCATTAAAATTTTTGGTACAAAGGCTTTAGTTGCGTACCGTCACTAGCTGATTTTTTGACAAAAAGCTATGTCTTTTTAATGGAATGCCAGCAGTAAATACTTCTTATTGTAACTGAGTGTGTTTGATAGTTTAAAAGTCTTATAAAAATAATTAGCTCTTTTATATAGTTCTAATGGCAGCCTTGGAAGTTTCCCCTGGAGCAGTCTCTAATGAAGAGGCCTTGATTTTTCCAGTTGGGCTTTTAGATTCCCCGAGGACTTGACTTCAGACCTTGAAGGGCAGCAGCTGCCATTTGTCTTAAGACTGGAGTTGCCAAGCAGACAGACCATGTACTAATAGGACGCATTTGTACCGCCTGAGTATGTGGAACCCCGATAGAGGCCTAATGATCATCATCTGTTGAGAGCTTGTAGCTGGCCAGGGTTAGAGTAACTTTTATCACCCTGCTTGAAATCAAAACCTCTGTATTGATTAGTGAGATAGCTTGCCTTGTTACATAGATGCCACGTTAAAGCTTTCATAGACGAGCCATTGTTTAGCCTGGAATAGTATCCATTGTTTAAATTTCAATAAATTCAAGCCTGTTTGATAAGTTTTCCCCCTGACAAGATGTTCTGAAGTTTTGGGACAGCAGTAAATATTTTTGCAAGCTCCCTTTTTTTTCTCTGTGTCAAGATTCAGCAACAGTGATGTTCTTCTGTAGAGAAAGGACCGGGAATATAATTACTGAAATTATTTTTTTCTCAATCAACTTCCGATAGTTCTTCCATTATTGATTTATGTTTTTTAAATCTTATTTGAGCATCCAGGTATGACTGTATATATACTGAATAACATTGTCTCCAAATGTGTTTTCATGTTACTCTTATATTAAAATGTGTCGCATCCTTGCAAAATATTTGTTTCATGCACTACTTAGCATGTGCTAATTTTGATATTAAATTGCTACATAGAGTTTCTAGCTATGATTTCCCATAATTCCATGTTGGTTTTAATCTTTTTTCAATGGAGCTTTGTGGATTAAAATCATTTAAGCGTGCTTCAACTCTTTAAAAGTAATTTACGCTTGCAGATATTCTGCTTAACATGCAGTCTAACTTTTTTTAATTATGAAGAACCCAGCTGAGATATAACCTACTTTTCACTATATGTTCTTTATTGCTGAGTTCATTCAAGCCTGTAGTGGATGTGGTGCTGAGAGAGTGCTGACACCAAGTGCAAACACTGCTGAAAAGTTCTTGATAGTTTACTTTAGGCACTTAAAGATTAGTGTATCTCTCTATGAACAAGTTTTTCATGCAGATTTGACCTTTACTCTAGGATATAATATGTCTCTTAGTCGTATGTTAACACATTTTCCCACCCTGCTCCTTAGTGCTCCATTCATAGTTGTCAGTACCAAAGTCATCCTTCTCCTTTGTTTCGTAACCAAAATAAATTATTAAAACTCCACAGCTTTATAGGAAGGACGGATTAGCAAAGAATTTGCTCTTTTTTGTTTGGTTTTGAGTGTGTATTTCAACCGTTAGATATAATTCTTCATTGTGGAATATGTTAACCTTGTTAGAAGGATAATTGTTTTAAGTTTCTGAGAAAAATGAATTATTGAGGAGTGTGCATGCGTATGTAGATGTGAATGAAAGTAGTAGTGCCATTTGCTACAGTTGAAAATAGAACGGTTTTCTTCTATTGGAAATGTTTTAAATATTCTGTTAAAGATCCACGTTTAATTGTTTAGCCGCCAAACCAGTTGATGGGTTGGTCTTGCAAATGTTTTTATATAGCTTGAAGAATATATGTTTTGGGTTATCTGTTTGAAATGTGATTATAGGCCTCTTTGGGTAAATATGAAGCTCCTGAAATATTAGATCTGAACGAGGATATTCAGAATGAGTAGGGAGCCAACAACAGAATGGAAGAAAATGACTGATCAATAGAGTTGACACTGGAAAATTTGAGTTCAGTGCAGAATTTTTAAAGAACTTCTCCACTTATCTGATGATGCCATATGATTAGAGACATACCTTCTTTTTAAGAAAGGAAATAGCAAGATCAAGTAGTGTAAAAGACTTTTCAATGCATTTGAAGACTGAGATAATTACACGTGCATATGTAGCCGCAATGAAATAAAATGGGACATAGAATTACTACAGATTGTTTTGCTAGACTAATCTCATTGTTGGTTATGGTCTAATGTATGTGGTGGTCTTTGGCCAGAATGTGTTTCCTAGACAAAGGTAATGTAATAATTTATATGAGTTTTATGGTACTGTCATAGGACTGATCATTAGTTAGAATTAATTAAAAAACCCACTGTAAAATAGATTAAAAAACCCCAACCTGACCCAAATGAGACAACAGTAGGTCACGATATAAACGTGGAGGGAGATTATTAGTTTCTGAAAGGAGGGGTTTAAGACCAGTACCGTTTAATGTTTTCATTTAACGATCCTTGTGCACTCAGTAAGAATGTGTTAATGAAACTTGTTGATGATATAAAATTGGTGCTATAGAGGACTGGGATATAATTTTGCTTATGGCAGAGTTGTGCTGTCGCTACAGGAAATGTGATATGTTACTCCATACAGAATTATAATTCAGGTGAGGTTTGAAGCACTATTTCAGGAAAGGATATAATATTTGCATTTTATCTAGAGCACTTATGGAAGTGTTTACAGACTCCATTAAGGAAGTAGGCGAACCAGTAATGAGCTAGGAAATTTCCACATCAGACATAGTATTTGAATAAAATGTGATTGTATTTTTTCTTTTTTATTTGTCTCCTTGTGATGGCTGTTTTTTCATTGTAGCTATTTGTGATAGTGTTTAGTGCTTCTAGGTTTTTTTCCTGCTTCACTATTGAGTGTACAGTGACCAAAAGCATTAAAAGTAGATTATGTCTCTTGGTTACTAAACATTTATAGCCGTAGGAAATGATGGTCAATTAAGTACAGCTTAGAACAGGTATGAAATTATTGACTTTGTTGATCTTCCCTTACAGTCCTTCCTTAGGAAAGTGCTGAAATGTGTTTTGTAGTTATTTAGTTGCATTAGTGGTTGAGTTTGAGGCTTTTAACGTGTTTTTTTTTCCCTAATACCTTTGGGAGATGGATAACTAAGATGTTGATATAATAATGCAATATGCATACTGAGTGTAATTGTTTGAGAGAGAACATACACTGTGGGGAAATATTGAATGGATCATGAAAGATGATGACCATTAGTCTTTTCTTTCAGCTATTAAAATTAGCTTTAGGGTGTGTTCAGCTGTGATTTATGAAATTGTTTAGACTAACGCCTCCTTTGATGATGTCTGATGTAGAGAAAAACGCTGAAAAGTATCATGATAAATGCACTTTCTTTTCACTTTTGGCAACGTCCATCTTCACCAATTAAATTTTCAAGTATTGTAGTGAGCTCTCTTAAAGAGCAGAGCAACAGATGGACAGTGTCATAAATGGTAAAAATTATTTTGCTTTTCTTGAGTTTTCACACGTTTAAGCTAACAGAGAGTAGTTTCAGTTATCATCATATGAAGCTAAATATTTATAACTTGATAGTGCATTTAAAAAAACTCTGAGGATTAGTTGCATGTGCTATTTTATTTAGAACATTGGCAGCTAAAAGGCATTTTTTTTAATAAGAATAAATGCTTCTTAAAGCTATTTCAGACAGCTTACAGACTAACTTGAAGCCATGTAATGGTGGCCATAAGAAGGTGATAGGGGAGAACTGGGGGAAGGATGGTGGAAGAAATATTAGTAAGATATATGTAGCAATAAGGACCAATGATGGCTACTTGATGTAGCCTCAAAAAAAACCCCAAACCCCAAAAACCCCATCTGTGATAACATGTAAATGGAACTTAGCTGGTGCTTAGAATGTTGCTTGCCTATTAATGTATATAAACTAGTTATATAAAAAGTAAGGAAATACATTTATAGGTCATGATGAATAATACATCACAAATTCCAGGTAGTCTACTCTTAATTCTGACTACTTTAAACTTGTGATACGTTGTTGCAGCTTAGAAACGATGAAGGAATACGTTGGGCCTGGAACATGTCAAGGCTCGAGAGATCAGAGTTACAGTCCCTCCCCTGCATTTGAAATCTGGAAGTCTTTTTTTTTTTTTTTTTAGGGGGGTTGGGGGCCAGGGGGGCAGGAATTAAATTGTAAAGAAATAACAGTGTTCTACTGGCTTTTGTGTATGTCTGAGCAAACCTTCATGTCACTGATTGAGAGGTAATTCTGCAACACGGAGTAGCAACAAATGGACTCTGGTGACACTGGGCATTAAAAACTCCTACGTTCAGAAACCTGGAATTTGTTTCAGAGAGATTTGCGGTTTTGCACTTTTTGCCTGTTTTGGAGCTCATCAGATTTTTGAAAAGAACCACAGCGATAGAAGTACTGATGTGAATAATCATTAGGATTATTATTTCATACAACAAAGACTGAAAAATCGCGGAGGCTGATGTGGAAAAGTGTATGAAACTTAAGTGTCTGTCTGCTGCAGAATCATTCTTTTGCATTAGTTTGGAGGAGTTGTAGAGTTTAAACCGAGAGTTGTATTTGGCCTGTTCTATCCAAATGCCTCTACGTTTTCCCCAAAGTATAAGGTTCAGACATTTACTACCCTTATTTTTAGCTCTGTCGACTTGTTCCTATTGAGTCTAGGATTAAAAAAATCTTCTTTATGTTTTTGTTAAGCAATTCTGTTTTCTCCTCAGCTTTCCAAGGGGGGAAGCAAGCCCCAGTGATGGGCCATCTGGCTTGGTTGCTTTCCCGGGTGTTTCTTCTGGGAGCCAGGCAAAACCCACCTACGTGTTTAAGAGGTGTAGAATTTTGCTGTAATTCAGGGTTCAGTTGGACGTATGAAATGTGCAGTGGACGTGTGTCTGCTGTTACCATCGTTTCGGTGTGTTAAAAATGCGTTAAAGTTTTTTGAGACGTACTGGGTGTTAATGATGCATTATCTGGATCATTAGCAGATCTTTTTGAGTAGACATGGCTATGTGATGCTGAGGTGCGGATTATTATCGGCGTAGTTGTTAACTAGACTTTAAGCTAGAAGAGAAATTTGTGTCTAAAGAACAAGCCTTACGTTAATGTGAAACAGTTTGTTTCTAGCATTATCAAGGTTCAGTGAGGTGAAAGCATCAGTGAACCAGAGTGAGTTCCAAATTATTGCATAAGATGGCGAAAGAAAATGATGCAGTCGTTTGTGCGATGTTTCTGTATTTTCTTCTCCCCTCCACAGACTATGACTTTGAGTAAACGATACTGTGCTGTTTCTTCGTGCTGGCAATGTTTCCTTCCTGATAAGCACACAATTAATGCTTTATGTGTTTGCTCATGGTGGTGTAAGCTGCTAAAATTGAAAAGTGCTTGACTTTGTAGGGGAAAATGTTTTTTCTTAACTAGTTGTATAAAACAAAAATTTTCTCTTTTTTTTTCCCCAGGAGTGGCAGAACTCTATCCAAAAGAATGCTGGCCTTGCCTTTATTGAGCTCGTCAATGAAGGAAGGTAAGTCACAATATTTGATAGCACCTCTGCCTTAGCCTTCAAGAAGATGTGTGGCTTGAAACTTTTTTAAAGAATTTTTCTTCTGCCTCTTTTTGTGTCAGTTTCTTTGAGTTTTACAAGCATGATTTCACATTCTTTAATACTTCGGTTCAGTTCTAATACTGAATATGGGATTTTGCAGAATCTGAATGCTCTTTAGTTTCATTAAATATTTTGCTTATCAGTGTGTCATGGATTTTCTTCCTGTCCTTGTGCACTGGTTAACGTTGAAACTATAATTTGTATTCAGCTAATCTCTTGAGGAAGGGAATTGATATTTGGAAGACATTATACCTAGGAACTGTAAGATAAGCCTTTGTCTCAAAAATTAGATTCCAGTTTGCTCATTTATTTCCTATCTACCTCATAAAATAGAAAGGAAGAGAGTCCCTTTAAGGTAAAAAAAAAAAACCAACCAAAACTGTTAATATAATTAATTAGTTTAATGTTCTATCCGTAACTATGTATGTATATTACTGGGACTTATAGAAAATGACAGAGCAGGTGATGAGGGCATGCTCTTTGACTTGTAGTGACTGTTCAGAACCATCAATATTTTCTTCATTAGGAATCGATTGTTGAGGCAGACTAAGAGCAATATTTACTTTTTCTAAAGGATTTTTTTTAAGATGTCTTAATGAGTTAGCTAAGGAGTATTATAAGAAATGCCATTTACCTAAACCTAAATTCTGTTAGTGAGTAGCTTGAGCTAGTAAGAATCCCAATAGAAAATACATTTTGCAGGTTTAGGACAGCTAGTGAATTAAAATAATTTATTACATAAATTAAAATGCTATATAAGTATCTTTTTATCATTGTAGGAATAGGGGAATAGGCTATTTGGGGTTTTTCTTGTATCATGTGTAGATGTTCTCAAGATACATAAAAATAATGACCATTTTTAATGGTTGCATTTGAGTTTATGGTGAGGGAAACACCATTCTGAGGCAGAAAAAACATTTTGCTACTAGTCTTGATCCCATGGGCCAAGGTAAAGTAACAGGGGTGTTCAGTTACAGTGTTAAGATCTAGCCTGTAGTTGTTTCCTATTATGTGAGGCTGACCTGTCTTGACCTTACTTATAAAGTGCCTGCTATAAATTTGGCCCTTGATTAATGTTTTATTAGCATAGATAACATAGAGATCCCACACAAGTGTAAACCACAATGTAGGGTTCATCTGTGTAAGATGATTATCATCAACAATCAGTTGCTGAGACCGAGTTGTACGTAGCAGTTACCTAGTACTTACTCAGCTTGTCCGGGTCAAGCTTTCAGAGAGCGTTCTGTCAGTAAACTGTGTGGAATCGAGTATTTTCTTTTTAAAACCTGCAGTGCCCATCACAGACCGATGGAATCGCTCCCCCACCTCCATAAACAACATCAATAACTTCCAGGCTAGCCTTAGCAGAGTGGTTGTCTTGGGGACAAATGATCCCTTGAAGACTGACAAGTGTGGGTTTGCTTAGCAGAAAATACCTAAGTAAGTGTTACTGCAGGTTGTTTCTGACTCGTAGCAGAGTTGTTCTTTTAAAAAGTGGGAACATAACTTTCATTATGGCGAAGAGGAGAGGGGATTAATTTCTTAAAAATGGCTCCTTTTATCTATCTCTGTTTTCCTCCATTGCTGTTTATAGGAGCCTTTAAAGTTATCGCTGAATTGGTCATTGCGGCGCTTCGTGGCTTTTCAGCATTCACTAAAATGGAACTATTATACCTCATATGGCATGAACTATATTCCAGAACTACTCTTTTCTTCTCTTTATGCAGCTTGCCCATTGTTTTTCTTGCACATACACTAACACTTACACTAAAACATTTCAGGCCTTGTATTTTATTGTATTTTTATTGTTTTATGTATTTTTTCCATGACAGTATAATCTTAAAAACTCAAAAAGCTGCAATCTTTTAGTTAAAACTCAAAAATGAAAATAGCTAAATGTTACTGATTTAGGTGTCAGCTGCATAATTGCATAATAAAAGTTGAATTTTTAAATTGTTTGTATAAGTACTCAAGAAAAGAAGACAAGGTAGTTGTACAAAGGACAGAACTGATTTCAGCAAGTAAGGAAGGATGTCTGTGGGCTACCGTGACATGCGGAGCGTTAGAGTAAATAAAATAAAATTAAGGACTGGAAGAACTTCCTAGAACTTGTGGAGTCACAGAACTGCTGTTGTCTGCCGCCTTGGTGGAGTTTATTTTACAAATAAAACCTTTGTAAACCAGGGTTTTATTCCCAATGTTTATGACTAATTTTTTTGGACTAACAAGACCAGAGGATATTCCAGTTTGAAGTGTGTTCTGCTGGTTTTGTTTATCAGGCAAGTGAAAAATCTTTCTGGAAGAGAAGGAGGACTAGAAGAAATCTAAATCTCTTCTTATACTTGCTTTCAAATGTATTTTATGCTTTTATGTGAAAGGTATGAATGTACCCCTCTCTCACAGCAGTTGAAAGTTTTATGTTTAGGCTTGCCATGTTTTGGCTAGGGTTCCCTGGACAGAAATATGTGCAGAAAGTTTGCCTCTGGGACTCGTAAGATCTACAGCGTGTGTGCTGCATTCAGAATGTGTTGGTCTGAATTTCATCATGTTCACGAGTAACTAATGCGTTACACATATAGTTGCTCCCAGGCTTTCCAGATATATCAGGTCCACTGCACATGTATAGCAGAATTGATTTGTTTGCGCCCAGTGAAATTTTGACTCTTGATCTGAAAAAAATCTCTAAACAGGAGACTCGTATGTGAAAATACAGAACCGTAAACCTACCTAAAACCGAAATACGCAACTGAAGTCTTTTGAAGGCCAGGTTACAAGCATAGTTAAAAATAAAAAAAACCCGTGGAGAAAACCAGGAAGGCACAGAATGTAAGTGAAAAGCTAAAGGAGCAGCTATTGGCAAATAACCTCTTGCTGTGCATGAAAAGAAACGTCAGTTTCAGTACATTGCTACATTGAATGTTAAACTGTTTTTAATAAAAATGAGTAAGTATCGTTCACTATTATTGTAATGTCTGGGAACACTATTGATGCTCTTCGAAACCTTGTTCAAAAGGTGCCTGTACCCACGGCTCCTCTGCGTACCGAGCCATCTGTGCAGCAGAAGCAGAGATTGCGAAACGTTTCCCTTAGCCTGCTGAACTTCTGTCAGCCTAGATTTCAGTCTTCGCCCTTGCCTTTCACCTTTGGGCCCTCCCTTTAGGGAGAGTCCGTTTTGGAGCCTCAACCTGAGAGCTTACTGATGAGGGAATTTGTTTGCCGGAACCATCCTTTTGGTGTGATTTGGTTCACTCTCACAGCCGGTCCTCTCCTTTGGAGACTTCCAAGGTGTCCAGACAGATTCCTTTTTTTCACCCTGAAACTAATTATGTTTCCTCCTTACGCAGGCGATGGTCAAGCTGTTATTTCTGAACTGAAAAAAGAAAGCAGCTTTGTTTTACTTCCTTGCGTGTACAAACGTCTCTTGTTAGACTCTTATTTCCTCTACTTGACTAGTTAGCAACAACTCCTTTGCTCTGTGAAGGTTAAAACTCGCTCCTGTCGCTTTGATTCATTAGCGCACTTTAGTGTGAAACATCTCTTATGCTAGACCTTGTTTTCTGTATCAGTCAGTGCACTAACAAACGTACTCGAGCTTGAGACTAGGCGTGACAGTTATTATCCCCTTTGGGGTGATAATGGGTTTGGCATGGCAGGGGTTGAGGGATCAGTCTCCTAAGCATGCTGCAGCAATTATTCTTTCCGATTTTCAGTTGAAGAGACTCTTGAAGATGCTTGATTTTCATTTTCTCAAGCATAGTTTTCTTGGTCATCCGAAGAATTAAGTACTGTGTCCTATGCATATATTTTTATACTTTTGTTAAGTGCATGTTCAGACAGCAGTTGCTTTAAAAAACTGTCACATAAAGTTTGGTTGAAAGATAACCTCATTAAACTAGCAGAATACATGTATATTTTCCTCTCCTTTGCCTTTGCCCTTTCAAATCCTTAACCAGAGCAAACAAAACAAAACTTAAGGATTCATATGTGTATCCAGGAGAAGCAAGGTTAATGAAGTGTGTTTTTCTGTAGCTTTTTCTCATTGCTAGATTCTTTGTTGTCTAATGAGGAATGAAATCGAACCAAAATTCTCCTGCCATGTCGGAGATTCTCCTCCCATATTGGATTTTTTTATTATGGCTTTCAGTGCAGTTGAAAACAGCTCTTTTTTTTGTTTTTTTGAGGATGCTTGCATGGGTTTTAGTCCTCTTGGATATAAAACTTGTATAAAATTAGTATTTTTGAGAAACTGTAGCGTCCTGTTAAAAAAATTGTTGGAATTATCCAAAGAATTCCAAAGTTACTGGGAGGAGGAGGAAGGCAAACAGCATGCAAATCTAATATCCTTAGAAAGTAAAAATTCCACCAACCGACCAAAAAAATTATTCTCCCAATACATAACACCCAGTAGTATAAAATCTGGAATGCTGTAATCATCTGTATTTCTATAGCATTTTTTTGTCTCTAGAAGGAGCTGTACTGAGACAATTTCAACATATGTCACCTGCTGTTCCTTTTCTTAAATTGTATATATTGCTTTTGACTGGTCATAGATGCAAATATTTTTTAATATTGAAATAGTTGGCAATCAAACTAGTTGGCCAATTACTTGCACACTTTCCTGACGGAAAATAGGGGACAGATGTAGGCTGCCCCATTCAATTGTCTTTCACTTGCAGTAGTGCGGTCACTCTCAAGGAATGAATGTAAGAGAATGTGTTGCCATAGGAGCAACTACTGTGATGGAAAATAGTTAGAAAAATACAGCTATTAATGAAAAAATGGATGATAACTGACAGACTTACGCTTTGTGCATAATTGACCAAAAAAGGCTCAGGAAAAAAATGATAAATGTAGTCACGTCCAAACTAGACTTGATTACTACCAGTCTGCTCCCCTTATTGCAGCCTCCTTGCCCTGAGATTTTGGTAACATAGAACCTGCACCTTGGTCTTGATTTGTTTAAGGGGAAAAAAAAAGTGTTTTCCACATTTCCTTGCTTCTTATTTTTGCAACCCCTTCTGTTTAAGTGGTAGGTTTTGTAAAAGGGATTTTTGGTTATTTAGTTTCTGCGTTTGTATGTTACTGTTTTGGTTTCGTAGCAGAAGCAGCTTCATTCATGTGTGAATCTGAACTACAGAAGATCATTAGGCTAGACTTTAAACAACATTTTAAATGTGCTGAAAATCAGAAATTGTAGCCTGGATATGTTTCAGAGATGGATAAGTGACTTGAGGTGGGGTTCTTGACACTACATGATTTTTTTTTTGTGTGTGCATGTGCACTAAGGTATAGTGTGACATGCATAACCATTTTTAAAACAGTTTTTTATTCCACGGAGTTTTGTTTTATCATCTGTGCATGGATTTAAATTGCATAATTTTTGTCTAACTGGAAACATATGATCTTTGCTGCAACTTAATGAATAAGCAAAAGCTTTTTGGGGAGAACTATGTCTTAATGATTAAAAATTAATGTAAGCTTTTATTATTGGAGATGCTAGTAACTTTGGAGGGTATGTATGTATGTGGCAAAGGTAGTTTTTGCTTGTGAGACTATGTCATTAATTTGCTGGGTCTAGCAAAAAGCAAAACCATAAAGCACTTTTGGGTGCCTGGGAATTCTTAGATGTTTTTTGATGTACAAAGTTCTTAGTAACTTCTGCTTTTAAAAAATAAATTAATGCAAGAGTAACAAGAAGGTATTTATAGTGCGGTCTGTGTGTATACGTGTATTGTACCATTGCTATCTGATTGAAAATTTTCAGAAATCGTCTGTCATACTACCATGCAGTCTCTCTCAGAATGTGAACACAACCTCAGATCAGTTTTTGCTAGGCTCTGACATGGCCTAAGGGGCTGTCCTAGATAGAAAAGGTTGGATTGGTGTGTCCCCTCCTAGCTGTCCTTTTGGAATGCTGTTAAGTTTTATGCTATCACGTGTCCGAGTCAGCATTTTGGTGAGTCTGCACGATTTTGGGGTTTTCTGGGGTTTTTTTTCTCTCCTATTTTAAGGGGGTAAATTTGTTCAAACCTCAGTCTTGAGGACCTTATGGACTCGTCTGTATTTTTTGATGCTTGAATAGCGTATCTATAAAGTATCTGCGTTCCACAAAGCAGTTGTAAAACTTCCTTGCAGCAGTAATTCCAACACTCAGCACATTGAGCAGTCAGATGCCATAAAAGACAGTGTGTATCCACGTAGAACGTATCTCCTTTAGAAGTATGAGAATCTCTTATATGCCAGGTTTATGAGGAGCACAAGTAGGAAAGCTTACCTCTCTTGGCTATCTCAGAGTTCTCTGTTGTGGTAGCGTCTGGAACGTACATAATCTCTCCCTGTAGTACTTTATGAGAGATTTATGCCTCAACAGCTGTTGTAAATGTCACCTGTAAAGCTTCTTCCATATTTTGACTAAAATTGATAATTGTTGGACATCAGTAGTGCTAACCCAGAATTTATCCATCTCTCACTCTCTTTGCACATATTTTTCTGTTCCATTTTTCCCTCTTGTACCGTCTCCTTTCTACTTCTTGTATAAGAAGAAACTTGACTTTTTACTTGATCATTTAAGCATTCAGCAGCCAGAAATCAGAATAAGAAGATTCCTTGCTTTGTGTCTCATAGTTTTCTCTTCTGGCGTAGCAATAAAAATCAGAATATCTCATGTATATCTCATGTATTTGGCTGGAACTCCTTCTCTCAGTGGTTTAGCACTTCATTCCTGACCCAGCAAAGTATGCAAGTATATATTTAACTTCCAGCATGGGTTCCGTCTCCTTGCTTGTTTTTACTAGGCTGTTCATCTTTTCAAAGATAATCACATGTTTTTAAATATTTTAGTCCAGAAAGGAGGTGCTTAGACAAAGGAAGGAAAGTCTGTCTGAGACTTTGAATTTGGTGTGCGCTGAAAGCGGAAGAGCAGACCTGGTATCCAGAGTCTTTACTGCCGTAGGTATTGTGGTCTAACTTCTACAGAACATGTCTGTCCACGCTCTTCTCATGTTAAAGACCAGAAAAAAATCTTAATTCAATAACTTGTCATAAATAAAGCCAAACCAGAAGGGAATCTATCAGGGAAGGAGGAGTGTAAATCACCACATTCAACAGCATTTTGGTGTTTAATAACACTGAAAAAAATAAACAGATATGGGAGATAGCAGTATAAGGCAAACATGGTCCATGGGTCTGCATACAGAGATTAGGAAGCGTAGGCGAGAAGAAAATTAGTAGACTTCGGTTTTTCTTTCAGCTTGGCTGTGCATACTTCGAAAAATACAAGAAATTCAATTTATCTGTTTGCTTAGTCCAAGAAATGAAAAGCTGTCCTTTTGCTGTGAAAGAAAGTATTTATGAAGAGACATTTTGGGTAGACTTTTTATTTAACAGAAAACTAATGTGATCTAGTTGCTGGAATAAAAAACGGGATAAAAACAGACCAGAAATAGTTGCGGTTGGGTGTTTTGTTTTGTTTTTTCATTGGTACTAATTACCTTATTATAAAACTTCTGTATAGGGGAACGTGGTGTAAAGTGTCTTCAACTCTTAAAAAAAAAATAATAAAAAAATGTTGGGGCATCTTTCTGAAAGCTATGCTGTAGCTCAAACAGAAGGTACAGACTTGATGGAGGAAACGAAGTTATTTTGGGGAAAGCATGCATGATCAATTCTGTGTAGGAGGCCAGAGCAGGTACCAGAAAAGACCATTATGATCCTTTAAATCCATGAGGCATACTTATTGTCTTTAGTGAGGACAATTGGATTTTTCTAAACTTCTTTTTTATTTTCTTTAGAAGAAAGCATTTGCGTCTCTTAAAGTTACCTGATCTAGTTAATACTGTTCAGAGCCGCTCCCAGACGTGCAAAATGCATTGTATGTAGTTTGGAGTTGAACTAAGACTTCTACAAGAGTCAGATTCTTGTCCTTGCCTCAGCAGCGGTCTGCTCAGCTGGGAACTGTTGTTTCTGTTGCAACACTTAACAAATTTCCGTTCAACGTTTTGTTTGCCTCAAATGGAAAAGTAGCAGCTGCCAAAGTTCCTGAAATTAGTGTTTAGAAGTAGATGATGAAAACTTCATTTTAGACATATAAGCAGAGGTGTGTTCATTTCTAGAGATGCTGAGAGCTTGCATTTGCCTTTGATTTTAATGATGGCTATAGAATCCTCTGTTGTATCATGCCATCATTACATTTATGTATAGATACATACATATATTTAGTTTGCTAAGTTCCATACTTAAAGAGGTAAATTCAAAATAGAAATCCAAGTGAAATGCTGTGTATGTGGATACTGTTCACATAAAGAAAATCCAAACTGACCTAGATGGTGGTACAATTTGAATTGTCTATTGGAAGAAAGTTAAGCTAAGCATATGCAGTGTTTGGAAAAGGTGACTGAAAGGAAAGATTAAAATTTTAAGTTCTTGAATGTAAATAATGAACACAGCTGTCACATGGTATAAACCAGGAAATTATTTCATATAGGCTTCATTTGTATTAGTAAATAATTTTTATCCTCACCTCCTGAAGACCTTTAGTTGCTGAATTTGGCAATTTGCAAGATGGGAAGTAATTGTATAATAATTGATACCTGACAATATGAAGCTTTTACCTCTTTCCAAAAACAGCTGGAAGTTACTGGTAGGTGCTTATGCTATGCTTGGACAATTCCTTAGTTGTTAGCCATAAGAATTTTTGGTTGCCAAAATGACAAACTCGACTAGGATTTATCTGCGAAATCATGTGTGTTATCTTGCTGGCCTAGCCCTGTATGGAATAGCATAGAGAAAATGAGGAAAGTGTGCGGGATTAGTAAGGAGAGGTGGAGATGAAGAGTGACAACTGATCCCTAGGAGACCAAGCTCTTTCTGATACTCAAAAGCCATTTTTTTTTACTAGGTGCATTTGTAGTCTGTTTTGCAAATGTTGTTCCTGTGTGAGGGAATGTAGTTCTTTGCTTTGTTTGGAACACGTCCATCATCTCTGCAAATGCATAATAAGTGCCAGTGTACAGTCCCTTACGTACTGGGCTGCGTACTGGTTACGTTTAGTAGATAAAAAGGAAAACCATGTTGTAAATCGTTAAAAACAGTTATTGTATAGGATGCTTTCTTGAACAGATGAAAAAAAGTGGGACTTTTAGAGGATAACTAGTGTTAGATTCAAAGTGAACCTCTTAGAGGATAACTAGTATTTTTCCGGTCGGGTTAGCAGAAGGTGTTGGTATTGACAAACTCAATGAAAATAATGGGGTACTGTCCAACTGTGTTAAATGAAAATTGTAATACATGATATTGTAATACATGAGTGCTTATGATCCCCATATTTTTTTAGATGGTTCTTAGCTGAATAAAAAAATGTTTATTTAAATGCCCACGTGACAGATTTGAATGTGCTTACTGGGAATCTTGGAGAAAGAGGGGAATCAAATGCTTGGAATCTGCCCAGACTATGAAATTCCTTATGCAAAGTTTCTTGTTGCTGGTTTATTAGTAGGGGTTTATTTTCAGCTGAACTTTATTGTAAATTATTAGAGACGGAGGTTTGGGGTTTCTTTTTTCGGTGTATGAGCAATGCCTTCTTAACTAGTTTATTTTCCCAATTTTTTTGAAGCCATGAAAAGTTCTGAAATCGAAGTTACATTATTGCATCAATGTTGGTTCTGGAAGTTTTTGAACGTAAAAGCTTGTGACTAATGCATACAGGTAAATTGGCCCAATTGTATGCTTGTTGATCAACAGCTATTTCCATTCTAAAAGTGTCCAAAAATTCAAAAAAGGAAAACAATTATGATGTGGTTCTGAAACAGTGGCTTCTGTACAAGCCTCCTCAAACAGAAGGTGAAGTCATGCTTCAAATAATGAATTGTGCATATTTATTTTTTTTCAAGATTTCACCCATGGGGTGACAGTAATTCACTGACTTAACTGGTTCGTGATGACACGGCCTCATTTAGCTGCTGTGCCGCAGTTTTCCTAGCCTTGTAGTGGGAGAGGCACAGAACAAAGAGCTGCAGGTGGTGTTCTGCCGCTGGATTTCTCCTCGTTGGAGTAGGCTTGAGACCCCCGAGCCTACTGCCAGCGGGCAGTTGTGAACAGTGTAGGAAAAGAGACAGCAGAGCGCTGATGATCATACTATCAAACATACAGATAGAGTCAGGTGGAGCCTTAGTTCAGGTAAGTAAGTTCTAGGGGATAAAATGAACATTGTATGCATTAGAAGGCATCTTGCATAATAAATCTTACGTTTGTAAAGAAAGGCTCTCGGTCGACTCTGAACTTGTTGAAATGTGCGTTAGCTTGTATGTGCAAGGCAAACAAGTGATTTTATTTTCTGCTACTTTTTTCTACGTTAGCAACTGAAAACCTTAGGGGGGGAAAAAAAAAAAAGCTTTAATAACAGATATTTTGAAAAACTAACCAGTAGGGCATGTAATGGATTTAACTGGTGTGTCTTGGAGTGATCCTGTGGAAACATGCACCTTCTAAAACAGTGTAGCTCCTGTATAGCCAGTTTTAACTTTATGAATCCTGATGTAACTAATTAAAAAGGAAATGTTTTTAGTAACAATATGTGAACTCAGAGAATAATTGGGTTGTAATTCAATCTGTCAGCTCTGCTGCCATTCATAAACTCAGGGTTTATGAAAGCCTCAGAAATCTCAGATTGAATTACAGCTTTATTTTGTACATAACCTGGAACAATGTATATCATAGCATTTCATTTGTGAGACTGACGATGTTTTATAATCCTGAAAATATTACTTAAATGTGTACTTACCATAAAATTCCAATTTTACATTTGGAGAAAAACCTCTACTGCAGTGCAATTGACAGTTTTTTATTTAGGCTTTACATCAGTTACATTAGGGCTTTCACTGTGGATGTTTATACGCAAAAACTGCTTACTTTTCTTTATCTTGTTGTGTGTGTGTGAAAGATTTTCTTACATATCTCTATTTCAGGTAAAACAAATGATAGTCTAGAGTGTTTACATTTTGTTTAATACTTGGTTTGCTTTACTATTGAAATACAATTTCACTAGTTGCCAGAAAATTACCCTTCAACCTTATTTATACCATTTTCTTAACACAATGAAGTCAGTTATGGAACAGAGCTCAAAATATTTGCGTACATACTGTATTTACAGATTTTTATTTTAGGACTTCATTCTCTCAAGGCAGTTCTTGAATATTCTCTGTCCTCAGGTTGCTGAGTCAAACCATGAAGGACCATTTGGTAAGAGTGGCTAACGAAGCAGAATTTATCTTGAGCAGACAAAGAGCAGAGGATATTAACCGCCATGCTGAATTTGAGGTAAGAAATGAAATCTTTTTTAAAAAAAAAACTAAACAGAACGCCAAAACATAACAAGCCCACTGTGTTTGAGGATTCCAATGTGTGATGCGGGCTTTTCAGGCACAGGAGGTTCCATCCTGAAAAGTGCTTTGCAGTCGTAGGGTATTTTGATAGTTTGCCACTAACTTTGATGGAAAAACAGGCTGTGCAGAGCAGCTCAGAACTTGTCAGAATCTGCAAACCATAGTTTGGGGGGGAAGGAATTTTATCATACCAATGCTGCTCTCTTCCATGAAGCAAATATCACTGTGTGTGTTAAAGCTGATTAGTGTCACAGTCAAGATATAACTCTGGAAAAAACCACCTTACCGACGATAAATGATAACAGCCTGTTAAGTGCAAAACGAGAAATTACTTTTTTTTCTTTTTGTATCATTTGCTATTTCACTTAATCCATCTCTAAAACCGTTTTCCTTATGTTTTACATGCCTCAGTGTGGTTTTGTTATGTTTTTGTATTTTCACCCCACTTAAGGGATTCTAAAGTGACATAATGGTTTTTGTTTTTATAGACTTGTAATAAAAATACAAGCCTTCTTTCTGAATCACTTTAGTCATACCTGCAATTTTGGATCTCAGTTACATCACGTATCTGCTTTCTCTGTGCTTTAATTATTGGGTTGTTTAAATGAAAACAAAGCTAAATCTCACTAAATTCACTAATATTCTGCTTAAAGAGTACTTAGTCTTTCTTCTGACATGTGATACTACTTGTGGTTTTGTTTTTAAAATGAAGCATTAAGAGATTGAAGGCACATTTGTGCTTAACGTATTTCTAAACTGTTTTGCTCTTAAATCTTTACTTGAAAAAATACTCCCCGAAGATGAAAGCATATTTGTCTTAGACAGTGCTTATGTTCTAAAGGTCATCTGTGTTGGCCCCAGGATTCAAGCTGTGCGTTGTTTAATAACATATCTGCACTTCATCTAGAGCTAGTTACCCCCTCCTGCAAACAGAGATGTTGTGAGATATCTACAGTACCATTTTGCAATGGTGAAATAGCAGGCATGTTTCATTTATTACATCAAGGGTTTGGCGACAGTCCTGTGGAGATGAAAAGTGCATCTTTTTACTTCATTGCCTGATAATCATCGGACTGGGACATACTTGACATCTTTTGCTCTGGATTTATGCAGAAGCTTCATGCATGACATGGCATTATTGATTAGATGAACAGCCCACTTCTTTTCTTCAGATGCAAACTATTCGCCAAGGTGTGCGTGTATGCGGGAAATCTGTGTGAAGTAAAGGGTTCTGTCATGTAAATATGGGCTATCAATGAATACGGTTGTTCGGTGACAACTTCACTGTTAGCCTTATTTCAGTCTCAAGACACCTTTTATGATGTCTGGAAGAAATTTACACTGAGCATCAACTTAAATTTTTAATACAGCTCTGAGTTTTGCTGTGACAACTCTCTAGGATAAGAGTTGGCTGATACTTTTTTAAGTTGATGCTGTTTTGAATCTGTGCTCTCTCAGTATCATGGCTCAAGGGGTTTAACTCATCAGGTTGAACTTAAACAGAAACCAGTGTACTAAAATAGCAGCAGTCTGTTTGTCCAGTTTAGTTTTGTTACTGTGTTGGAAAAACTTAGATCAAGCATCACTTCTGCAGGTGTGCAAATTGAGGATATACAACTACTGGATTCTACCAAATGCTTAAATAACAAACCTGGTGTCTCATGAAGTTAGCGTTACTGATGTCTGTGGCGGACTTCAGTCAACGTTATGTTTCTTTTCGTGCAAGGGGGAACCGTTAGTCACATCCATTTGAATCTGCAGGTACCACATCAACAATTGGAAAATCCTGTGTACCGTGTTCCTTCCATCCATGGTATGGTCTGGTTTTCACACGTCCTGTCAAGCGTGCTTGACTTGTCTTAGCACAATGGTGCTTTTTAGCCATGGTGCTCCTCATAGCCTTTTGAAGTCGTGCTCCAGGCTATAGAACACTTGCCGTTCTTCTGTCATGCCCAGAAATGCATCTGTCACTTGCCTAGACTGGAGCTGTCCCGTCACTTAATGGGAATGGCTCTGTGCTGCGTTGGGCTGCTGACATGCTGTGTGTGGCAATCGGTAGGTATGTTCCCATTGTATGAATGGGTGTCGATGCTGATGCCTGTGTTTTGCTCCTAACACTTATGTCATGACACGCTTCCAGGCACGTGACAGGAAGGACTGGCAAATAAGAGAAGAAGGACTTTCAAAACAATTGATACAGCCTTTGATGTGGTTCGTTTCTCCAACTTGAGGACCTGTAAGGAAGCGGAGTGGCAGATGATGAGCCCTAAGCTAAAGATTGTTTTGGCTAGTCTGACTGGTGTGCTTTGGTCACCTGCATGCACCTGCATTTCCTTGATTTTACTGCTTTATCTTCCATCTGTTCTTGAGAAATGAGTTGGAATGAGGATGGTATTCTTCCAGTCATGAGAATGGACTGACCAAGCAGAGTCTTTGAATGCAATATCCCATCTGCCATGGCATATGTCCGGAAAAGAGCAATTGTACAAGGAAGCAGATAGGCTATACTTCCATAAATTCTATCTTAACATGTAGAGATCTGCAGGTCAGAGACTTCCCTAACCAGAGGTCATGTCTTTAATAAGTAGTGTTGTGATATTTCTGCTGTGAATTTTTCCAATTCCTTTTAAAACTTGATGTGAATATTTTGCACCAATAATGTCCTAAGACGAGGAATTTCCCTGCTGCGATAGTTGAAGAGAGTGAGCAGATCCTGTGTACAACAAAAAGATTAAACAATTTCTTGGAAAATCGTGCAATCCTATAACATTTAGCTCTGAAGAATGGTATATGCGAATGTGGGTTTGGTCATATTTAAAAGCGTTTTGTGATTGTGGTACTTAGTAGTTGCAAAGCTGCAACTTTTTTTAAAAAAATGGTTGAGACGAGCATGCGTGGTTCAGATCAGAAGCAAGCTTTGCCACCTGAGCTACGGGGAGAAAGTTGATGAGGCTGGTTGAGTGAGGGATAAAGATCCAGAGACAGATGAGAAATGCGGCAAGAACTGTTACCCATTTTTCATTTTTATTCAGAGTTGCATTTCTGGTGTTTCAGATGACATACGAAATATTCCATGATAACACTGGGTCAGCAAAAATCCAACCTCCAAATTTCCTTTTCAAGATCTGTGGTATGTTTACTACTGCCTGGTTTTAATTCTCCCATTTCTAAAAGTCATGACAAAGATGAGCCTTGCAATATGCGTGTCAGATTTTGGACAGGTTTGCACCATGGTGATAGGGCAATCTAGACTTCTAAAATTTTCTGTAGAACACTTTTTTCCTTTTTCTTTTTTTTCTTTTTGAAAGGCAAGGGCAGTTTTAAAATACAAGGCAAAATATCTCGTCTTCATTTAAAACTGAAGTCTGGTATTTAGGGCACATAGAGGCAGGAGAAAGCAATGGGAAATTTAGACAAGCTTCATAATGAAGTTCTGTAGTTAGGTATTATTCCATAGTATTTGGCTATGAATGGGGTAAGGATGGTCATTGTAAGAGGAAGGAAAAACCTAGGAAAAGAGGTAATTCTGGGAAAGACACTGCTGTGCTGAACAACTGCACCTTAGAAATGTGATGCAAGAAAGTGTTTGTCATGTGACACTTTAAAAGTTGCCCAGGGTCCAGAGGGGAAGGTACCACTCCTATTTGGTTCTTAATTCATGGCGAGTACAAGACAGATGCTTCCCTTGCAGAAATGGATTGAGAAGCGTTCACCTAGCAATTCTTTCACAGCCGGGGGGAGACGGAGAAGCAGCAGCAAATGTGGCACATGTTCGCTTTGGCCACGTAAGGTCTGACTGGGCCTTTCTTCGCCATGTCTCCGTCTGGTGGGACCCTGCCTTGGTCAGAACGTTGAGAGGAAAGTGTCTCTACCCTTTCCGTAAAGCAGGATGACCAAAAGCATGGGAAGGGTCTCTAAAGCAAGGGTGGGGTTTTTTTGTATGCTGTTCCAGTTTGTGCTGTAACTTCAGATATGCAGGAAACTCTGAGTGCCTGGGTGAGAGAGATTTAAATTAAAAGGATTTGAAAAGAAGTCTTTTCTCTCCTCCCAATGTCTTCTCAAGGCAATTCTCTCTCTTTCAGAAACTTCAAATAAAGGGTCTCAAACAGTAGCAAAATCTGCACATCTACTTCTTCGGTGTCCGGTGGCAAGAAGGGCATCTGCCGTCTTGGCTTGGCTAGTTTTCTGTTTCTTCCTTTTTGTCGGGAGTCTCTGTCACCATTTGCATTGCAGACCCCTCCTTTGCCTCTGCAGTCCTGTGCTCCAGAAGCTGCTTCAAACTGGAGGTGCTCAGCTTCCCTCCCGAAGATGCAATCTCCCACCCCCTTTAGAGGGCTCTACCTTACAACTCAGCAGCCCGGACAAAGACAGAAAAGTCTTCCTCTTTTGGTGCCTGGACACTCCTTTTTTTTTATCAGGAGATAATATAAATAACATAAATTATGAGTAAACCAGGTACACTGTCTTTCTTCTAAGCTGGTAATGTAAAAAAAGACAGGGGAAAAAAAGGGCTTTGGAGGTGAAGGATTGGTTGCGAGAGGTTTTTCTATGGCTGAATACAAAGGTCAACCTTTCTATTTCTTATTTTTTTCTGATCCTTTCTTCACCTATGTTTTCACTCTTACCTCTGTAAGTAGTTACATCTATGAATGTCGCCATATGGGGAGGTCACAGGGAGACCCGAGACGTACTTACCCATTTTGCAGTGTGATTAAGCCTCAAAGAAGCCTGATGAAGCAATATCCCACTCGTTTCTCTAGTGAAGTGGCAGCGAAGCACAGGTTTTTACAGCCAATGTGGAAATGTGCGCATTCCTAACGTAACTTCCAACCCTTATAACCTCAAATTTTGCCTGGTGTCCTTGGGATTTATATGCACAGGTCTTGTAGGCATTTTTCAAAAATCTCACCCTGAGTGTTTGGTAGAGCTGAAAATCCTGCAGAGGAACCTCTTTATGCCTGAATTCCAAGAACTAGTTTCATGCTACCACCTAGACTGCTCTCTAGAAACGACCTTGAAAAACGTGGCGATTCGCACTGTGTCTTAGATTACGTGTGCAGACTGCAGCGGAGTCGGGCCTAGAGAATAATTGGATTTGGTGTGAGGAGGGGGAGGGAATTTTGTACTCTAATTGACTTTATTTTATAATTTATGACAGGAGTGCCCATTGCCTTGGATATGCTCCCCGTCTTCTATAAATCTCTTCGTGTATTTGTGTGTGAATATACATATTTATAGAATTCTAAATATGTAAACCTGCGGGTGTTTTAGGCCTGGACTGTTCAAGCATCACGGTGTTTCATCGTTCTAGTGAAGGTTTAGTTTGCTGTCGGATGGCACTGCTGGATTTTGACCAAAATCTGTGGCAGCGTATCTCAGTGCTTGGGAATATTCATCATTTTTGATGAATGTTCTTCCAGGAACGTGGAGGGGGGGTTGCCTGGAAGACTCGCGTGAGGGAATAGGAAAATGAGGGAAAAGGTGCTGTACAGAACCGTTCATAATGTTGCACATCACGACTGTGTGTGGAGGAGCAATGGAGGATAATTTTCAGAAAGCTTTCTAGAACGGGTGGACGAGGATTCTTCATTCTGAGTCTTGAGGAAAACAGGCGCTTTGGTAATCTTTTTGGTAAAATGTAACTGCTGCTGTAATTTACAAACTAACCTGCCTCCTCAGAGTCTCTTCTTTTCAAGATGGTGTGGTGTCATTCCCTTCAATTTTTGGTCTTATTTTTTCAAATTCTCGTCATCCATAAAACTGTGAAGAGCTGGCATTCTTGTTATTGGCCGCTTCTGTTGATTAACTGAGAATTTCACATGACTTTCCCTTTGCATTTGTTATAAATCATGCTAGGCAGCTAACTTCTCTGCATGATTTCTCTTCAATAATTAAATCTAGCATTTCCAGCTGCCGTAAAATTTGTTGCCCTTTTCTGTTCAGTTATGTTTTTTCATGCGGAAGACTTGGACTTCCTCACAGTTTTAATTCTGATTCAGTATCAATTTATAGGCTGTGTGTAATAAACTGAATGTTTTACTTCATGGCGCATGCTGGGAAACGAATCTTACTGTTAATACAAGTGTTGCCTTGACAGAGGTAAGATGCAGGGCGAGGCAAGCGTTCCAGTAGTGACTTGGATGTAGGTGTTTGCTTTTTGTTTTTCCTTGGCAGAAAACAAAATCCAGTGGTTCCGCTGATTGAAAATCTTGTGTATTCTGCACCTTTTCCCCTTTGGTGTACTAAGCATTAAATGGTAGATGTTATTTATATCAGAGGAAGTAACTAAAAATTACTGTAAATCAATTGTGGCAGAATACCCAGAAGTCCAAGAGTGTTTGAGAGCCCTTGAAAGAATTATGAAAAGGTATTTGGTGCCTTTGTAGTTTCTGTAGATGATTGTTCCTTCTGTATGTAACAAACAGTTACTGCGGGAAAGAAAGTTTTAATCCTTGATTGGGTCCCTATTCTCCATATAATTATCCAGTGTTTTTAATAACAGCTGCCTTGTTATTGAACTTGTGCATCGAGTAATCTTTCTGTGGCTCTTACAACATCCTTTTATATGAAGTGTTATTCAACGCACTTAATGACAATGACCTTATTTATTAGAACAAAAGATTTTGGAATGCTTTCAATGGGTATTCTGTCTAGCAGCGTGGGTTATCAGCAGCGAATCTTTACAGAAGGTACGAAGATAATGGATAGCGCAAGTTGTAGGTGTCCTGTAAGTAATGTAACCAGAAGTTATAGTCCGTAAGATTGCAGAAATGTAATGTGGCATCACAAAGGTGGTTAGATGCACCCTGACAGAAGAAGGCAGCTTTACACGTGTCGTTAGAATGGGCTCAGCTCCCTCTCCAGTTCAGCTTTTTGAATGGGGCAGGTCAGGCGCTATAGCCCATCTGTCGGCAGAAGGAAGACAGCTTCTGACCTTCAGTTCTAAACGCATTCTTTCTGGTGGTGTTATAAACTCTTCTACAGAGTGCTGGGCATCAAAGAATATTGTTTTTTTCCATTGGAGGGTTAACCAGTTCTGTTCTGCTGCAATATGTTGACAAATCCCAAACCGGAAAATTAAATTTCTCCTATTCCTGAGGTGGCAATTTTTAGGATTCATTGTCTCGTGTGAGTCAAAGGATACTGAAATGAGATGTTCACTTTCCGTTTGAACATGATAACATTTTTCCTTGTGCTCTGGGAAGTGTTGGGATAAAGTATTGCCTGATTATGAAAGGAGGAGTGAAAAATTGTGGTTTCTCTTTCACTATGCTTTTAATAAGCAATGGGAGGAGAAGGAATGAAAACTTGCACTGGAATGCTGAGACATCTTTTTTGTTAGATCTCAATTTTAAATCAAAATACATTACAGAAATATGTCTAAGAGTTTTCAAAGATACAATAATAATTGTTTCTGAAGTAGCTTGAAAGAAAATTCATTTTGTAACTACTTTCTCCTATAGGCTTTTCTGATGAAACAAGAAGTGATGTTATTTTCATTGCCATTTTTGGATAATATTTTGGCAAATTATGAGACAAACTATGTGAAGAATTAAATCTAATAATTATCCATGTGTTATTGGGCTTTTCAAATCGTATTGAATATGGAAATGAAATAGATTCCTAACGGTAGCTATTTCATATACAAAAAATCTATTCTCATTTTTCTGATGCTAATGAAGTTTATTACTTTTTAATTAATGCTTAGTTTTTAGCAGTGGCTTGTCGAGATTTTTCCACATTTTATAATCTATGCTATGTTTCATTTACATACTAAGTGTAATTTGAAAAAAAAATCCAGGAATGTCATGAAGATACGAGTCTTTTCTGCACAGTGTTTTACAATATTAACTGTATGAGAGTTTAACTTTTTATGGCCTTTTTTCCTCTCCTTTTACGTATTTAACACATCTACTTATTCTTCACTTCCTGTGAATGATAAACTTTCCTTTGTTTTAAAAACTTTTTACCCTCTCTTGTAAGTACTGTTACAGCTGGAATTCTTGTTATTTTAGCATCTGTAGACCCTGGGAACATAAAAAAACCTCTGCCAGAAGGAGCCAAAGACTCAATTCCTGTAACCCCTTATGTCTTATAATTTTGCCCTGCTGCTTTAATGGCTGAATTGAAACAGCATAGGCATGAAGAAAATGGGGTAGTTCGAAGAAAGGAGAGCCGTGTTGTATGCTTCTGCTGTGATCTATCTGCTGCTAGACTGGGAAAAGACATTCCTTTTTGAACTTATCTTTTGCTGTGGAGGTGCATCTTAACTATTTTTTTTGTGTGTGTGTGTGAAATCCTTAAGGGTGGCTTATTTTTTTGTTGTGTTTTTTTTTTTTTACTTTATTTAGCTTGCTAGCTAAGTACCACACAAAATCCAGAATAACAATTAGTGCATGCTTACAAGATTGATCAACATGAATAAGGTAATGTCTAAAGAGCACTTTATTAGGATTGGTTTCTGTTTGTTCTTAGAATTACAAATTCTAAGTTTTAAACTTGTTACTTCTTTGATAGAATAACTCTTAAAGGAAAATTATACACAGTAGGAAGTGAGAAGAATATAATAATCTCTGTACTGTGGAATATCTCTTCCACAGCAATGACTGAATGAGTTACTTCTAAATGGTCATGTGTTAGGAAAAAAAGTACAGAAATAGGAATGTCTGGTCTTATATTAATATATGTGCAGGATTTATAGAGGTAAGTTCCACTTACCGCAGATAATTCTTTGTGAATACTGACTTGTGATGGGAGTTGCTCAAATACTTAGGTGAACATCCCTTAGTTATTAGGGTATTATAGAGCCTCGGGTTCTGCCAGGTTTCTGGAATAGGAAACAATTCAGCAGTAAACTTGAATAACTTTGTTCAGACCATTCAAAATCCAAAATCATTTAGGATGTTAACACCAACCACTTGGAAATTCCGTGCCTTTTTTAATTCATCTACATTAATAATGTTGTGCTTTTGTTCCACCGATGACTAGTTTGCTCAAACTCAAAAGCGTTTGTACTGGGTTAGACCAAAAGTCCATCAAACTCAGTATTCTGTTTCTAACGGAGTGGAGTAGTACCTGCCTAGGGACAAGCGCGAGAACAATGCGACTGTTTAGGGCTGCTTCCTTGGTTCTACCCAGGTGGCAGAGGTCACAATTTGGACAAAGATTTGCAGTTCTTTCTATGAATTTCACGTATTGTTTTATCTCCCAGTCACGGTATTAGCATTTTGCATGTTTGATTGTTGTTTTTCACTACCTTGAATTACTTAGAGCTATCAGCAAAATTTAACACCTCTTCCACTCTCTGGTCATTTCTAAATACATTTAATAACACAGTGGGATTCAGTTAATTTCTCTCCACTTTGAAGACTAGTCTGTTTCCTTTGTTTTAATCAATTTTTATCAACATAAGGATGTTCCTATATGCCCTACTGCATCCTGCCTTTCTTGAAATATCTTTTTGGCATTCAAACAGTGGACTTTATGAACTGGATCTTTCTTGTCTGTGTCTCCAGTGGCTTGTTGAAAGAAATCTAGTGAAGCATGACTTCCCGTTACAAAAGCAATCATGGCTCTTGCCAGTGTGTTTATTCCATTGTTTGCTTTTTGCTTTAAACACAGCTACCAATTTGCCTTTTATAAATTTCAGACTTGTTGCCATGTAGCTCCCTGCTGTCCTCCAGAGTCCGTTTGGCATATTTCATTCTTCGGGCACTGAGGTAGTTTGAACAAGAATGCTGTTGCTAACGGCTCAGCCACGCTCATCCCCGAGTTCTTCTAGATCACCTGAGCGAATACCGTCTGGTCCTATAGTTGGTCACTTGTCAGTTTTCTTTTATAACTTCTCTGCTAGCACTTCTCTGTGGTGGTCTTGTGTTCCAAGAGCTCTTTTTATCCTTTGATCTTCTATTAGCTCTACAGAGATACCTTAACGGGCTTACTGCCCCTGATTTCTTTGAAAAATAATTTATTACTGCCTTTTATGCCTTTGTGCAAGCGTTCTTCAAACTCTTTTGGCCTGCTTCAGTCTGTTTTTAAAACTAACATATCATAGTTGGCATATTTTTCTGTTTTCCTTCTTTGAAGAGACTTCGTGAAGAATGCCATTTTCCTAGAGCCTTCTTTCTCTGCAGTTTAACCATTCCAGCTTTTTTTGCCCTTTTATAAAGCCTTTTGATGGTTGGCATATGTTTCCTTTGAACCCCTAATATTGTGTCTTTTTATACAGTTTTTGTGTTGTCTATAAAAAATGTTTTCCATGTTTTGCTGCATCTTTTTATCCTCGTAATATGAAAACTAAGCTAGCTAGCTAAGAAATTTCTTGCTTCAAATTAGATGTTCCCATCAGAAATGTTGTTCTCACCTATTCATGAAAAATAAATCAGTAGTGTTTACCTTGGTTATTATTCATGTATCGACTTTTATGGTAGCTCATGCAGCGATTCTAAAATATTCTTGACTGAATGCAGTGTACGTAGAGCCTAAATTTCTAGCATTAACAAAGCAAATATCCTGTTGTGCTTGATTGGAGATTTTCTTCTAATATTCCTGTCCAAAGATAGCTTGCATTGCCTATGTACCTTTTTAACAACAGTGTAAGGAGTTGTTCAGCTTTGAAGAAAAACCACTGGTGAGAGTATGCATGTCTCCTATGTGCGTTATTATAGGTTAGTTTGATCTAAATGAGAAAGACATTATATTAAAACAATTGTGATATTGGTGCTGACAAGGTCAGAAAAAAAAATCTTCAGGGTCTGAATATCCGAAGGTGTTTTTTCTCACTGTTCCAACTGGTAGGTTGGACTTAAATATTCTGCTCAATTGTAAAATTTCTCTAATTTATTTTTACTTGTATTCAGCGTATATTTCTTTGTAATTATGTGATTATTGTCTTTTGGCTTCACTGGTCTTTTCTTCCGTTTTTCTTATTTTTGCTTTTTTTTTTAATCTATTATTTATCACATCTCCTCGCTTCATGTCGCTCGGCTGAATGAGTTTTGTTCATCTAGCTTGCTTTCTTCTAAGGTGGTGTCTTCATACTCTAGATCATCCTAGTAGTTCTACTCTGTGTGTTCTTGGAAGGTTGATTCCTACTGGAACATGGATGAGCAACATTAATCACGTTGATAAGTCCGCTATCAAGCCTATTATCCTATCTCAAACTGTGGATACTTGAGGAAGGGTTTACTACAAGGGCAAACAATAGTAACACTTTCCCAGAATACACTCCCACCCTTCTGCAATTTGATGTTCAGGGACTTCTGATTCTTGCTTGCCAGAAATAATGGCCATGTGCTTAGTACCCCTTGAAGGATTATTCTCCCATTTGCCCAGCAAAACTTTAAATCCACATAGGCTTTTGCTAAGAGTTTCACTGAGTTAATTGCAAATTGTACTGGCACCTTAGTTTCATTCTTGTGTTGTAAAATGCCTTTTCCCTGGTAGCGAGTCAGCTTGGAGGGGAGACACGGATCACCACCAGAATTTCTTAGAACACCTTCTGTTCATTGTACTGTTGTAATGCATAGAATAAAGCTGTTACTGTTAATAGCTAACCACACACAATGCCATCACTTACACACTTACAGCTGGAGCTTCCAGTTGGGAGGCTGACTCCAGCCGTCTACTCCAACAAGTGTAATGAAGGGTTTTACAGGCATTCCAGTAGCTTCAGAAAGTCCTGCAGAAGGTCCTTTGCTTCATGGGGGTACGTATACAATCCTGTATTCCTTGTTTGCCTAGAGTAGACGTCACTCTCTTGGATGTTGTCAGTCATACAACCTGCTGCTGAGACTCGCGTGTGCTAGTGGTGGTGTACAGATTCAGCAGACCTGTGCTATTCTGAATTTATCATATTTTGCAGGTTCAGCAAGACTGTCAGTCCCTAGGGTTTACCAGCTCTTGGGAAAGTTTCACACACGACCTTCTCAGCATGCACTCTCCATCTCTTTAGCCTGCTTTTTCTTGGTGACTGTCTCCATCTAATATTTTAAGAATCTATATAGCCTGTTCACGCAAACTCATCTAGAAAGGGTCCTTTATACCACATGATTTTACAGAATTATCCTATCCCTTCTGAGTTGTCTTCTTCCCCCCGCGCCCCCCCCCACCCCCCACCCTTGGAAAATCCTACTGTTACATAGTTTTTTTTTCTATGGCAGTGATTCCAATTTTGAAGTGATTCCAATTTTGAATCCTTCTATAATGCTTCTCAGTTCTATCATATTTTCTGATGGAAGACCCAAAACTGTGCCCAGCATTCCAGATGTGGACACACCAGGAATTTATAAATACACAATGTTTTCCATGGTGTACTCTTCACAGTGGTTTCTAATTCTTTATTTGATTCCTGTGTGCTTGTTGATTATTCTGTACTGAGCTGATGTTTTCATAGAACTGGTATTGATAATACCATCTCATTATGGCAAAAAGGAGTGCAGACAAAGGTGAACTCAGAGTCCATCATTTTACATCTAAAATTAGATTCTTTCCTACATTTCTTTTATCTACGCTGAAGTTCCTGTGCTGTTTTATTACCACGATGACTTGGTCTTCCAAGCTCCCCCTCCAGTTCCTCGCAGCTCCTCCCAAATAGCTTAGTATAAGCAATGAACTTTGTCACTTCATTATTCACTCATTCTTCAGGCTTTTTTTTACATAGATGTTGAACAGCCTGAAATGATCACGAACTGACAGGATTTGTACGGTTAACGTTAGTTTGACCAGAACCTTATCTAGTATTTTCTCCCATCTCCTCTGGAAGTAGCTTTTGCTGCTTTATGTTTTGCTTTTCTTTTGTGATGTTGGTCTAGATAAGTCATTATACCTTCTTAAAATGTGACTTTTAAAATCAAAATAGTTTGCTCACGAGTGGAGAATTTGCGCATACTGGTGTTTTAAGAGCTTTGATGAAATAAAAAGTTAGAGTACACGTCTGTTATTATTTGTACAGTTAACATTTCCATTGATGGTGAAAATATACATGTCAAAACCATTCTAAAGAAATGGCAATTACAGCATGAGATGATAGGTTTAGTTTTTGTATACCTACAGGAACCTGAAACTGCTGTAACGCTCTTTTTTTTTTTTTTTGTTTCTGCTAAAACAGAATGGTGAATCAAACAGTTTATAATAGCATTAACTTCCAGATAAAATATTTTCAACCAGTCTTTATACTTCCAGAATTAGTGGAAACATGTATGTCTTTAGATTCTTGCATCAAGGCACAGGGAAGTGAATTATTGAAAAGATAAAAATAAATTTGTTTGCTTTCTGTCAGAGTTCATATCCACAGCCAACCTTGATAGAAGACCAGAATGATTTAGACAAGTTTGCTTTGGAGATTCATAACATATGCTTGCTGGACAGAATTGAGTTATCTGTGCTCTGGAGAGTAAGTTATTGTAGCAGGAGCTGACAGAGATGAAGATAACTGAGGGAAATTCAATTACCTTTTAGTGTTTTCCTTCTAATAGGATTCTTAATGTGAAAAAGATCCTTAGATGATGCGCCTATGTTGCTTTGTGAGATCTGCTTTGATACCTGCATCCAGAATAAAGTGAACTCTTCTTTTCAGGCCTTCATTAAGGATGAAATATGCATCTGATTGCTAAATGGGTGTTAACTTTTGATCCAACATATTGTCATTTGTAGCCCAGATGTATTTGACAGTCTTTTGCCAGTGAGCTTGAATATTCTCTTAAATGCAATTTCATTTTCAAAAGTATTGTTTTTATGCGAGAAGCTTGTTTGTAACAGGAATTGAAGAAAGAGGTCACAAAACTGTAAAATATTTCCCTATATTCTAGCTGTCTTTCTGAATGTTTGTTTTCTCATTTGACTTTTCCTGGCAAAAGCACCTGAGTTGCAAATACTGCTTGTGACTGACCTGAGTTCAGGCTGTTGGGTTAAAGCCCGTGCCACCTTACTATAGCTGGATTTCCTGAGAAACCTCTGCAGTTCTGAAGTTACCAGGGTAGGCTGGTGCGTGCAGGTATTAGGATGTTATTATTTGTGTTACTTGTAAAAATTTCAATCTTTTTTATAATGGCTGAGGGTTGAAATGAAAATTTAGAAGTGACTCTATGAAGCCAGCTCATTCTGCAGCTGTATGTACAAAAACATACCGCGTACGAGTTCACATACCTGCAATATGCTTGCTTTTACTGACCCATTAAATCACTGTGTGTAGCTGAACGTAGTTACGTGTATATCTTCCAAAAGACTTTATTTTTAAAACTCTGACCCTTATCAGCTTTGGAAAGTGAAGTCCACTTTTTATCTGGAGCATTTATCCAAGCACTTGCACACTGGTATTTCCCTAAAAGAAAGGGAGAACAAATATCTTCATGTTAGGTTTATCTGCATAAGGGAGAACAAATATCTTCATGTTAGGTTTATCTGCAACCCCAAAACAGGTTTGGATGTGCCTAAAAGCCATAGCATACCTGACCTGTAGAAGTCTGTATTGAAATCTAGTTCATAGTTTGAGTAGTTACTTGTCTTGACCTATGGCTTCTTGATTACGTAAGCTATAGATACACTTGTCATTAGCGTGTTTGTTATCAAATCATAGTGTGCGTGGTCTCATCTTGTAGTTAATGCAGCCTCCTCATTTAGGCATGACCAAGTTTGATTTGTGCAAATTTGTTTTTTGATGTTCATGAGGGTGGCTTATTAAAATCAACTTTGGGGCAGTGTGGGAGGTGAAAACATATTAAAACATACGCATTAAGATACTGAGGTGTTTAGAAAAGTTCATCAGTAGAGCCCGAAGGCATTTACAGTTAAGTATTTCAGCATTACCTATATTTCTTAGTCACATAGAGTATTCTTATCTTTCATTTATTAGAATATTATTGAGGTGGAAGTTGTGCAAAATATTGCATCTAGTGTAATAGCTTATACTGAATTGGTATTTCTCATTCCAATGAAAGCTTCAGCCTTTCATTGAGAATGCTCTGTTCTGAATACAGAATATAGTTACAGTGCTGAATGAAATAAATACCTTCATGAGTGGTGGTTGAAAAGAGACAGTAACTGTTTGTATCAGGATTTTACAATTAAATTGCTAAAATGATCTTTATTTTGTAGTAGATGGGGCTTGAGGTCTGTCTGGGATCCACGGAGGGAAACGGTGGAAAACTGTAAAGCCACACCCAGCCGAGGGTGACGTTCCTGTTAATCTTTTATAAAGGTAGCCTTTCATTTCTGAGTGGACCTGTACAGCTTTCCAGGAAAGGGAACAAGACTGTGCTAATCAGAATTCTTAACAGGAACTGAAAGGTCCTTTCACATTGCGCAGCAGTGAGATACAAGTGGCAGTCCAGCTTTTCATCTCAACTTTCCTGTATTAGCTTTTAAATGGGAATCACTAGAATAGATTTTCTAAATCTTTTTCTTCATGCTTAATCTGATTCTTTTATACAAATGTTTACAGAATGAGCCTACATACTGGTTGTCCTCTTTGACCTAAAAAGGAGAAAACTGAGCCAGTCCCTTTGAGATGGTCTTAGATCATGAAAAGGAAGATCTATCGGGCAGTTAAGTTGCTCTTCAGATGATCACTGTGTCGGGGAAGGTGCCAAGTGACTTACAGACCTCTGGATTTCACTATTAATCTGAAGTCCTACTGGAAGCGGCATAGCCAATCCTTAAAAAGTCTTACCATTCAGAAAACTAAATTGTCCTCACTGTTCTGTTTCACACAAGGAAGAAGATACTCCTCTTCTCCCTCCCGCCTTTTGCCTGCTCACATTTCTAGGTCCCTGTTGTTAATTCACTTTTTAGAACATGCATCTTCAGAGATTTCTGGCCGTCTTAAAAGAAAAGATTTAGTTATCTCTTGGAAGTAGGGCTTGGAAGGTGATGATAGTGAGTGTAATGATGAGCAGTGCAGGTGCTTTGGTCACTGACACAGTTTCTTTTTTTCCTTTGGGCCCTAGTGCCAAGATACTGCTTTTTTGTCAAAAATCTGTTGGAACAAATTCTGGCTCTAAGGAGTAATGCCAAGGTTATGGCATAATGGATTTTGAGATGTTCATGCTTCTTCCATCCTTCTCCCCTGCCTGTCCTTGTGGAAACTTGGGATTTAAATCTCATCAAACTACCCTGAATTGTGTGTTGTCCTTAGAGCAATTTGAGATCCCATCTTTCATGACCGATGCCAATTCTTGCCTCAGAGATATTTAAGGAGGTGACAAACAAAGCAAGCAAAATACTCCCTTATTGGATGGGTTACTATATTATAGAGAACATACGGCAATTGTGAAACAAATTTTGTCATCACTTGGGAGCAGAGGCTTACAATACACTGTCGGGGTGCCGCGAGGGCTGGCGGTGGCTAAGTTGGGCACCCGCTGCAGTACCACAGCCTCCTGGGCAGGACCTCACCGAGCATCTCCAGCCTGCCACCCGCCATGGGAAGAGCGGGCAGCCCTGGGGGAGGGTGGCCAGGGCCAGCACAGGCCCCCCACAATAGGGCAGGGCCACGGGGCCAGGGCCAGCCTGAGGCTGGGAAGCCCGCTTGCCCCATGGCCGGGGGCCTGGGAAGGATCGGGGAGCCCACAGCAAAGTGGCGGGCGTCGCTGGGATGGGGGGTGGGTCCTGGCCTCTGGGCAGGCTGTGGGGCAGCCCCCCACCACCCCCAGCAGGACAGGGTCATCCTCAGCTGCGCTGGCTCAGTGCTGGCCCTCAGCCCTGCGAGAGCCTTATGCCACCTACAGACATCTCTAAATTGTCCTACCGTTACTCCTGAATGCGCTAAACATTTACAGAAGTAGTCAGATATTCTGACTTCCGAAATATCGTTGTGTATTTTTTCCTACCCCGCCTGTTAGAAACCCCAAGTATCTCGCTTCTAAGCAGTCGTTGATAGCCTTGAAGCCAGCATCACCCGTCTTGGCGTTGGACCAACGCTGTTTTGCAAGGCAATTTCATATGGTCAGCAGCAGAGGAGGGAGGAATGTTTCTCCGGTTACTTTTGAATGGCAGTTGTTTGAAGCTACTCGGAAATCTGGAACATTAGACGTAGACAGAGGTAGATTTTGGCTGGAGTGTAACTGAGGCTGTTAAAAGTGTGTGAGAGAAATGTTGTTACATGGTGCTTTGGTATGTCCAATAACTGTCACTTACATGTGTTTTAGATAATGTTTTATATCATTTCAGTAGTTTGTTTCATTTTTGTGCATGCTTGGTGGAAGCTGGTGATTTTGATTAGTCGCTGTACTTCCTTTCAATATCTATAATGTTAACGAGTGAACTGTAATTCACAGCAAATCCCTTGTTTTAAAATTCCCCAGAATTTGTGTTGTTTTTTTATCTTGCGTGGCTATTGTGCTCTAAACATAGCAAGCTGCAAGTATTGAGTTTGTTATTTTACGCTGAATTAAAGTCAAATAGTGAAACCTAGTTAAGCAGGATTTGTGCAGTTGTACAGTGTCATCGGGTTTGTGCTGTTACACCAACGTCCATGAGTTCAGCTGTTTGTAACAAATGCTGATAACTCTTATCGAGGGGCAGTATGAAAACACCCTCATACCATTTAAAAAAACCAACAAAAACAACCAGGGAGAAAGACCTTGCAGGATGAACTGGAACAAAGCCAAAAATAAAACTCAACGAGAACCTCAGAGCCTTGGAATGGGAGGTTGCACAAGTTCTGGTATTTAATTTTGCAATGAGAAATAAACCGAAAACTCATGAAACGGATCTTATATATTCTTCTTATGTAAATGAATACGTTTATGGAGTGTGTGTGTAAATATATATATATTTTTTTTTTATGTTGACAAAGGGTGATTCCAGTAGAAACTGCTTGGTGCTACGTAGTACTTCATTTCTCTGAAGGCAGCAGCTGTGGTAGTTGCAATACTGACTCTTGCATCATTGCGGTCTTTTCATTTAAACCAAGTGAGCAAGAAAATGCAAATTTTAAAGTAATTGTTATGGAGTATTTTTAGTCCCTGTTCCGTATCGCTCAGTACAAGGATCTAGAGTTGCATGAATGAGTGTGTTTAAGTTAGATAGCTGTAAATTAAAGCAGAGACTGTTGCCTTCTCACACTAGGAGTAGTCAGAATATTTCAAGTGCTGTCGTTATATGGATAATAATATCACACAGTTTTTAAAAGAAATTAAATTATCCTCCCTCAACAATTTTTAGAGCCAAATGTCGACGTTTCAAGGGTGGTAGAACTTTTTCTGAATAAAAAAATGCTAATTAAAACCCAAACCTATTCATACCTATCTCGTACTGTTCTGAAATTCCAAAATTACGTTACATAAATGCATTGAGAACCAATCACACAGGAAAAAGCCTCATACGCTAGTTGGAATGAAATACAAAACATAGACTACTGAAAAAAGGAGAGGGAAAAAATAAAATAATTTGCTTTTTGTAGTTTGATGCTATAGGAATTCTGACAGGAGGCTTTAAGCTAAGGCAGAGGTTAAGCTGAAGCTGGGATTATGGCTGTTTAACATGTTTCCAAGGTAAGTGGCTAGGAATGATTTTAAAGAATAAATGCTATAAGAGGCCATATTTTAATAATCCTTCCCATTTGCTTCTGGATTTTTTTTTTTGTTAATCTTTGCCATTTCATCATTATCTTAATTAAAATATCCTGCTTTCAAAATACTTGGTCCTCCAAAGAATAAGCCTCTCAAGGGTCTTAGTTTACCATCAGGTGAAGAGCAAGTTGGGAGTGTAAGTTAGAAACTTGTGAATCAGCAGCGCTGAGCATGTAATACTTATTTTTTCACAGATTCTCTGATAGGGATTTAAAATTCCTCTGACAAAAAAAGAAGCCCTTAATACTTTTTGTTAATAAGGAACTAAAATGTTCTGCGGGTACAGATGAAGGTGCAATGACTTAATGGCAGAAACGAAAGGGTTTTTTCTGTGTGGGGGAAGGACATGCTTTGCCAGCAAACGTTTGTCCTATTTAGCAGCGTTGCTCAAGGATACGTGCCAGTCAAGGTGATCGTTCTCCGTTGTGAGAGGCTGAAAAGGTCCTGAACTGTCAGAGATCACGTCCACTAAATTAGCTCTTGGAGCAGGCATGATGGAAGCTGGTGAAGGACAGATGGGTTGCCTTTTGGATCGCGAGTTCATGTTCACATCTGAATGTTTCATAGCTGAGGTTTCGCAAAAGGTTTGCCAAATATTGCACAGAATACTTTTAAAGCTCCTCTGTTGCTGGTGCTGGACGATGGGTGATTTGTTCCTACATCTACCTTAATTGCCATTATGTATCCCTGTGTATACGTTGATTTTCTTGTGTGCTTGATGGTATTTTTTCCCCTTTGTTTGTTCTTAACATTTACTGAGTACTAGACTACTATACAGAGTAGAATACTTCCAAAGCGTGCCTTTGATTCTATTATCATCAGAGTACAGAACAATACTATAGAAAGGCAAACTACCAATATCTTTTTCTTTTTGCGCATTAAGTGTCATAAGTGACATCTTAAGGAGTCCAGTCAGGTCTGAAACCAACTTGGTATCCAAAGTACTGAAGCTTATTAGAGATGTGCTTGTCATTGGCGTGCAACCAGGCATGGCAGGATAGGAAACTATTATGCCTAAATGTCTTGTTATCTCAAATTAATGTGATTTCTCTGTTCTTTGTTCATGAGTTGGTTTATTTTGATACATTCTGAAGCTCCTGGATTAAAATCAGAGTTGTGTTCTCCGACCGAGACACTAAACAGGGAAAGCTGGAAAGTGCTTGAGGGGAACTATGTAGAAAATAGAAACAGAAACACAGACCTCAGGCTGCAGGGATATCTCAAGGGGCTAATCTTTCCCGCTTTTGGAAATCTGGAGCTTTACATAATCTTGGAAACTGTTTATGTAGAGATTTTGGCTGGAAATGAATTTGCTTTGCATGTATTTTGCAAATTTGTAAGGAGATTTAGTGAGTGTGATGTAGCAGGAATATCAAACAATAAATAACAAAATCAACAGAGGCATGCTGATTATTTTTGCATTGTATTCTGCATATGATATGAAAGTGAGTTCTTATATGATAATAAAAATGAGTCCTGTACAGGAATACACATTCCTGTAAGGTAGGAGTTGAGACAATTAACACAAGTCATGTGTTAAATACTAATACACCTAAGTGTTTATAGCTGTCTCTTTGATAGCTATAGAAATTAAAGAACTGTAACTCATGCAAATGCCTTTTCACTTTGTTATAGCCAGAGGCTGAAGCCACATTTATAGATTGAAGTGATACAAGGTATTTTGTAATAAGGTTCCAAATTATCTTTTGGTTTATCTGCTTATCCTCTGAATCGTTCCGGCTGATTTTTTCCATTCTTTGTGCTCCTGGAGGTTGAATTACTTTGAGGTTTAGATTATTTTTTTTCTTGTTTTGGAAAAGAAGCTTGGCAAAATATTTCCAAATTAAAAATTACTACTACTATTTACTTCATTGAGAATATCCATTTTTCCTATGTTTTGAGGTATTATTGTTTCCCCACTGTCAGGAATGTACCTTTTGCCCCCATTACGAAAAATGATTCGGAATTCATCTGACGCAAAACTCGTGAAAAATTGCTGTTAATGCAGTAGCTTTAGGGGCTTCTTAATTAGTAAGTTGCATTGTTCAAAAACACTCAATAGCGTGTGTTACCTGCCCTTAGAGACTTCATTTAAGGTTTGTCTGCGCCGCCTGAACTGCGTGTGACTCTCAATCTGTTCAAGCGTCACTCCTGTGCCAAGTCTCGGTGCTGTAAGTTGTAAAAGAGCTATGCTGGCAGTAGGGTGTCTGGAAATCTCAGTCCTAGGGAAGGAATTACTTGGTTGCTGGGGCCAAAGCTGCTGGCCTAGTTTCTACCTACCTTACATGTAACAGAGGTCCTCGCTGTGGCTCTGTGGAACAAGACAGTTGGAGAGGTGGCGGTCACAGTCAGTGAATGAGGACGTTGCCGAGCTTTAGTTTGTCGGGGTTTATTGGAAACGTGCCACCTGGCCCCTGCTCATACGAAGATTTTCACAAGATCTTGAAGAATGGATCGAAAGCCACAGCAAGAATAACTTGGCAGATGTTTCTTGAGCTGACAGTGCCACGTTGCAGTGGATGGTGACTATTTCCCCTGCTTCCACTTCGTGTTCACAGTGTACAGAGGGGAGGAAGTGCCCTGATGCCGTTGCTAGAGTAAGGTACTGACAGCAAGAACAAAAGGTGAAGTTTGGGTGGATAGTATGAGAAATAGCCTGCAGACAAAAGAGACGAACAGAAAGAAAAGCTGGGGAGCATTGAAAGTAGAACTGGGACAGTTCCCTAGGCCAGTCTCCACTGCATCTTGGGAGACTGGAACTAAATACTGTATTTCTCTCCTGGCAGTAACAAGTTGCTCACACATCTTTAACTGCTGGTTACAGGTAAGGTAACAATCAAATACTGCTTTGCTTTGGTTGAAGTGATAAAGTCTTTGTAATTGGCCCACTTTGAGACTTATATCTATGTTTTCACGTGATTAAAAGGTATTTTCCCCCCCTTTTTAAAGTTGCACAGAAATGACAATATGAAAAGATTCCAAAACCAAGTGTCCAACAGTTACGAAAAATCAGAGCAGCACAACTCTCGTTTGGCCCTCCCTGGGCATGTGTAGGGAGCCCTTAGGTTATGCGAGTGTGTGTTTCATTTGCTAGACAGAGTGGAGGTTCCTTAGAACATAAGTGAGTTTGTCAATCCCAGAAGTTGTTCACGGATCTGATTCATTTGTTGCATTGGACTAGAAGTTCTTTAGTGAATACAGTGCTAATCTCCGTCGTGGTGCTGAAGCAGTTGAATGTCACAAGGTTGATGCAGTGTGGCTGGGAAGTGGCTTGAAAGATCATCACTGGCTCCTTCTTTGCTTAATAGCTAATGTGAGAGCACAGAGCCACCTATGCAGAAGTGCTGAGCTTTACTGTTTCTATAGCACAGGGGAATTGTACTTTGATTATTTCTAGTGTGAAAAATGCCTTGTACTTGGAAGATGTGGACCCAAAGGATCTCAAATTTAATGGCCAAGCATAATGGTTTTAGGATCTTCGCCTGTTTTAAAACAACAGCAGTATGAAGGGACTGCCAACAAACTGGATTTGCAAAAGAGCGAGGGGTGAAAGTGTCTGTCTTAGGGCATGCTTTGAATGCAAAGCATTTGGGCACATGTACAGTAAGAACTGGCTTCTTTGGGTTCAAAAAGAACATTCGTTTCTGCGTATTGTTTATGCCAATGGTTAGCAGTCATTGTTAGAGAGAGAATATTGGTAGGGCACGTATAGCAAATCCCAGTTTCTAGCAAGGAGTAAGAACTCTTACTTGATCGTGTAAAGCTTTTTCTTTGGGATCCAAGGGTGCTACTGTAACACAAATAATATCAATTAGATAAGCATCAAAGAAAAAGGTAAAAAAAAAAAAGGTGATCTATGGTACTAATGGATACTGCAGAATAAATCTGATGTTATTTGTCTTCTACTCATTACTATTTATTTATTCTGTCAGTTGTTTTTATATCCAGTTGAACTCTTGTTAGTTTGTCTCATTTACCTACTCTAGTAAATTGGGTTCATTTGAAAGATGCAATCTCAGTAGAAGTGCTCTTGCTTAGTGTTTAGTTGGGTTTACTAAAACTTAATACTGTGAGACTCAAAGGTAAAAAATAAAGCTGTTGACTCAGCACAGATTAAAACCAGATGTCTCTTGAGATCCTTGCATTTCTCTCTAATCACTAACCCAAATTGACTGTGGTAGGTTTTTTTCTGGTCATGACCATAGCTTTACCAGTCTGTGTTTGGTGTGATCTAAGCCAACTGCATTTTTTCCCCCTCTTGTGATTTTAAATGCATGGGTTTTTTTCTCCCCAGGAATGTCTGGCTACAAAACCACTTTTTTTTTTTTTCTTTTTTTTCCCCCTCCACATTTGTATTACAAACAGTTGATTTAGATGCAGATTCTTTTTAATCTTCAAATCAGATAAAAGGCTGGAAAAGGGGATAAATGAGGTTTGGAAAACTATAGGTTGCAGAGATGAGAAGCCATTGCATTGTGTTCAGTCCATTAAAACAAGAAGAAATAGAAGAGATACTTTGATAAGTGTTCTGCTGGTGTTAACCTTGATGGCTATTATCGGGGGGATGATGCTATATCTATTTCATTGGCTTAAGCTTTTTTCATGCTGAGAGAAATCAATACTTTGAGTCGTTGGATGACAGAGGCATCACTTCAGAATTGACGGTGGCTGTCAGACGTTGTCATTGGTTGACTTTTGTTCGCTGTTGAGATTTTAAGCTTTCATTTTTCTAAGTCTTATTCAGGAGTCTTTGTAAGATTTCCCTGGGTAGCATTTTTAGTCCAGACTTTAAACCTCAGGTCAGAGGTCAAGTGCAAAGATCTGTGAAAGCAGAGGATTGAGGAGCTCCTTCATTTACTAAAATATCCTTATTTGTAGGGCATTTGCATTAGTGGCAAGACTATGTGTTATCTTATGGATGACTTTTCCTCTTAAATGACACCCTCCGAGACAGGCTGTTCACAAAGCAAGTCGCTTTTAACCAAATTAGACAAAGGAACCGGCATATGTAAAAGTGTTCAGTGCTCTCTCGGTTGAAGAGTAAAAGTAAAAAGGTGCAATATTGCTTTTTAAAACCCTACGCTATTAAATGTTTTTGGAGTTTGTAGAAAGCATTACGTTGTAATTTTGGGACTGCCAAGGTGCACATGCAGATGGTACTGTGCAGAGGAAATCTTTTACTTGACATTTTTGTAAAGATCAAAGATAAAATAGTTCTGAAAACACTAGATTAATCCTCCTCTTCACTGAAATATAGACAGGCAGAATAGACTAATTCACCTTGTCAGTATTTTGCTCTAGTATTTCTGCAATCTTTCCTGCATACAGAATGTATTGTATTTTCATAGCTATAACTTGCCTTTCGGATGACCTCATGCTACTTTAGAATTACTGTTCCTTAAAAATAAATCTTCAGGTAACCTACACGTTCAAATAGCCTGCAGTCTTGTCCAAGCAGGGAATGGGAGAGAGGGAAAAAAATCCCCGTTCTGCTCTGCGATAATGGCAAAGAGAAGGTTTCTGTTCCATCCTGGATGACGGGGCAGAGAACAAGGGTCTTCCCTCTGCTCCGTGCTGTGTCAAAGGATCCTTCTTAATACACTTTCCCTTTGTAAAAGTTTTAACAGCCACTGAATTTAAGACTTGTTGTAGATAACCTGTGGGGTGTATATATGAAAATACGTTTTTCTCCTTTCAACATTTTTTGTTTCGTCATGAGTGTGACGGCAGTACTTTTGTGATTATGCTTGCATTACCCGCTTGCCCAAACAGATAACAAACATTACGTAGGCCAAAGCACTAGTGGAAGGAAGGTTTGGCAAGTTTGTTTGCATGCAACTGTATATGTAATTGTAAAACCATATTCAGGCATGACAGGGTGCATATTGCAAGTGCAAGAAATCAAACAATAAAGAAGAAATCAAACTGTAAAAACGTATTTTTGAGTTTGTGCACGAACAGAAATCAAGCTGAATTTTTATTTTATGTAAATGGACTGACTGGGATTTAGTGTGAAGTATTAACATGTACCGCTCTATATCCTGGCATTGTATCTCTGGAAGTAGTGGATCGGGTGAACCCGAAGGCATCCGGAAAATGAAAAGATACAGTAGAGAAACGGAGACTTTTTAGTGCTTTTAGAACAGTCTAGTGGTGACTGGCTACTTTGGGATGGGTCTCTTCCCATTTCTTTCGGTGGAGCCAGTCGTCTTTCACTCTTGTATTAAAAATCATTTGAGAGAGGGAGGGGGAGAAATAGCTGCTTTTTTGCTAAATATTTGGCATATATCGTGAATAGGAACCACTGAAGAATTGACGAGTCACCTGTATGATCAAAGAGAAGATTATTCTTGCGAAACCTTCTGAATGTTAGTAACTATACGCGCGCGTGCCAGATATTTGGCAGAACTGTGGCTTCTTTCTGTTCTTGTTTGTAAAATATATATTGTGAAGAGTGTGCTATGGTTAAGGGTCCCTCCTGGAGTGATGTTATAATTTTATGCGATTGCTGCATGTGGGAGTCTCTCAATTTTGGTGGGTAATCACAAATTTCTATTCATATTAAATACTGAATTTGCTCAAAAGTGGAGTCCTATACATTTCAGTTTTGTTACAGGCTGATTCTGTTTTCATGGAAGTTTTCAGGACAATAAAATACCATTTTTTCCTGCATTTGAATGTCACAGCTACACTTTCAAAATCTTTGTTGGTATTTAATGAAGGGTGCATTCAAAATTACATCATAAAGAGACTTTTTTTTAAAGAGGTACAAGTTCATTATATCTTTTACAAAACATTCTAGTTTGATTTCCATTTTATCATGTTTTAAGGTCAAATGTGACTTTAATGTTCCATAAAGAGACAGAGATTGATAATGGGGAAAGAATAACCCTCTAATGTGATTTATATCTATGGATTTTATGTCAGATATGAAAAGTTGCTGTTCAAATTGTAAAGGAGGATCCATTAAAGAGCACTTTAAAACATTTTACTACTTAGCTTACCTTATACACTTGTTTTTAGAATTCTGCCCTTTCAGGCAACTTAAAAATAACAGCTTATGAAACATTTACAAAGTGCTGAAAAGAACTTGGAATCATCATGGGTGCAAAACAGATTAATGTATTGGAAAAGACAGCTCTATTTAAAAAGAGCTAGGAAAAAATCTTGTTTAGGGTTGGTTATGATTTAGCCATCTTATATTTTTGTGAAGAGGGGTGGCAAAGTGCTTCGTGTAGGAGTACAAAAGCCAGTTTTTGATGTCTCATTGACTTGGAAAGTCAGCTGCTCATTCTTCACTCCTTCTGGATGTCTGCTCATCAGGTGAGCGTTGCTCTAAGGTGTGGGAATAATTCTGAGGAAATTTGTAAATATATTAAAATTGTTAAGATAGCTCTTTCAAATTTATTCATCTGTTAGTACATTTTTGTTATCTAATATCTATGAAAATCTACACAACCCCGAATTTTATTTTACTTATGTTTTTTTTCACATTTTTCCTACCTTTCTCTCACTTTGTGACATTATATATATATATTTGTATATACACGTATATAAATAGCATTCATAGCCTGCCTATTTTTTCTTTGCAGCAGTTTTCTAATGATTGTACGTACAGATAGATTTTTATAGAAAAAGCACTGCTACTGTTTTAAACATAAAAAGCAGTATGATATTGTGCTGTTATCTAAGCTCTAAGAAATAATTGTACTAGTGTTTGCATCAGCTGTGCTTCACAAAGAAGCAGCAATTTTTTTTGTTGTTGGGCAGACATTTGTGTCCACTCTACTAACTAGATCATAGAATAATCCAATCATTGACAAAGGCTGAAATGCTTTGTCTGGCATATGCGATCTGCAGAATTGCCAGATGAAAACTGAAATTAGAAACAGGGAGTGCTGAAGTGGGGAAAAGCCTTCATTGTTTCTACCAGTCTTTGAATTTGTTGTGTGTCTGCATGCGCAGTGGTTTAATGAGGGGATATTCTATGTTTGGTGCCCGTTTTTTCGGTTCTGTATTAACAGACAAATTTCCAGAAGATCAGCAAAACCCCAAATGATAAGAAAATGTTGTAACAAAGAATCTTTCGCAGGTTTGAGTTCTGTTCGTAGGTGTGACTTGCAGTTCTTATTTGCTAGTGTTGGGCTTTGAGTACCTCGGCAAACAGAAGGTGTTTATACAACAGGTGTAGTACAGCTAGGGGAATGATTAACTTCCCCCGCTGGCCTGCAAATGTGCTCGGCTTCAAGAAGCCGTCTAGTAAAGATTGAGTCAGGCTTCATATGCATTTTGTCTTCTGTCTCTCTGAAGATATGTAGATTTTTTTCTCCTTAGTTTTTATAGTTATATATTTATACAAACAGCAGCAAATGGTTGGTTGCCCAAATCTAGTGGAGAGCCACAGGAGTGGAGAGGTCAGCTAGCTGGCATTCATTATTCTGAAACTTGCCTCTTTCTTTTTACAACGCTATTCACTCACTTTGTTATAAAATAAAAGTGGTTGTGCCGATATGCTTTATTATGTAATCAAGCCAGTAAGGTGTTGGCATTTGCTAAAGCTTGAGGGTGTACGTTGTGTGGTTAAAGCGTTCATGACAAACCAAGATCCTCTGCTTGGCTCTCTGCACAGATTTACTGTGGGCAGCTGCGCAATGCCTCAATTCTCAAACCTGTAAAATGGGGTTAATTCGTGTTTCTCAAGGGGTTTGTAGAAGTAATTAATTATGAAGTGCTTCAAAGTTCCTTTGGATGGTATAATTAAAATGCAAAGTAATAAAGTCTTTATTTTCTTCCTAGTCACTGTGTGCCCAGTATTCTGCAGACAAACGGGAAGAAGAAAAAATGTGTCATCATTTGATAATGGCAGCTAAGTACCGAGACCAAGTGACTGCAACTCAGCTAATACAGAAAATTATCAACATTCTGACAGACAAGCATGGGGCCTGGGGAAGCTCTGCACCAAGGTAAAGCATTTTGGGGGTGGTTTTAGATATTTTTGAAAATTGGGCTGTGCTCAACTATGCGCAGGTGATTTGAATTAATGTCTTCTGGTCAAATTTAAAGGTAAAAAAGGCTTTTCAGTTTTTTTTTTTTAAAGTGATATAAAAAAAGTAAAGTGAATGTGTCAGTGCTTAGTATGGGTGAATGTCAGAGACGTAGTGTTCTGTTAAGGCAGTAAAAACCAGGGTGATTCTCCTGTAACTTTAATCTTTGCTCTAACAATGTGATAGAATTTATTTTGAATGTCCCGTTCTACCCCTACCATTTATTTGAAAAATAATTTTTAAAAGTAAATATTTTCTTACAACTAGCTTTCTTCGTGGTGCATTATATGGTTCAAGATTGAACCACAGTTTAGTAACTTGTTTTCTTTTCTGCCAAACTTTGAACAAACTAACTTTTTAAGTTAGAGGCAAATTATGAGTTTCGTATTAGTAATTTTCACGATGAAAGCAGTACCGCCAAATTAATTCTCCTTTTGAAATTCTCAGCATGTACCTTCATTACAATGATCCTTGTCTAACTTCTTTAGCACAAGTCACAGCTAAAGTTTAACTTGCAAACCTAAACTGCAAGTTCAAGTCCTTGTACTACATCCTTAATTAAGGCTTAAGAATAACTGGAACGTGTTTAGGCTAGAACAAAGCCACGTTGAATATGCTAGTACATTGAGATACTGTTATTTGAACACAGTGGTATAACGAACATAAGAGAAACACGTGAGTAGACAGCCTGTATTCGTTGTTCAATTACTGCTTGTTTTCTGGAAAGAAAAAAAAAAATCAAGCACTAATAATTTCTCTAATGTACAGTAACATAAAGAAAATATTGTGAATAAAATTAACTGGAAGTGTTAAAATTAAGAGTTGTGATATTATCGTATAGAATGTCCGTTTACTGTAAATACCAATTTTGGGCTCCAGGTTAAAAATGAAAAGTCAAAATAAGTGTTTAGTGCTGTTTTTCTTTTTTTAAGGAAATAATGCTTAAATACAAAAAGACTGTTTAAGAAAAAAAAAATGAGGGTGTGAAAACAACAGCCCATTTCAACATTTCTCTAGGAATTTTTAATTACTTCCATACAATTTTAAAGTAAGGCTTGTATTTCAGTTGTCTACACCCAGATTTCTTTAAGTACTTTGTATGTCTGTAATTCTGGT